>NC_142809.1:57983157-58344824 GCF_049724085.1 Artemia sp. Qi Xiang Cuo | reverse complement strand
TTTCGTTTTGGAGACTTTTTCTTTACTTTGAAAGACAATTTCCTTCGTCTGCAGTCCCACATTCAGAATTTTTTTGTGGTTGCTACAATTTCAGATAATATTTGAGATAAATTATAATGGCGACATAAAAAAACGGTCCCATCCGTAGCTATGGAATATTCAGTCACTCAAGTAGTTCAGGCAGTTATCGCCCACATTTTACAAAATATGGTAAAACCAAGGTCCGTGAACATTATTAGACCAGAATAAAATACAACTGCAAGACAAACTCGTCAAAGAAAATCAAGGACGATTTTATATGTGCTTTTTAATATGAGAGGCCTACTCCAAAAGCCAAATTCAGAAGCAGATCGACGAATTAGAGAGGCAAGGTGCAGTGGAAACCTTCGATGGAGCCGTCGAAAGCAACTCAGACAGCATAGGATACCCCAGGAAGTATACAGCCGAGTCTGTCAAGAGGTTGTATTAAACCAGATTTTTACATGCTCATTGATCCGTCTCAAGAATGATTTTTAGACGAACCGCAAATTCCCTTCCCTCTTGATTTTTCTTCTTAAGACATCTAAGGAATAGAATATCTAATTCGGACCGTCGAAATATTGTTAGAATCCATGATGCCTTTAAGGACTAAATAATCTAAAATGGTAAAGTTCTTCCGAGAGAAGTAAAGAGTGAAGTTGAAACTTAAAACGGACAAAAATTATTGCTTCACAGACAGTCTAATATATATATCAATCAAAATAGTTCCAATAAAACAACTAACTATGATTCCCTGTGCTTTTAGGATTATAAAAAACTAGCACTTTACTGAAAACACAAAATAATATAGGACTTTTGGTACAGTAAAAGCAAACCAATTCAGGACACTTTTTATAGAGCCAAAATATTATCAATCTATTTTAGGATCAATCCCTTTTAAGATAAAACAACAATCCATTTTAAAATTTTCTTTATTTTTTTACGTCTAATTTGGTGTCACTTCTGCACAATAGCTCAGTCCAATGACTGGCTCTCGTTTTGGTTCTTAAAAGGACATGTCATGGTTAGTTTGTACACAAGTTCGAAGTAAGGCCATCTTGATAGTATTAGGACTAGAGACTAGCTTTAGAGTTTGTATCATAGCCGGAAATTCACTCTTGTATAGAGAGAAATAATTGGATTTCCAGAGTTCATATTATGTCTTATTTGATCTTCATTTCATGTGATGCTAAAGCATATTTCTTACAATTTAAGACTGTATATTACCCACTATTGGTAGTATAGCTGGTGAGAGCAAAATGCTGCTTGATAAATCAATCAAATATTTCTGTTTGCTGTTTAATTACTTCACGATTATTAAAAAATATTTAGTTTTACGTTTATGTTTTTAGTATAATTTTAAGTGTATACTGAAAGTTACAAGTGTCAAAACTGGTGTAAGACTATGAAAAGTTTTATAGAATCGTTTAGTCTTATCAGGCTACATACTCACTTTTGACTCTTAAATCAATTACCCTGTTTTTTATACTCGACATTTGTGTTTTCAGTAAAGCGCTAGTTTTGTATAATCCTAAAAGCATAGGAAACAAAATTTGTTGATTTCTTTGTACTAGTTATGTTAATATATGTTAGATAGGCTGTGAAGTAATAATTTTTGTTTGTTTAAGTTTCAACTTTATTCTTTACTTCCCTTATAAATACTTTGTTTTTTTAAATTAATTTTTGTCCGTTTTTGATTAAAATTTAATGCAGAAACAACGCTGTCATGATCTTTTTTATTTCTACGGAATAATGTATGCTCGTTTTAAGTTTTAATGTCACTTCTTAGTTTCAGTTGAAAATTTATTTTTGACTTAATTTCTAATTATCTCAGATCTTGGGGAGATAAGACATCTCTAAGAAATACTGCAAACAACCTTGACAGCTAAGAAAAATTTTAGTCTATAACAAAGTTCATTATATATACTTCACAAAACAATACATGTTTTTCAGGAACGTTTGTTTTTCGATGAGCAAAAACCTGTTTTTACTCGGCCGACTTCGCTTCAAAAAGCCATTATGAAGACTTTATAAATCACTTACTGACTACCAGAAACTAGAAGGCTTCTGTAACAAAAGAAAGCTGTTAAGAGCTCATTTAAAAGCTTATATTTTTACTTAATTGCTTTTTATAAATTTAACTTGATAGCACATTCCCACAAAGTGCACTTTTGGTTGTTTCCCCCGACTTTTTTAAATGAAACAAGTGCCCTTTCAGAGGCAACGCTGTAGCGTTGCCTATCGTAAAGGCCGTACGGCTCCAATGTTTTATTTTTTTTCCCCAGAGGCACTTCATAAGGAAGGGATCGTCGTAGAAACTTCAAAGAGGGCTCATTCGATTGGAAATCGAGAGTTCTAGTGCTCTTTTTAAGAGTCGGAAATGATTGGAGGACAACTAGTCCCCCATACCGCCCATCAATCCCCCAAACACATCGAATCAAAATTTCGAAATAGCCATTTTGTTGAGCGTAGTTGATTTCCAGATAGAAAATGTGTTTTTGAGCAGGACACTCCCCCACAACCCTCAGGGCAAGGGTTTTAAGTTATGCCCTGGGGGCATATAAGGTTTTTATAGAAGGCGTTGTCGTAGAAACTTCAAAACAGGTTCATTCGATTGGAAATTTGAATGACTAGTGCCCTTTTTAATAGTCAAAAGTGATGAATTTTGTAAGGGCAACTAGCCCCCCCACGTCCATCATTTCTCCAAACACATCTAATCAAAATTTTGATATAGCCATTTCGTTCAGCGGAGTTGATTTCCAGATAGAAAATATATTTTTGAGGAGGACACTCCCCCACAACCCTCAGGGCAAGGGTTTTAAGTTATGCCCTGGGGGCATATAAGGTTTTCATAGAATGTGTTGTCGTAGAAACTTCAAAAAAAGGCTCATTCGATTGGAAATTCAAAGGGATAGTGCCCTTTTTAATAGTCGAAAGTGATTGGAGGGCAACTAGACCCCCCACCGCCCATCATTCCCCCAAACACATCCAATCAAAATTCTGAGATAGCTATTTTGTTCAGCGCAGTTGATTTCTAGATAGAAAAATATGTTTTTGAGGAGGACAATCCCCCACAAACCTCAGGGCAAGGGTTTTAAGTTATGCCCTGGGGGCATATAAGGTTTTTCTAGAATGCGTTGTCGTAGAAACTTTAAAAAAGGCTCATTCGATTAGAAATTTGAAGGGCTAGTGCCCTTTTTAAAAGTCGAAAGTGTTTGGAGGGCAACTAGCCCCCTTTCCACGCCCATCATTCCCCCAAACACATCCAATCAAAATTTTGAGATAGCCATTTTGGTTCAGCGTAGTTGATTTCCAGACAGAAAATATGTCTTTGAGAACACTCCCCCACAACCCTTAGGGCAAGGGTTTTAAGTTATGCCCTGGGGGCATATAAGGTTTTTATAGAAGGCGTTATCGTAGGAACTTCGAAAAAGGCTCATTGGATTGGAAATTCAAATGGATAGTGCCCTTTTCAATAGTCGAAAGTGATTGGAGGGCAACTAGCCCCCCCACGCCCATCATTCCCCCAAACACATCCAATCAAAATTTTGAGATAGGCATTTTGTTCAGCGTAGATGATTTCCAGATAGAAAATATATTTTTGAGGAGGATACTCCCCCAAAACCCTCAAGGCAAGGGTTTTAAGTTATACCCTGGGGGCATATAAGGTTTTTATAGAAAGTGTTGTCGTAGGAACTTCAGCAAGGGCTCATTGGATTGGAAATTCAAAGGGCTAGTGGCCTTTTTAATAGTTGAAAGTGATTTGAGGGCAACTAACCCCCCTCTCACGCCCACCTTTTCCCCAAACACATCCAATCAAAATACTGAGATAGCCATTTTGTTCAGCGTAGTTGATTTCCAGATAGAAATATGTTTTTGAGGAGGACAATCCCCCACAAACCTCAGGGCAAGGGTTTTAAGTTATGCCCTGGGGGCATATAAGGTTTTTCTAGAATGCGTTGTCGTAGAAACTTTAAAAAAGGCTCATTCGATTAGAAATTTGAAGGGCTAGTGCCCTTTTTAATAGTCGAAAGTGTTTGGAGGGCAACTAGCCCCCTTTCCACGCCCATCATTCCCCCAAACACATCCAATCAAAATTTTGAGATAGCCATTTTGGTTCAGCGTAGTTGATTTCCAGACAGAAAATATGTCTTTGAGAACACTCCCCCACAACCCTTAGGGCAAGGGTTTTACGTTATGCCCTGGGGGCATATAAGGTTTTTATAGAAGGCGTTGTAGTATAAACTTCAAAACAGGCTCATTGGATTGGAAATTCAAAGGGATTTTTCCTTTTTTAAAATTCGAAAGTGATTTGAGGGAAACTAGCCCCCCCAAGCCCATCATTCCCCCAAACACATCCAATCAAAATTTTGAGATAGGCATTTTGTTCAGCGTAGATGATTTCCAGATAGAAAATATATTTTTGAGGAGGATACTCCCCCAAAACCCTCAAGGCAAGGGTTTTAAGTTATACCCTGGGGGCATATAAGGTTTTTATAGAAAGTGTTGTCGTAGGAACTTCAGAAAAGGCTCATTGGATTGGAAATTCAAAGGGCTAGTGGCCCTTTTAATAGTCGAAAGTGATTTGAGGGCAACTAACCCCCCTCTCACGCCCACCTTTTCCCCAAACACATCCAATCAAAATTTTGAGAGAGCCATTTTATTAAACGTAGTTCTAATTTCTGGAAATTAGGTCTTTGAGGAATTCAACTCCCCCACAGCCCTCAGGGCAAGGTTTGAAATTTAAGGATTCTCCGAATCCTTCCCATTATTTTTTATAGAAGGAATACTCGTATAAAGTTTAGAGAGGGCTGATTTTGTTGGAAATTGAAAGTTCTTGTTCACTTTTTAAGAGTCAAAAGAGATCGGAGGGCAACTAGCCCCCCTCCTTCTCCACGCATTAAATGCATCAGATAACAATTTTGAGATAGACATTTTGTTAAAATAGTTCAAAATTCTGATAACAAAAAACTCCGGTGTCGACACAGCCCACCAGGGCCCGGGGATAGGCGTTGTAAGTTATGCCCTGGGGGCATACAAACAATCAAACAATCATTAAATAAACACTCAATGCAAACAAACATACAATAGATAGTAATTTAAATTTATAAATAAATGTAGTGCTGATATTAATGTAAATTAATAAATAAGTGTCTGCTAGGTGGAATTTAACGCGGGGAACTTATCAGCAGGAAAAGAAAATGTTCTTTGAGGGGGGAGGAATTTCCCAGGGGTGGGTTTTCCAAATGTGAATTATTCAGGGAGGGGACGACTAAACCTATTCGATCATATTCTAAATTTTACATCTGAAAGTAAAGGGAATAAAGAATCAACGGAAAGGTCAGAGATAGTACTTCAGGTTCCTTTAGACGATTTTGTTCGTGTCTTTTGAAAAAAGACATTTTCAAAAGACAGATTATTTTCATTTGTATTACTTTCTCTCTGGCTGCTCAATTATGCATTTGAGGGGGGAGACTTCCCCCCACCACTGTCTACGCTAAGGTTTCAGTTTTTATCTCAAAGCTTAAAAATGAACGCAATGCGATAAAAGTATAACTCAAAATAACATATATAGAATAATATATGCACATAACACGGAACAATTAATCAAAATTGCATATTATGAGTTGAGGTTAACCCAAATGATGGGCCAGGGGGCTCACCATTTTACAATCTATGAAATCAATCCTGCAATAACTGAAAATATAAAGTATTTTTGAATATTTTAACGTCCTTCACAACTCAAACGGTCAAACAATCTTTCTACAGCCCAATGAGTCTGTCTAATCTCCTAAAGCGGGAACGGAGGAGATAAGTGAAGTTCCGCCCCGTATTGGATGAGTCTCCAACCTCACCCTCCCCCTTTCCTACTGTCTACGCTCTTCTTCTTTATGGCAACTACACCGCCACCACCCCAACGACTTTCATAAGGTAAAGCTTTGTATGGGAAGAACACATAGTAAATCTATTATAATTATCCAATTATAAGGTTAAAATACATACTCTGTGATAGATGCAAAATTGCTTTGGCATATAAAATCCTATTAAGGTCAATTCCAAACAGTCGTGATCCCTTTGTGTCAGCAAGTGAAATGGTCAAAACACCCTTATTGGAGCTATTTTTTCAATCCATTCATTGTTGCCAATCGCTGTTCACAAGTTATGCAAACTGTCTATTGTTCATATATACGGTTTTTGTCAAAGAGGTAATCGTATAGACTTTGAAAAAAGCCTCATTCGATTTAAATTGAAAGTTCTAGATCCATTTTTTAAAGTCAAGAATAATCGGACAATAAGCACCCCCATGCAATAAAAGCTTGAAACTTTTTGCAATCAAAAACGAACAAAAATTAATTTAAAAAAATTTCCGAAAAATAAGTTTTTCAAAGAAAAGTAAAGGCCATTTTAAACTTAAGCTCAGGAGATATAAATACCTGTTAAAATTCAAACTCAAAACGACCAGAAGTTACTATTAAAGAATATATTAAAACCCAAAACGAACAGAAATTAAATAAACAATCATAGTAAAAAATATACAACAGGTAATAATATAAATGAATAAATAGATCTTAAAGCGAGTAATGCTTAAATCGAATATGCAAATCAAGCTTAAAACGGAAAAAAATATTTTGCTATTAAAGTAATAAATGAAACTTAAAACGAACAGAAATTAAATAAACAATCACTGCGAACAAACATACAATATATAATAATATAAATGAATAAACAAATCTTAAAAAAGTGAAACATAAATTGAATACGCAAATCAAGTTTCAATTGAATAAAAATAACTACAAACAAGAGTTTGGGTATCGCTTCACTGCAGAAGCCTAAAACCTACTGCGTCATTGGCGCTTTACAGAAAACAAATTGTATTTCAAATGTTTTCTTTTGTACTTAATATTGAAAATAAATATTAAAATTACTGTAAAATTTTGAACTGATGAGCTTTCAGCAATTAATATCATTATACGTCAAATATTCAGTTTAATTTATTAGTTCTTTCCAAGATTGGTCAAGACAAATATAGTTTCACTACAAACAAAATTTGGATACTGCCCCCTTCTTTAACTGTAAAAACCTAAAGCCTTCTGCGTCATTGGCACTTCACTGAAAACGAATTACTCGTATATTACAAATTTATTCTTTTCCAGTTCTTACAGCATTGAAAATGAAAACAAAAAATACAGTGAAAAAAAATCTTTAACTGATGGATCTTTCAACAATTAATATCATTATATATCTAATATTAACTTTGATTTTGTTTATACTTTCCAAGACTGTTCAAGACTCATATAGTTTCCAGTAGGGCGCCAATGACGCAGTAGGTTGTAGGCTTCTGCAGTGAGGTAATACCCAAACTCTTGCTTGTAGTTATTTTTACTCGATTCAAACTTGATTTGCATATTCAATTTAAGTTTCTCCTGGTTTAAGATGTATTTACTCATTTACACTAAAATTTATTGTATGTTTGTTCGCATTGCTTGTTTATTTAATTTCGGTTCTTTTTAAGTTTCATTTATTCTTTAATATCAAAATATTTGTTTTCGTTTTAAGCTTAATTTTCATATTCAATCTAAGCATTACTCGATTTAAGATCTATTTATTCATTTATATTATTACTTGTTGTGTGTTCTTTGCTATGATTGTTTATTTAATTTCTGTTCGTTTTGGGTTTTAATTTATTCTTTAATAGTAACTTCTGGTCGTTTTGAGTTTGAATTTTAACAGTTATTTGTATCTCCTGAGCTTAAGTTTAAAATGGCCTTTACTTTTCTTTGAAAAACTTATTTTTCGGAAAGTTTTTTTTTTAATTAATCCAATGAAATGACCAAAAAACGATGATTTCAAAACCTAGACAAGAGCAAAAACAAAGGGGGAAAGGACGTCCCTTCCCCTAAATTACCGCCGTTAGAACTAGCACACAGCCTTCATCGCATAGTGAAGTTTGAAGGTTCAATTCCAAGCTGTTGATCATTCAGGCTTAATTTTTGTAGTTTTAGTTTATAAGTTTTTAGTCTTACTTAATTTGTTTTCGCAATAGTCTTTTACTTTTAATATGGCTAGTTGATTTATGAAACTTACTAAGAGGGTCTGGATGGGGAGTATATGTGAGGGGATCTTACAAGCCTCCAGTTAAGGGCTTTGGACCATAATTATTGCAATGGTACAGTTTTATGCTTCCAAACTCTTTCACTTAAGAAGTGGTACCAAAAGTGCCGTTTTTAATGCTATTAATTACAAAAGAAAATTTCCACAAAACAAGTTTTTTCAAAGAAAAGTAAAGAACTCCATTAAACAAAAATTGAGCAAAAATAAAATCAAATAATCGACCAAGCGTGAAACTACCACAAATCAGCATCGATAAATAAATGAAACCCAAAACGAACAGAAATTACAATAAATAACCGAGCCAAACTCAAAACGAGCAGAAATTAACATAAGTTGGGCGCAAAACCCCTTTGCCTTCCCAAGGTCAGAACAAAATTTGCACTTTACTGAAAAAATATAAATGTTTTTACTTTTATAACTTTAATAAATCAACTAATATTAACATTTTGATTACTAAATACCAGTATATGCATATTAAGTTGACAATGAAGATTCATTTGTATTTTTTCAGTAAAGTACAAATTTTGTTGAGTTCTTTACTTTTCTTTGAAAAAAATATTTTGTGGAAAAAGTTTTTTTAATTAATTTCTGCTCGTTTTATAGTGACATAATTTCTTCAGGGAAAAAGAAAATAACACTTTAAATCTTTTATTTTTTTAAGACTTTTTAGTTTGACCTGTTATTTGTATGCTGGAGAAAAATTTTCAGCAATTTCTAACAACTTACACCCTTTTAAAAATCCGGACACACATAGTACTGTTTATTTTAGTTTCATACCTCCTCTAGTTGACCTGAAATAGAAAATTTGATACCATTCGGAAAAAATCTGTTTACTTTCTTTGATAGCTTGGATACACATACGCTATTTTGATTTGGTTAAATTTTAAGAGCAGAAGTAGCCCTGAAAGTTTGAACATAAATACCCTCAGTCGTTTTTGGGATACTACTGAGATGCCTTATTGGGAATTAGCATTATCACAGTGCATTTTGATTTGATCTTAAGGCAACATTTAGTTTTTAAACATAATGGATAAATGGGAGGGTGGGCGTGGGAGGGTGGGAGAGGAAGGGGGATTAGTTGCCCTCCAATCACTTTCGACTATTAAAAGGGCATCAGCCCTTTCTATTTTCAATTGAATGAGCCCTTTTTGAAGTTCCCACGACAACTCATTCGATACGAAATGCCCTGGTCTAAACAACAACAAAAACAAAAAATAAT
Organism: Artemia sp. Qi Xiang Cuo; assembly: GCF_049724085.1. Lineage (NCBI taxonomy): Eukaryota > Metazoa > Arthropoda > Branchiopoda > Anostraca > Artemiidae > Artemia > Artemia sp. Qi Xiang Cuo. The sequence goes on along the minus strand of NC_142809.1, from coordinate 58,335,475 downwards.
ATATTATACCCACATCGATCTTCACTATAAAAATGTCAAGCCTTCCAATCACTTTCGACTATTAAAAAGGGCTCTAGGCCTTTCGATTTCCAATCAAATGAGCCCTTTTGGAAACGACAACGCTTTCTATAAACACTTTATATGCCCCCGGGGCATAATTACAACCCTTACCGTAAGGTCTGATAGGGTGATTGTCTGACCGAATTCCAGAACTTTCAACTACGTTAAACAAAATGGCTATCTCAAAATTTTGATTGGATGTGTTTGGGGAAATGATGGGGGTGAGAGGGGCGGTAGTCGCTCTCCAATCACTTTCAACTATTAAAACTGACCCTAGCCCTTTCAATTTTCAATCAAATGAGCCCTTTTAAAGTTTCTACGACAAAACTTTCAATAAAAATCTTATATGCCCCCAGGGCATAACTTACGACCCTTGCTCTGAGTGCTGGGGAGGGTGTCATTCTCAAAGAGCTAATTTCCAGAACTTTCTACTACGTTGAACAAAATGGGTATCTGAAAATTTTGATTGGATGTATGTGGAGGAGTGGTGGGTGTGAGAGGGGGGTTAGTAACTCTCCAATAACTTTCGACTATAACAAAGGGCACTAGCCTTCTCAATTTCGAATTGAATGAGCCCCTTTTGAAGTTTTATGACAACTCTATCTATAAAAACCTTAAATGCCCAAGGGCAGAACTTACAACCCTTGCCCTTGGGGCTCTGGGGGGTTTATTATACTTAAATACATATTTTCTAGAATTTTCAGCTACGTTGAACAAACTAGCTATTTAGGAAATCTGATTGAACGTTTTTGGTGAAATGGTGGGCGTAAGAGGGGGGTTAATTACTATCCCCTAATTTTCGAGTATTAAAAGGGACAATTTGAATTTCCAATCAAATGAGCCCTATTTGAAATTTCTATAACAACTTTCTATATAAACTTGACATCCCCCCAGGGCATAACTTACAACCCTTGCAATCAGGGCTCTGAAGGGGTTATCATCCTAAAAGACCTAATTTCAAGAACTTTCAACTACGTTGAATAAACTGGGTATCTCAAAATTTTGATTAGATGTGTTTGGGAAAATGGTAGGCGTGAGAGGGGCGTTAGTCGCCCTCCAGTCACTTTCAATTGTTAAAAAAGGCACTAGCCCTTTCAATTTCCAATTGAATGAGCCCTTTTGAAGTTTCTACGCTTTCAATAAAAACCTTATACGTTGAATAAAATGGCTATCTAAAATATTGATTGGATGTGTTTGGAGAAAAGATGGGCGTGAGAGGGGGTTAGTTGCCCTCAAATCACTTTCGACTATTAAAAAGGGCACTAGCCCTTTGAATTTCCAATCGAATGAGCCCCTTTTCAAGTTTCTACGACAAAGATTTCAATAGAAACCTTATATGCCCCCAGGGCATAACTTACAAACCTTGCCCTGAAGACTGGGGGGGGAGTATCCTGCTCAAAAGTATAATTTCCTGAGCTTTGAACTGCGTGGAATAAAATGGCTATCTCAAAATCTTTATTGGATGTGTTTGGGGAAATGGTGGGCGTGGAAGGGGTGTTAGTTGTTTTCCAATCACTTTCGACTGTTAAAAAGGGCACTAGCCATTAAATGCCCCCTGGGCATAATTTACAACCCTTTCCCTGAGGGCTGAGGGGAGGGGGTTTGTCATCCTCAAAGACCTAATTTCCAGAATTTAAAACTACGTTGAATAAAATGGCTATCTCAAAGTTTTGATGAGATGTGTTTGGGGAAAAGGTGGAAGTGAGAGGGGGGTTAGTTGCCCTCTAATCACTTTCGACTATTAAAAAAGGCACTAGCCCTTTGAATTTCCAATCGAATAAGCCTTTTTTAAAGTTTCTACGACAACACCTTCTATACAAACCTTATATGCCCCCAGGGCATAACTTACAACCCTCACCCTAAGGGCTGTGGGGGACTGTCCTCAAAAGTATAATTTCTATCTGGAAATCAACTACGCTGAACAAAATGGCTATCTCAAAATTTTGATTGGATGTGTCAGTTGGTTTTCAGAGTTCAGTCAGTTGGTTTTCAGAGTTCAGAGCGTCAACATCAAAATTGGATATTGTATTGACATTAATAATTCAGTAAGTTGTAGTGAAGAAAACAAAAATTACGCAATAGGGATTAGAGACGCATAATCCTGACATATTTTTATTGACCTACATATGTGTCTACTGATCTTGACCTATTTTCTGAACATCTATAATAAAGATAATTATTCATCATTAGGATTATTATTAGCCATTCTGTTCTCTGAGTGAACATCGAATGTGGATAATAGCTATTTATGAATGAAACTAAAGAATAAAAGTGGACTGGATTTAAATCACATTTCAACGCTTGTCTAAGTGCATATGTGTTACCTGTTTGTGGATATTTGCCAAGTAAAATACCAATTAAGGTAATCAGAGTACCATTTGTCATGGAATGAACTAAAGATTTCACTTCGCGGATTTTGTAGTATTTAAACATGTCATACGTCAGTCAGTCGTCATTCGACAAATTTGTTAATTTATTTGGAGAAAAACTGGACAAAATAATTGCGTCTCAGGTGGAGTTTTCCAGCAAACTAGACTCAATTTCGGCGGAAGTTAGTGTCGTTAAAAACTGATACAACAACCCGTGATTCACGAATACTTGAACTAGAATCTAAACTAGAGGAGCTGAAGCTTAAGTCTGAAGCTCATGAGAAACGATTGCTTGCTTTTGAAGTAAAAGACCGAAAGCTTAACTTGTTGGTTCACGGATTATCGGAAGAAAAATCTAATGAAACGCCTGAAACTAATGTGAAAAACCTTTTTGCGAATAAGCTAGGAATCGTTGAGCCAGTAATGATAACGAAGTGCTATCGCATTAATTCTCGTTCGGCAAATATTACTGACTCCCGCCAACGCAAAAGTAAGCAAAAGCAAGTGAAGCCTTTGCATGTATCGTTAGGGTCCGAAAATGAGATTCAAGCTATAATGTCAAACGTCGGTAAACTTAAGGCCAGTGGCATCGTTATTTGCACAGACTTGCCGCCTGAACTGAATATCCGAAGAAGTGAACTATTGGCCAAAGCACGTGAGATGAAAATGAAGGGCGAAATAACGTCTTCTCGGGTTCTTCAAAAAGGCATAGACATATGGCTTGAAATTAAAGGATCTGCTTCGTCTTCTTGGTCTAGTGTCAAAATTAGTTAATGAATTGGTTGTGACATCGATTTTGATTTATTATTATATTCCGCGAGTGAAAAAAAAGATTGGATTTGATCTCGTCATAATGTGTTTCTTGTGCCTTGACATTATGCGTAATTATTTTCATGTTTTCGTTCTTTTCTGTCTAGCTCTAGTTGTGCAAAAAAAGTTCTCGTTCTGCTCGTTTTTTCAGTTCTTGCATGCTGGGAATTATCCGAGGTACCACCTTTTACTCATTAGCCTGTCATTTCATATTGATTTTGGTAAGTTTTATGTGTATGATATTATTATGATTTATATTGTTAAATGAGATAACATCGGACCGGCTCCACGATTTTGAGAAAAAACAACTTGGCCTAAATGAATTATTTAAATCAGTAGGATCAACTAGTGATGAATCTTCTGATCTTTTTATTCAGTCTTTTCCGCGTAGTAAATATATAAATAACGACAAAATCCCTCCATTTAATCAGTTAGAATCCTCCCGTATCGCGTTTTGGAATTGTAGAGGACTGCTTAGTAGTTTAGATTTTCTATCCACATTCCTTTATAGTAATCGTATTGGTATCCTGGGACTATGTGAGACTTTTCTTAGTGATGGTAATAGTTCTTTGGTTGGTGTATCTGGGTACAGGATAGTAACTAGAAACAGGTCTACCCGTTCGAAAGGTGGACTTGCCGTGTTTATTGACCAGAATCTCCCTATCCGTAAAATTACGGATTTTAATGATTTGTATCAAGAGATGGAGTTTGAATTTTTAATGGTTGAGATTGAGTCTGGTAAGGAGAAGCTACTCCTATGCTTGTTTTATCGACCACCGGGATCAAGTGCGTCAAATTTTATTGGTAAGTTGAATGATCTAACACAACGGATGAATTTTAAGAACCATAAAGTGGTTTTTATGGGTGATTTTAATATAGATTTGGGACTGGTGAGTTCGGAGACCCAAGAATTAAGATCTCTACCGGTAGATTTACTAACTACTTGCTTTTCTGCCGGATTGGTTCCAACAGCAAGAATACCAACACGTATTAGTGAGCAGTCGGCATCAGTTATTGACAACATTTTTACGAATTTCAATCTACATTCGAGTTATGGCGAATTAACTGATGAATCAGATCACTCTATGTTACTAGGTGAATTTTTAATAAATAGACTGAAATCTTACCCGAATATAAAAGTAAGAAGGACTATTGATGATAAATCATTACAAAATTTGAGAGCTAAATTGACTTGTAGCGACTGGACTTCAGTTTATGAAGAAACCAACCCAGATGCAATGGCTACCCTATTTATTGAGAAATTCTCTTCTGCCCTTGACTCTGCCTGCCCCTTTTCGAAAAAGCACCCCAGGTATGCGACCCCAAAAAAACCTTGGATCACCCAAGGCTTACTAACCAGTATTGAACACAAAAATATGCTATTCAGGCAATATATTGATAATCCTGATGTACATGGTACGGACTTCAAGAACTATAAAAACACTCTGACAACCCTACTCAGGACAGCTAGACAGGCTTACTACCATAAGCAGTTTCAAGAAGCAGAAGGATCGCCAAAGAAGATATGGACACTGATAAATGAATGCCTGAATCAACAAAAAACTAATACGTGTCCTGAGACCATAACCAAGCCTGATGGAACATCTTCAACATCCCAACAAGAAGTAGCCAACACGTTAAATGAATGTTTTACATGCATTGGAGAAGCAACCGTAGAGGAAGCTTATGGCCTTTCAACTGTCGTCACGGATAATTAAAAAAAATACCTACCTTAGCTGTCTTGCTCCTCTATGTTTCTGTCACCAGTCACTGAAGACGAATTGCTAAAGATTGTTCAAGCCATGAAAAACGATCACTCCGAAGGTCCAGATGGGTCGTCAAATTACCTCATACAGAACACCATTGATTGCTATGTCGTCTTTATCGCACACATCGTCAATTCTTCATTTAAAGATGGCATCTTTCCTACTGTCTTCAAGTCGGCGAAGGTTATACCCCTCCACAAAGGTAGCGACCCCAAGCTGCCTTCAAACTACCGCCCTATCTCTATTCTCTCTGCTTTTTCAAAAATTATGGAGCGCTGCATCTACAACAGACTGATGAATTATCTGACTAGGTCTAACTTCTTCAACAAGTATCAGTTTGTATTTAGGCCTGGGCACTCAACCGAACATTCTATAATGGTTTTGCTACAATTTTTGAATGATGCGATGGACCGTCATGTGATACCAGCTACAATATTTGTGGATATAAAAAAAGCGTGTGACACGATTTTTCATCTGATTCCTCTTGATAAGCTTGACAACTGTGGAATAAGAGGTAATGCTCTCTTACTCATCCAGTCTTACCTCAGTGGTCGGAATCAATTTGTGGATGGAGGTGCAGTAAGATCGGTAAAAGCGCCATGTTCTGAAAATGTAGGAGTACCACAAGGTTCAATTCTTGGACCACTACTATTTTTAATATACACCAATGACCTTCTGAACACTATCACCAATGATGGACTTGCTGTACTATTCGCAGACGACACGGCTAATTCTGTCACAGGTTCAGATGAATCATCCGTCAGAAAAAACCTCTGTTTTGGTCTAAAGAAACTATTGCAGAGATTTGCCGACAACCTCATGGTGTTAAACTCTTCGAAAACCCATTTTATTATCTTCTCTCGAATTTCTCATGCCGTACCGTCTATTTCCCAAATATCTGTCCGTTTTAACGGAGAACTAGTTATCATTGCCAGGAAGGAGTCTGGTAAGTATCTAGGGCTAACGGTTGATGAAAATTTATCTTGGAAACTTCATCTTGATAGGCTAAGGATGCAGCTAGGAAGGAATGTGGGGTTACTGCGGTATCTAAAATTCCACCTCCCTTTCCCTGCTCTTAAGTCAGTTTACTATTCTCTAATCCTTTCTTACTTTAATTACTGTCCAATTGCTTATTTAAATATTTTCAAATCTCTTATTAAGCCCCTTCAACTTCTTCAAAATAATGCCCTTCGTACGTTAAAAGCACTCCTTCCTTCCCCATCTTCCCTCCCCAATAAATCCTCTACTAAGAGCCTTTATACATTTTTAACAATATTGCCAGTTGAACTAGTCCTTACTGCAAATTGTGTCCTTTTCAGACTAAAACAAATAAAAGAATTATTACCATTGCCTTTAAATTCTAGTAACTTCTCTTTAGTTTCTTTTGTCCATAATAATTATTGTTTAAGAAGTTCAGCCAAATTACCTTGCCCTAGAATCCGAACTGAAAGATCCAGATTTTCTCCTAAAAATTCAATAATAAAGTTCTGGAATATTTATGAAAGCAATATAGATTTGCGTTTTTCTATTCCAGTTTCTAAAGCTAAATTCAAACTATATCTAATAGGTAATTATAGATAACTATTCATTTATTTGAAGTCATGTTGGCCGGTGCAATTGTTGATAAATATTTAATTATGTGGTAATTTATTGATTTGAGGTGTGGGCGGTGGGTTCACTGTGGTGTCTCATTTTCTTCCCAGTATATCTAGTTTATTATTATTTCTTTTCCTCATTTGCTAATATTATTATTATTTCTTTGATTTTTTTTTGGGTGCCTGTTTTCTATTATAAATCACTGTGTAGGCACCCTCTGTAAATATTTTGTTTTCCATTGATTCATATTGTAAAAGTGTTATTTTGTCTTGTAGTGATTTAATGAGAAATTAAATGAACTTGAACTTGAACTTGTCTCGGGAAATGGTGGGCGTGGAAGGGGTGTTAGTAGCCTTCCAATCACTTTCGACTATTAAAACGGCACAAACCACTCCAATTTGCAATTGAATGAGCCCTTTTCGAAGTTTCTACGACAACTTCTTCGATACGAAGGGCCCTGCTCTAAAGAAAAAAATTAATAAATAATACATTGTTCCAACATTGTTCTTATATGCCCACAGGGCATAACTTAAAATCCTTGCCCTGAGGGTTGTAGGAGAGTGTCCTCCTCTTTACTTAGTCCCCATTTCTTGTCTCGTTCTCGAGTGTCCCCATTTTTTATTTAGGCAGCGCTGCCTATGATTTATACAACAACTTTCTATATAAACCTTATATGCCCCCAGGGCCTAACTTACAAACCTTGCAGTGAGGAATCTGAGGGGGTTATCATCCTAAAAGACCTAATTTCCAGAACGTTCAACTATGTTGAAAAAAATGGATATCTCACAGTTTTTATTGGATGTGTTTGGGAAAATGGTGAGCGTGAGAGGGGCGTTAGTCACTCTCCAATCACTGTGAACTATTAAAAAGGCACTAGCCCTTTCAATTTCCAATTGAATGAGCCCTTTTGAAGTTTCTACGACAAAGCTTTCAATAAAAACCTTATATGCCCCCAGGGCATAACTTACAACCCTTGCCCTGGGGCTGTGGGGGGAGGGGTTGTCATCCTTAAAGACCTAAGTTCTAAGACTTTCAACTACGTTGAATAAAATGGTTATCTAAAAATTTTGATTGGATGAGTTTGGGGAAAAGGTGGGCGTGAGAGGGGGATTAGTTACCCTCAAATCACTTTCGACTATTAAAAAGGGTACTAGCCCTTTTAATTTCAAACCGAATGAGCCTTTTGTCAAGTTTCTACGACAAAGATTTCAATAAAAACCTTATATGGCCCCAGGACATAACTCATAATCCTTGCCCTGAGGGTTGTGGGGGAGTGTCCTTCTCAAAAATATATTTTCTATCTGAAAATCAACTACGCTGAACAAAATGGCTATGACAAAATTTTTATTGGATGTGTTTGGGGGAATGATGGGCGTGGGGCGGACTGGTTGCCCTCCAATCACTTTCGACTATTAAAAAGGGCACTAGCCCTTTGAATTTCCAATCAAATGAGCTTTTTTTTTAACGTTTTTGTTTCTACGACAACATCTTCTTTAAAAACCTTATATGCCCCCAGGGCATAACTTAAAACCCCAGCCCTGAGGGCTGTGGGGGAGTGTCCTCCTCAAAAAGATATTTTCTATGTGGAAATCAACTACGCTGAACAAAATGGCTATCTCAAAATTTTGATTGGATGCGTTTGGGGGAATGATGGGCGTCTGGGGGGGGGGGGGGGGTAGTTGCACTCCAATCACTTTCGACTATTAAAAAAGGCACTAGCCTTTTGAATTTCCAGCTGAATGAGCCTTTTTTGAAGTTTCTACGACAACACCTTCTATGAAAACCTTATATGCCCCCAGGGCATAACCTAAAACCCTTGCCCTGAGGTTTGTGGGGGAGTGTCCTCCTCAAAAACACATTTTCTATCTGGAAATCAATTACGCTGAACAAAATGGCTATCTCAAAATTTTGATTGGATGCGTTTGGGGGAATGATGGGCGTCTGGGGGGGGGGGAGTAGTTGCACTCCAATCACTTTCGACTATTAAAAAAGGCACTAGCCTTTTGAATTTCCAATTGAATGAGCCTGTTTTGAAGTTTCTACGACAACACCTTCTATGAAAACCTTATATGCCCCCAGGGCATAACCTAAAACCCTTGCCCTGAGGTTTGTGGGGGAGTGTCCTCCTCAAAAACATATTTTCTATCTGGAAATCAATTACGCTGATCAAAATGGCTATCTCAAAATTTTTATTTGATGCATTTGGGGGAATGATCGGCGTCGGGAGGGGGGGGGGGCTAGTTGCCCTCCAAACACTTTCGACTATTAAAAAGGGCACTAGCCTTTTGAATTTCCAATCGAAAGAGCCTGTTTTGAAGTATCTACGACAACGCCTTCTACAAAAACCTTATATGCCCTCAGGGCATAACTTAAGACCCTTGCCCTTAGGGTTGTCGGGGATTGTCCTCCTCAAAAAATATATTTTCTATCTGGAAATCAACTACGCTGAACAAAATGGCTATCTCGAAATTTTGATTGGATATGTTTGTGGGAATTATAAGCGAGGGGAGGGGGGCTAGTTGCCCTCCAATCACTTTCGACTATTAAAAAGGGCACTAGCCACTCCAATTTCCAATCGAATGAGCCCTTTTTAATGTTTCTACGACAACTTCTTCGATACGAAGTGCCCGGGTATGGAGAAAAAAAAACCCATTGTTCCCACATCGTTCTTTACATAGGCAGCGCTAGCGCGCTGCCTATGATATGGCAGTTTTGGATGGTAAAATTGATAAAAAGCACGTAGATATGAGTAATAGGTTTAAAATCTGCCTTCCCGGGATATGCCTTAAAAGTGAGTACCATTAAACATCACTTTTTAAAGTTCTGCTAGCCCAATAACCCCACAATGTAAAAAAAAAATCTTTTGAGATTCAACAAAAATTGTTTGTAATATTTATCAACAACAAAATTTTAATTTTAACAGCTGAAATTGAATACTGAAGACCATTTTAGAATTCCATGGTCATTATTGAATTTCCAATTTGTTGAGAAACAAAAATGTTGAATTCACATACCCGAATTGAATTTTCAGTTTGTTGACAATACAACATGTTGGATTTTAAGATCCTTATTGGAATTCCATCTTGTTTGCTGGATTTGCCGTTCTTTTATTGGATTTCCATTTAGTCTACAGTCTAATATCTAGTTCTCAGGATTCAGTTTCCCTTTCTTCTTTCTGAAGCATCAATAAATACAAAAAGAAATAATCTCATTTATTTTACAAGAACAGAAAATTACAACAAAAAATTTCTCCCAGATAATATGACAACTCTTAACGGCTGCATTTTTTCATGGTGGAAATCACTAAATTAATGGCGTAGTAGCAGGCCGACAGAAGACACTTGAGTAAGAAAAACCTGAAGTGAAGATGAAATCAAATCGAGGCACAAATAAAAGAAAGACTTGCCCCCTTTTTTCTACCTCCAGAGATGAACGGTTGCAATAATAATGCCAAGAATCCTGTCTTTTCTGGAAACCTTTGACTTACTCATCAGATCTCATCAAATCTCTTCTTCACCGCCTCATAAAATCTGTGTGTTATAGAATTGACACTCCGCAAATAGACTTTTTTCTTCGACGAAGTGCGGAGTGATTGACCTAAGCTACATAACATTGTTGGGCTCCTGCCAGAGACCGTTTGTAGATACGTAGAAACATATCCAGAATTTTGAAGAAAAAAAACATTGATATGGCTTAAATTCTGCCCAACTGCAAGAACTGCATTCTTGGAAACAGCGCCTGAGAAAAGAGACTGATAACTGAAAATTAAGGTAAAAGGTTGTTTTGTCAAAATTTCAATAAGTAAAATTTCAATAAAATTTCAATAATGTAGGAAAATTTAAGGACCATCTAGAGGGAGAAGGAGTGGAGGGAGGTACTTCAAAATACCTTCCCGGGACATACTTTGATTCTTATGTACTATTTGGAACACATGCGCTATCAAACAGTTCGTGGTAACGAACTGTAAGTAAGGAGCGACCCGGCTCAGTGGTACCGGAAACTCTAAAAAACGGAATTTTTATACCAATAGATACATCAAAAGAATCAGATTTTAATTCTGATTTCAAATACATAAGTTTCATCAAGTTTAATCTTACCCATCAAAAGTTACGTACCTGAGAAAATTTGGCTGATTTTCAAAAAAGGGGGAAAGACCCCCTATAAGTTATAGAACCTTAATGAAAATCACAGCATCATATTCAGCGTATCAGAGAACCCTACTGTAGAGGTTTCAAGCTCCTATCTACAAAAATGTGGAATTTTTCATTTTTTGCAAGAAGAAAGATCACGGATGCGTGTTTATTTGTTTTTTTTTTGTTTTTTTTTTCTTTTCCCCAGGGGTAATCGTATTGACCCAGTGGTCCTAGAACATCGTATGAGGGCTCATTGGAACGGAAAATAAAAGTTCTAGTGCCCTTTTTAAGTGACCAAAAAATGGAGGGCAACTAGGCCCCCTCCCACGCTAATTTTTTTCTCAAAGTCACCCAATCAAAATTTTGAAATAACCATTTTGTTCGGCATGGTAGAAAATATAATAAATATGTCTTTTAGGATAACTTAATCCCCCACAGTTCCCAGGGGAAGGGCTGCAAGTTATGAACTTTGCCCATTCCTTACATATTGTATTGGTTATTGGGAAGTATACAGACATTTTCAAGAAGGATTTTTTTCTGGTGGGGGGGGGGCGGGAGGAGGGAGGTGCTCGGGAGAATCTTTCCGTGGAGGATATTTCTTTGGGGTAAGAGACATTTCTATGAAGGGGCGCCGGATTTCCAAGCATTATTTAAAAAACGATCAGAAATGAAATTAAAAAAAAAGTTTTTTCAACTGAAAGTAAGAAGCAACATTAGAACTTAAAACGAACAGAAATTATTACGTATATGTGGGGGTTCTCCCCAAAGTCAATACCTCGCTCTTTACGCTACAGTTTTTTTTTTTTTAGTGCTTTCAAAAGAGCTATCTATTCTAATTAAACGGCCTTTGCGATTCAGAGGTTTGTGAATTATAAATTTTTTAACTTTTAACGTAAAGAGCGTGGTATTGACTAAGGGGAGAACCCCTTCATATACGTAATAACATATATGTAATAAAAAAACAAGCGATACGGTTCAATAGTAATCGAAACTTTTTAAAATGTAATTTTGATGTCAATAAATGTATCAAAAGAATGGGCTTATAAAGCTGATTCTAAATATATAAATTATATTAAGTTTAGTATTACTCATCAAAGGCTAGGAACCTGAGAAAATTTACCTGACTTTTTACAGAGGATCCCCTACAAGTGAAAGAATTTTAATAAAAATCACATCGTCAGATTCAGCGTATTAGAAAAATCTATTACATTGTTTTCAAGCTCATATCTGCAAAAATCTGCAACTTGGTATTTTTTGCCAGAAGAAAAATATACGAATATAGAAGTTCGTTACGTAAATTAATTTGTAAATTACGTCAGAACTAAATTTAGAGACAGCCCTTTAGCAAAAGAAAAGTAAAATTTTTATGCAAATTTTGTTTACTTATTCAATGACGGTGAGCCAAAATAAAAGCTGGATTAACTAAAAAACGATCAGAAACTAAATAAAAAACACAAGTTCTTTAAACTGAAAGTAAGGAGCGACATTAAAACTTAAAACGAACAGAAATTATTCCGTATATGAAAGGGGCTATCCCCTCCTCAACGCCTCGCTCTTTACACTAAAGTTTGACTCTGTCTCACAGCTTTATTTTTTAAAACAATAAAAAAACTTTAGCGTAAAGAGCGAGGCGTTGAGGAGGGGCAACCCCTTTCATATACGAAATAATCTCTGTTCTTTTTAAGTTTTAATGTCGCTCCTTACTTTCAGTTTAAAAAACTTGTTTTTTTTTATTTAATATTATATAGGGAAGATGCGGGTTTCTTTCAAAACGGGTTTCTTTCTATTGAGAAATGGATTGTAAAGCGTGGTTTGTAAAGCTGTTCTTTTTAAGTTTTAATGTCGCTCCTTACTTTCAGTTTAAAAAACTTGTTTTTTTTTATTTAATATTATATAGGGAAGATGCGGGTTTCTTTCAAAACGGGTTTCTTTCTATTGAGAAATTGATTGTAAAGCGTGGTTTGTTATTGGGTTTACAATATTTAAACTATTGTTTTATGGGGTTTAGGGTAAAAAAAAGGTACCTAGGTTTGGTTAGGTATTTAATATATGCTATGCTTTACCCCCCATCCCCCCCCCCCAATTAGCAAATATATAGCCGAAATTTGTTTCTAAACTATTATATTTTTACCCTATTTTGTTTTACTTCATTAGCATCAACCAAACTTCATTTGTCGCGTGTGTTCCAGATAGTACATAAGTACCTATTCTTTAGCCTGTGGACCCATCCCTGAAAGTTTCATTTTCCTAACCTATCCCCATCACAAGATAACCCAAAGTAGCTAAAGTAGAATTGGTACTGTTCTATTAGCTGTAAGCCACGCAAGATAGATGATCAAAGAAACTAGTCAAACAGGTTCTCTCAACGGAGAAATGGATTGCAAACAGTGGTTTCTAACTGGGTTTATAATATTTGAACTTTAATTTTTTGGGGTTTAGGGGGGAAAAGGTACCTAGGTTAGGTTACGTATTTAATATATGCTATGCTTTACCCCCACCCCCCTAATGTGCAAATATATAACCGAATTTTGTTTCTAAACTATTACATTTTTATCCTATTTTGTTTTATTTCATCAGCATTAGCCAAACTTCACTTCTTGCATGGTTTACAGCTAATAAAACGGTACCGTAGAATTTTACCAAACTTTTTTTTATTTATAAAAATATATTATCTTAAACATTTTGGGAAACATAAGACACAAGTTATCAATATTAATAAACTAAACTGAATACTTACCATCACAATCAGAACGTCTTCTCTCTCTGATCTGAATGCCCCCTAAGCAAAAAAATTGCTTTGTCGTTTGAATGTCTTAACTTCAGAGCTACTTCGGTGTTATCCGTTTGTAGGTAGTCGAAAGAGATGATTTTTTTTTTGTTAATTTGATCTCAAATTATAACATCCAAAAAAAAATAAGAGACAAGATAGGTCTTGGGAGGAGGTTTAGTTGCCCTCCAATCTTTATGGTCTCTTAAAAAGGACACTAGAACAAAAAAAAAAAAAAATAGAAACGCATCCGTGATCAGTCTTTTGGCAAAAACATAAATTCCACATTTGTGCAGATAGGAGATCATAACCCCCATAATAACATTTTCGGATACGCTGAATCTGGAGGTCTGATTTACATTAAGATTTATTGACTTTTTGGGGGGTATTTCTCCCTTTTTCGAAAATCAGGCTCCCTGTTTTCAAAATCCCTTTTTCTTCTGACGCTTGGAGCCTTTGGTGGGTAGATATTAAATGTAATGAAATCTATATATTTGCAATCGGCATAAAAACCCAATTCTTATCAATTGTTATAAAAATTTCATTTTTGAGTTTCGGTTACAATTGAACTGAGTCGCTCCTTAATGACAATTTAACACTATGAACTATAGGTCCGACAGGGTACGAAATTCGGAAATCCTCAGGTCCTTCAAACTCCCACCCCTGTCCGAGCAGCTTGAGTCTCGCTCGCTGCGTTGGTATGGTCATCTGCTACGTCTGCCTGCCCGAACACCCGCCCGGCTCATCTTCGATTTCGACCCATCTGCAAACGGCTGGAGGTGTCCTAGGGGAAGACCACGCACCAGATCGGCTGACGTCAGCGGTGATCGGCTCGCCTCCAGAAACATCGACCCGGCTGAAGCGACAACCCTCGCCCTGAAAGGACCACTCGGGAGAAGACTGACGGCGCTGACGACTGGTTCCCTCCACGCTGGCGACGCTGCCGAGCAAGAGCTTTAAGTAAGTACTATGAACTGTTTGATAAAATTTATTGGGCTAACGTCCTATTTTTTAATTAATCCTGTAGCAAACCGGAGTTTTTGAAGCACGATTCATGCTATTAAAGTGTATTATTTCTGAGTCCAGTTGAAATGTACATCAATTTAGAAAATTCTCTTTTTTGAGGAAGCTTTTGGTTCCTTTATGTGTATATAAAGGACTGAAATACCCTTACAGGTGTCTTTTTTTCTTCGATATATTTGCTTTTTTATATTCGATATATTTCTATGACGAAATCAATAAGAATTCCAAATAGGGATAGGTCCTTTTATTAGACAGTGAAACGAAAATATAAAACAAAGGCTCTAAATATTTCGATGACACAGTTGGTCATCATCATCAGCAGAGTTACTGACTCTATCAGTAGAGTATCACATATCGCTAATATGTGTAATATCTTTTATATGAGCTATAAAAGATCTACCAACGATATTCTGGTAGCCTGCTAGTGCCACCCTTCGAGAAATAGCACAAAAAGTGCCATTTTAGTGCCATATGGCACTTGCAGATGACACAATTTATAAAAAGCACGTAGATATGAGAAATAGCTTTTGAATGAACCATTAAGAATCTCTTTATGATGTTCTGGTCATAAAGAGATTCCAGCTAGACCTATTGAAAAAAAATAAAACAACACAAAAACGGGAGACAGATCAGTGGTACCGATGCAAAAAAGTGATTTTCCTTTGTTCAGGGAGGGGGACTGTAGCTTCCCTGTACATGGTTTTGACCATGTTGATTCCAATGGTACATTTTTCATTTCGATATGACGCCATTTTCAAGGGGTGTGAGGCTTTTCTTTCGAAATCAACAAATTTCTTTTCGCAATAAACTTTTACTTTAAGACGAACTGAAATAACACTTTAAATTTCTAAGTCGATGGTAGTTTTGAATTTTTTTTCATTATGCAGTTTTTTTTTCATAACGCGATTTTTAAATTTTAGTTACTATTGGTTGTGGCTTGTTCTTCGATGTTTTGCAATTATCATTACAACCATGATGCGTTGCTTGGAAGTGCTTTTAAAAAATCACCCTGCAAAATGGCTGAAAAAAAACAACGGATACCGATATTACCGATACGATACATGCGATACGGATACGCACGACACTTATACGCGCAATATCGATACGCCTGACACCACATACAGCCCTTCCCCAGGGACTATGGAGGGCCATATCATCATCAAAACCATGAATATTGGACCTTTGAACTATGTTAAACAAAATGGCTATCTCAAAATTTTTATAGGACTAGTTGAGGGGAGGGGGCCTGTGGGTAGGGGGGGCTATTTGCCCTCCAATCTTTTTGGTCACTTAAAAAAGGGCACAAAATTAAATTTCCTTTCGAATGGGCTATTACACGCCTCTCTATGATACTCTGGCCACCCCCTAGCCCTTCTAGAAAAAAAAAGAAAAAGAAGGGAAACAGATAAGTGCTACCCATGCAAAAAAGTCATTTTCCTTGGTGTTCAAGGTGGGGGACTGTAATTATCCTAAAAAAGATTTTGGACCATGCTGATTCCAGTGCTACACTTTTTATTTCGATCTGAAGCCATTTTGAATGGGTTCCAAGGTCTTTTTCGAAATCACTCGAAATTTCTTTTCTCAATAAATTTTTACTTCTAAGAATAACCGAAACAATAGCTACCATTCCTAGTTCACTGTCAAATTGAAATTTTTTCTCACTACATAGTTTTTATGAAAACATGTTTTTCAACTTTTGATTACTATGAGCTGTGGTTCGCTCTTTACTAGGTTGCAGCTGCCGCTGCAACCATGATCAGAGTTACTTCATAAAGCGTACAACTTATTTGTTTGAAAGGACTAGAAATTTAAACCAGCAGTATCCAGGATGTTCTTTACAAAAGAGAGGTAAGCTCTACTTAAAACTATTCCGAGAGGTATGTCTAAAGACTTATCTTTAGTGGACATCCAAATTTCTTAGATCTTATATTCAGAAATATTTCCTTTTGGAAAAGGATACAAACCTCAAGGACAGAGTGTCTGCATGGAGGCGTATGAAAGTTGTTAGGCTGCTTTCCAGTCGAAAGCATAATTATGACTCGAAAAAACAAAAGAAAGAAGAACAACTGCAGATTGGGTTCTCTTTCATAGATTTCAGCTCACAAAATCTAGGCTTTGGCTCACGTAGAGGTAAGAACAAGGCCGTATCCAGGGAAGGGGGGGGGGGGGTTTACCCGGTTTGAACCCCCCACCCCCCCCCCCCCCCTAAATTTTTGACCGAGTCTAAAATAATTCGAAAATTAGTAAAACCTAGGTAAAAATCAGTAAAATTAGTCTAAAACTGAGTAAAAAATTAGTAACCCCCCCCCCCCCGAAAAAAATCCTGGATCCGCCCTTGGGTAAAAACCCTCCTTTTCTCCACCAGGTAAGTAATATACGCAGCTGTCCAAAATCTAACGTCATTTTTGCCAATATGGCCTAAAGTCCACAATTTCCATGGTAACATCAGGGGTTAAATTGAAATCAGCGACATAAAAAAAAAACAAGACATAACCAAAGTTTTTGCTCCCGCACAACAATGAAACAAATAAAAACATATCAGAGCAGAAGCTTCGTTGTTGCGTAAGAAACTCATATGCAATTTTAACTATTCCTCAAGAGATACATTGAGTTAAATTGGGATCCTCTCGAAAATCAACTCAGAAAAATTAGAAAACGAAGCCGTAAAATTTTAACACAGCAATTTGTAGCCAACACAATGAGTACACGCAAACATATTTTCAGTAAATTCTGACTCAAATGTAAAAAAGAGTCCAACAACAATTGAGTCCAATTTTCTTCTTTTTTTCCGGGCGGGGGGGGGGTACCTTGGATATACCTAATTTGATGGCTCACAACTTTATATTTTTTCCTAAAATAAATTAATTTAAGGAATTCATCTAAAATATTGTCATGACTGCGCAAGAAATAAACGATTTTTCGCGATATCCACTCACCCCTTATAAAATTGAGCCAATATACCGCGACCCCCTTGACTAACTTTATAATGCTACCTACTATTACTGTAGGGCCGACCCTACAATCAAACCTTGATTTTGGAAAATAAACTTGTGCGTTCAAAGAGCCGTAACGATAACGTCAAGCCTGAAAAGATAAAGTGACCTAATTAAGTAAATAATGAAAAGACTACGCAAATTTCTTTTTTGGTCAACATATTGTTCCAATGTAGACCAATAGATAAGACCCAACTTGACTAACAAATTCCTGTTCTTACTTAATTGATGGCTTATTTGCTATTCACTTGTTATCAACATTGCGCTATTTAACTTATCTTTATCGGAAATTTGTCCAGCTTAAAAATGTTTACATTTCTGAGTTGCAAATGATAAATTCTAGACTATTTTATGTAAGAAAAACCTATTTGTATCAAATAATCTCAACTTTGAGAGCAACAAAGTTGCATTTGTTTTAATTTCTAAGCACTTTATAATTACTTTTTTGGTACTTGTTAATTAGCTGGTCCACACGCGAGAAGTCAAGTTTGGTTAATGCTAATGAAATAAAACAAAATATGATGAAAATATAATAGTTTAGAAACAAATTTGGGCTATATATTTGCACATTATGGAGGGGAGGGAAGGTAAAGCATAGCATATTAAAGACGTAGCCTAACCTAGGTACCTTTTTTCCCCTAGCCCCCCCCCCTCCCCCCAAAAAAGAAATAGTTTAAACAGTGTGAACGCAATGACAAACCACGCTTTGCGATTCAAATACCGGTTTGACTAGTTTCCTTTAGTATCTATCTTGCATGTGTACCAGCTAATTGACAAGTACAAAGGAAACTCAGAGAGGAGAGAAGGTAACAAAATGAAAAATAAAATAAAAAAAGGGTGAAAAAACGAGGATTTTGTTAGCCAGCGAACCATGAAGATGACAAAATATAAGCAAATATTTCGACAAAGACCTCCGCCAAGTCGTCTTCAGTGATAAAAAAAAGCTCAGTGCTTTTTAGCTGGTTGTAGACCAGCTAAAATTATTGCAAGACGAAAGATCCTTGCACAATCATCTTGGTAAATTCATTTTCATTGATTCCTGCCTGGTTTTTTATTCAGTGTCTGTTCTGCCTTTGTACAGTAAACTTCGAAAGGTTAGATTTTCGTTTTTTTTTTTTTTTTTTTTTTTTTTTTTTTTTTTTTTTTTAGCACTGAGGACGACTTGGCGGAGGTCCTTGTCGAAATATTTGCTTATATTTTGTCATCTTCATGGTTCGCTGGCTGACAAAATCCTCCTTTTTTTCACCCTTTTTTTATTTTATTTTTCATTTTGTTACTTTCTCTCCTCTCTGAGTTTCGTTTGTCATGTATAGCCAGTGTGGTCTAAGAATGTATTTGCATAATTGACAAGTACCACTTTTTTTTACCAGGTGTAAATCTAAACTTGCTTAAAGGTAGGATATAATATTTCAGGCGAGATGAGCAAAATCGAAAACACAAAAAAAGCAGGCGAAATATGCGAAACACGGGGGTGGGGGTCTAAAAGTCTGGAACTATCGGGCAAGAGGAGAGGGTTGGAGGCCCCAAGCCCTTCCCTTCTCCTCTGTGGTTGTACACGACTTATAGCCTCCTAACTCAGTTCGACGGTTTAACTGGGGGAAAACAATTGTCAAATGAAAATAAATAGAGATGTTAAACGTGAAACAGACAGAAATTATTCCTACATAAGAGGAACTACCCCCCACCCCACACACTAAAGTTTAAGTGCTCCATTCCAGAAAGCATTTTAGACTGCAGCGAAACAAGTTACAAATATTGCAACTGTGTAAGCATTGCGAGTATTTCAACTAGTAATTAAGTGATTATTTAGCAACTGCACTAAATTTGCAATATTTAGCAATCAATATGGATTTTTGAAAATTTCTGAGCTTGAAGATTACACATTTGAGGCTGATATTGTAGCATAGAAGTTCAAAATCAAAGTACGGCAAGTAAACATTTCACAATAATGTTTGACGTCCATCAAAGTTGATATTTACAGCACCGAGGACATCAAAACATTTGTGTTTCACCTCTGAACCTATCTTAGGTCTATTCATACCAAAACAATGCAATTTCCTGAGTTTTTCTTTTACATTTTTCAAAATTATAAGGTTTTTAGGGCAGTTTCAAATTGTCGTCAAAGTTGCCACACTGAATCTTGAAAATAAATAAGCCAAAAAATTGGTTAAATTTGATAACTGTTTTTGTCCGTAAAAAATTCAAATATCAACAGTTTTGGTTACCGAAGACAATTTTACCTTCAAAGGAGAGCTACGCTGTTTTGTTTCACATGTTTTTAGCTTAATTCTTGCCGATTTTTCACTCGCCCGTCTTTTTTTAAATTGGGCGCCCGCTACTTGCATAACGGCATTTGGCAGCCTTTTTCACTAAAATTTAATTCCTGGTTTTCCTAAATTTTTTAATACACATATGGTTGTGTAAGTTTCCACCTAACCGATCTATAGCATGAGATTTTATTTTTAGTGCCCTCTAAGAATTTTAGAATTTGCACTTTACTGTATTTTAGGGATTACTAAGTTTGTTGGTTACATATCTGATACTAATATAGAGATTGGATTTTGGAGATTTTGAAAATTAGGTGTTACTAAGATATAAATAATATTGGAAAGTCGTCCGGGTAGGTATGAGGTATCGTGATGCTTTTCTTAAATAATCAGTTTTAGTTGTTTTGTTTTTTTTTATTTACTTTTTGTTGCTGTATTTTTTTCGCTTGTTTTCTGTATGTCACCATGGCCCAATAGGGTTTTCTAGTGAATAAATCTATCTATCTATCTGTCTGTTGGAACCCTTGGTCCCAGTTTGTTAGATAAATGTCCCTCCCAGATTCCTTTCTTTTTGCCCATTAATTATTTTCCTTCCCCGAGTAATAAACATTAATTTTCCTTTTATTTTGTGACGCCATTTTGGGTCCACTTAATTGCGTAGTTGCTCAATAGACCACGAGGTAAGAAATTGCGCAGTTAGGGAGGTTGACCAGTAAGTTAGTAAGTCCTTGGATTGGCTTGGAAAATTCACCCACCACCCCCATTACCAAACTCGTGGCTGAGAGAGTTGGAGAATTGGAAGTGTGATTTTGTCAGTTCCGTTTTTGAGTTCTTTTATACAGCGTGTAGTGAATACAGTAAGACTTTTTTTATACTATGTACTCTTTTAACTTTTCAGCTTAGGTCGAGTCTAAAGAGATAGTTAGAAATCTTATCGGTAAACTTTGGCTTTAAATGTGGCCCTGGAACATCCAATCACGCTAGTATATACGGAACCGTTGGAGTAACCGCGGAAATCCCACTATTTTGAGCCGACGAGGGATCTCCCCTTCCAGTAAGTGGCATAGCAACTCTTTGCGCCATTTTTGCCTTTAAAAGTGGTGACCCCGCACCTTAAACCTCCAATAAGCGGTGACACCCGTATATTACCACGCCAGTGGCGTTGTGGCCTACCAGTATAACACTGGTGGCAAAAAAACACGAACATTGGTGCCAGCGGTAGCTAGCACTACGAACACTATCTGTTTATCTATCTATCTATAGCAAAACAATTGGCCAAAATAAAAAAAAAAAACTTAAATAGCCTACATGTTCACAAATAGTGTTTGATTGTCACCAAAGTTTATATTTTTGGATTTCTGAGCTTATTGATAAAACGTATGAGGTTAATATCGCACTCTAAAAATGGAAATGGTACATAACTTATATGTTTCTCAAATGGGCTTTTCAGAAGCCAATCTGACGATGTCCACTTTTAACTTTTTCATAAGTTTATCGTTAACTCGCTAGGCTGACTCTTATAGTCTAAAGAATATTCTCTGAAAGTAAGGATTATCTACCAAAGTTCGTATTTAGGGATTTACTTTAATAAAAAGCAAAACTAAGGTGCTTCTTTTTTATACCTTTCTTTTCCTTTTTTATACCAGAAGTCCAAAGTAAGACTTCAATACAACTACTACTAACAAAAACTCACTGCAGAACCAAGCCGCTTGAGGCCAACACAGCTATGCACGCTCCTCCTGCATGCCAATCTATTCAAAACCTCCCTTTTTACACTCTCCGAGGAAGCTGCCATTTCCCTTAAATCTTTCCTTACGACATACTTTCACCATAACCGGGGACGCCGTGCTTTTCGTTTGGCCCTAGACGGTTGGTCGACAACACAATATTTGGCAATCTGTCATCCTTCATCCGCAGAACGTCCTCTAGCCATCTCAACTTTTCTCTCACTATAGCCCTAAAAAACGGGACTGAACCACACTTTTTACACAGCCTACTGCTTGAGATACAGTAAGCCAATCGGGTACCCAAATAACCTATAGGCAATTTCTATGGAAAACATCCAACATATCTTCCTCGTTTTTCAGAGCGCCCCCGCTTCATAGCCATACTTGACCATTGTTATCACTGTAGCTTCCAATATTCTAATCTTGGTTCGCAAACTCATCTTCCTATTCTTCCCAACTTTTTTCAACTGTGAAAAAGAAAAAAAAATACACCCTGGGCCTTGGCTATACTACTTTTAAAAGATGACTCCAATGGTGCCTCTTATGCAATACATTGGTAACACATAATAGGCATTAACTTGAACACGAATACAACATTAACCTAACTTAAACATATATAACATAGCAGATGTTAATGTATTATTGTTACTTTTCTCACCCCCTCCTTGCTGCGTTCTGTTTCAATCTTCAATCCTTTTCCCTTTTTCCAATGACGTTTGGATTTAGAACAAATTTATTTTCATTGTCTTTCAAAATAAAAGCGATCTTTCAACCTTCTAAGGTCACTTCGTAATTTTCTCGACAACTCAAGGAAATTATGCTGGAGCTAGAGCATAACTTGAAACTAGCAGTGACAAAGCTAAAAGTACTCAATTCCCTCGCCTCCCATGTGTCGCGATTATGCGTTTGAGAGCAAGGGATAAACTCATAAATAGAACAACTAGGTAAGTTATTATCTCAAATATTCAAAAGGAATAACATTATAAGTAAAGTAATTGATCATAAAAAAAACGGTGTCATGCAGAATATATAGGTCACACTGATAATTGCTAACCGACATATCATATATATTTATCCCACAAAATGTCACTTAAAATGTTCTGGATCTTCCAGCGCATCTCCTAACATTGATCTCCGAGCAGAAAAACCTGAACATTGTAAGTTAAACAGTCAACCATAAAAGGAAACGCTGTGATGCAGACTATATAGATCGCACAGAGAATTACTTGTCGACATATCAAATTTAGCCTGAATATATTTATTTTGAAAAATTTGTAGATACTTGATATATTCTGGATCTCTTAGCAGAATAAGGACAAATCAAGTCATTGGAAAATCCAAATTAGGCAAATACCTAGCAATTGGCGGATTAGGCTTGTACATAATTCAATGATTCATTCACAAATGCTGCCAAAATCGGCAAAAGGAGGAATGAATTCAAGCATAATTCAGCCTCAGTCGGTGTTCATGCCTTTATATAAGACTCAAGCTCCCTCCTAATAAAGCCCTTTATCCACCTCAAGGTAACTTTTAATCCCAGTTCATAAAGATACCCATCAAGGAGCGGTTTCATCCCCTAATTTCTTCAATAGCTGCATTATCAGTCATAAGACAGCTGCTCCTCATCTTGTATTCTCAGCGCCGTTGACATTTCACTGATCTGTTTTTCTGACGACAGGCTAAGTCTCAGCCAGAGTCCTGTCAAACCTTTTGAAACATTCTAATCCTAAAAAATAAGTCCGACATTTAACTCCCAAAAGTGGGATGTTTTTCTTTTCAATGGACAGATTGGCTCTTCTACCAGTATCACAATAGACAATTGCAAGGTCTAACCAGCTGACCTACTCCCTCTTGATTTCACATCTTACATGTCGAATTTCCAGCTCCTTCGGTCTGATCGTCAAAGCCACTATACGACTCAACCGTAGGAAAAGTCTTGACAACTATCTACAACATTATGTCTTTGCCACGAATACTAAACGCAGCCCCATTCTGAAAACCTCTGAAAGGAATGATAAGTCTAAAACCCGTTCCTTATTTTTCGATT
Source organism: Artemia sp. Qi Xiang Cuo (assembly GCF_049724085.1). NCBI lineage: Eukaryota > Metazoa > Arthropoda > Branchiopoda > Anostraca > Artemiidae > Artemia > Artemia sp. Qi Xiang Cuo. The sequence goes on along the minus strand of NC_142809.1, from coordinate 58,311,917 downwards.
TGCCAAGCAACCTAAAGTTGCCACCATGGCCAAAAAATAGTTATACAGTCCGGCGCTACAAATTTGTTGACCCAAATGCAGTTGTTAACCGAACAATTTGCTTATACGCATTTTTTTTTACGTTTTTATGAGTCGGACAAAATTTTCGGAGGGGGGGGGTCAAACCCTTTAGCCCCCCCCCCCCCCCTGGATACGGCCTTGGTTATCTGTATCGTTTTTTGTGCCTTTTCCTTTTGTTTCCTTTTCGTGCCTTTTTTGTACTCTGTCATAGTAAACTTTCTGTATTCGAAGGGTGTTCAAATATATTATATTTATATTATATTGACTTACAAAACAAAAAAAAAGTCTTATAATCTTAAAATGACAAAAAAAATGTCACTTGTCTTCGTCAGCTTTCTTGAAGGAGACTGGATCTGTTATTGTTATTTTTATTTATCTATTATTATTTTTTATTCAGCTATTTATTTATTTATCTATTTTTTCATATATATAGGTTATAGTTTATTTATTTTTGTTTATTTATAATAGTTTTAATTAAGTAGTTGAGCTTTAAGTAAATATTCGAGTTAATAGGTAAGTAGCTACGTTGACTTTCACGCGACCGCAAACCTTCATAGGTTTTCTTCAGCGCGAAAGTGTTGTTTGATTTATTTATTTATTTGTCTGTAAATGTGGATATAAACTCAAAAACTTAACTTATGAACTTTATTTTATGGACAAAAACGTTTAGCGATGATTAACACATCCTATACACCCAATAGTGCTACTACACCCAAGTAGCCCATACGCTGAAATAGCTCAAATAGCCTGCACAAGCTCTACTGTAAATAGGGAAACTTCCACAGAAACCAAATAGCTAATAAATGAGAAAACTATTTATCCTCATCTAAGCTTAGTTAATGATTTTCTGAGACTGTTGATTACAAACCTGAGACTAATATTACAACATAAAAGTATAAAAAAGAAGAAGGAGGGGAGAATCATATATAATGGGATGCAGTGTATAATGGAAAAGCTCATTTCCTACAATCTATCGTCAAAACAAGTCACCAATAAAAACCATGGGAGATTGCTTTTCACGCGGCAAACAAAATAGACTGTTTTTTTTTCTAATTTAAATTTTATTTGGTTAAAAAATACTTTAATCTATTATCTCTATATTCAAATTCAGTCCTCCTGATTTGTCTTTGAAAAAAAATATGTTTTGTTAAATATACATGTTATGTTAAATATATAAAAAAAAAACGAAAAAAACAATAAATATACAATAAGTAAACAATAAAATAACAAATATCAATAAATTTGATAAAATACATAAATGAAGAGGAACAAAATTATAAGTAGAAAGCAACCCGTCCCATAAGTGACAGATCGAGGATTGGGCAGAGGGGCATATTGGGCATAGATGGGATGTCACATTTCTCTCTGCTTTGTTTTGGCCATTAAAAACAGCAATAGAACTTTTAATTGGTGACCATCCCCTCTTCCATTATACACTGCATCCCATTATATATGATTCTCCCCTCCTTCTCCTTGTTTATACTTTTATGTTGTAATATTAGTCTCAGATTTGTAATCAACAGTCTCAGAAAAATCATTAACTAAGCTTAGATGAGGATAAATAGTTTTCTCATTTATTAGCTATGGTAGATAAGGTTACTGCTCTTGGTTTCTGTGGAAGTTTCCCTATTTACAGTAGAGCTTGTGCAGGCTATTTGAGCTATTTCAGCGTATGGGCTATTTGGGTGTAGTAGCACTATTGGGTGTGTACGATGTGTTAATCAGCGCTAAACGTTTTTGTTCATAAAATAAAGTTCATAAGTTGAGTTTTTAAGTTTATATCCACATTTACAGACAAATAAATAAATAAATCAAACAACACTTTCGCGCTGAAGAAAACCTATGAAGGTTTGCCGTCGCGTGAAAGTCCACGTAACTACTTACCTATTAACTCGACTATTTACTTAAAGCTCAACTATTTAATTAAACCCTTGCTCAACCCTTGTCTAAAAAAGAAATTAAAAAAAAAAAAATAATACCTCCTGCCCACATCGCTCTTTACTTAGGCATTGTTATTGCGTTGCCTAAGATGACTACTTGTTAAATGTTAAATAGTGCATCGTCTTTTTAAATAAATTTCAATTAAAAATAAAGTTCAAAAATTCTTATATTTTTAAGTAAACTTTAATTCAATCCGATTCTGATCCATTTGGCCTTTTGTTACCTCGAAAAAAAAAATTAGAACTGCTCTAAGGAAAATATTTAAATTTTTCCCCGAATATATTTAAAGCGATTTAAAAATCTAGAAACTAGATCGACGACTTATATCTATGTCAAAGGAGCTTGAATACTGAAGTAGTCGGTAAATTTTTGAGAATTTTGACAAAAATTTAGCAAAAGTACAAGTTTCAAACTGTGTGGGACAGAGAAGGTGTATTTTGCGGGTTCTCAACATTACTCTCATGGCTAGGTTGTAGTAATACGATTAGGCAACCTGAAAAATAGAGTTTAACCTAAAAATAACTAGATTTAGATGCTGACTTTTAAAAGTTAAAATAAATTTTAAGAGTTAAATTTTAAAAAGTTAAATTTTAAGAGTTAAAATAATATGATGTTTTTTTTTATTAATAATATGATTTTTTTTCGGGAGGGGTTTAACAAAAGGATTTTTTTCGGGGGGATGGGGGTTACACAAACAAAACGCATAAAATTTTTTATATTCATTTCTGTTACGTTTTTACGAGTCGGACAGATATTACGGGGGGGGGGGAGGTCAAACCTCCTATACCTCCTATAAAATAAACTATATTCTTCACTTCGTTGAGAAAATTTAGAATTAAAATGGAACTTTTTATCTTAAAATAATAATATAATAATCCCAGAATCATATAATATAATAAATAATATAACTCTATCTCTATTATATAATTCTATTCTCTCAGAAATAATATAATAAAATAATATGATGTTAAAATAAGAATATTTATCTTTACCTTATCTGGTATTTCATCGAAGGTCATGTATTGAAACATGTCATGGTTAAAGACACGCCCATACTGAGGTTCAATCCAGCATTCAGTAATCATATAAGATGATGGACGAGAAATATAATCATCTCGTGTTGAATTCAGTACATCCTCATCAGAAAGACTGTAAAACCAAAATTTAATCAAAACTAAAAAAAAAATAATAGTTATACTAAAATATTTTAAAATTGAAGGGCATACAAGATAATAGACCTGCGAACATTTTACCAGTTGGGGAGGTTGATGTCTTCTTTTTTTCAAACCAAAAAATTCCATTTTTGTAAAACATTACAAAAATTGGGGCAGTTGCATGGTTTTGGTCTTCCATGGAAGAGAGATGCTGAAGTCATGTGACTCACATAATCATCACAAAAACAAAGAGAAAAAGAAATCTCAAGAAGAAGAAAACAAACGAGACTACGGCCAATAGTAGAAAAGGAAAAACTAAAACGATGCGGATATACAAGGATATATACGCGGATACGCGGATATACATACGCGGATATACATAAAAACGCGGAAATACGCGGATATACATAAAACAAGGTGTATTCAAAGCTAAAAACAAAAAAAAAATTCAAACTAACCTAAAACCAAATTATATCTAAAACCAAGAAGTAAAAAAAAATCTCTTTGTATTTGTCATGGCTAACCAGTTCAGCTTTAGATTTTTCGATCATTATTGGGCGAATTTATTTTTTAAATCAACATAAAAAAAAATTTCAAAGCAGGTAAGACTTGCAAAACCATTTATTTTCTCGTCAGAAGAGTGTCAAAATTTATTCCAAAGACTGCAGAGTTGGCACCTTTAAGGGACATTTTACCTTCGAGTGAAAGGAGGGGGTGTCGGATCAGGGACAGGTGTCTTTCCCGGAATTAAAAAAGACTTCAAATTAAAATCATGCTGCTTAAGAATTACAAAAGCAATAATTTCATTTTAGTTTTTAGCACATTTCATTCCTAAAATAATGCACAGGGAGCGTTTCGGGTCAAACTGCGCAATGGAATCTACTGGCAGGTGGGTAACTTTTACTGACCCATATGCATATTTTCGGTATAAACTGATGAAGCTGCGGATAAAATCGAGGCAAAACTAGAAGAATCACGGTCCATTGCACTGCCATTCTAGGGACACAATTTGTACTGATTGACCAAACAAACGACGACAGAATAAAGAAAGGCGGGGGGAACAATCAAAATTTTGATGGATAGGGCTCCTGGAGCCTCGAAAATGGCATTTTACACACGAAGGTAATGTGGAGGAGGGGTTAATTTAAGCCATAACCCTTTATTTCAATGAACATACTTTAATCAAGTATTCAATATGGGTACAGGGCGACAATTCTCCCTTTAGCACAAAATATTTTGAGGGCAAAATGGTGGATGTTATTCATGTACTAACTTGACAAGAGGGTGAGGCAATGGAGGCATTTCATAGCTCAAAATGCGTAAATGACTGGAGCTGAGGGGACGGTAGTTCCCCCATACTTAAGAAAATTCCAGCTCGTTTTAAGCTTTAACGTCGGTCTTTAGTTTCATTTGAAAAAACTTGATTATTTTAGCATTCAATAACAGAAAAAAGTCATGACAGGAAAAGACAGTGACTATTTAGTAATGACACTTTTGATGATGACGGCAAAATCAATGCCAAAAATCATTAATTAATTTATAATTGTGTTTTTTTTTAATATACATACCTATCTCTTCTTTTAACAGTTTGCGGGGGGAATAAAACATATTGGACCAGACAAACTGAGACATCGTCCTCGGCTGATGTCGATTTCTTCCAATTTGGCATATCTACCTGCAATCAAAGTTAATATTTCAACACTGCTATATCGACTTTACTGAGCCTTAAGAACGCTAGTAATAATCTATCTTATTGTATAAAAATCTTATTATGTATATTAATGCATCAAACATGTAACTCACAAAAACCAAGCACAGCTGACTCAGACAGCAGGATACTCTATTCCCGATTCGAGGACATAAGTTTGAGGCCGACGTTAAGCTTTTTAATAGAAAATATCCATTTTTGGGTAAAATGCATTTTATGAGAAAAAAAAGAATTTTCTCATAAAAGAAGGGGGATTTTTCCTTTTTAATAAACGAGTATTTGCAAAGTTATACTTCTGATGAGCTTACTGTGTTTTGTTTTTCACGTCAAGGGCATCGATCTGAAATTCTCAAGGATACTTTTGTTGGGCTGGGGAAAGGGCTGGGGGAGGTGGCAAAATGACTTCCTCGTTTGTATTAGGGACTGAAATTTCCTTTGAACCTAAAAAATTTGTATAAACTATGTTTTCTTTCTTATTTATGTTTGATGTCCGACAGGCCTTACCGCTGGTAAAATACAATTGGCTATGTCGGTAGCTCTAGAGACAATCTGTTTATAGAAAACCTACTTAGATTTATATATAAATACTCCAAAGGCATAAAACAAACTAATAAACCTCATTGGCTAAGCCAATAGAGCTTGGGATCTATAAGGCATTAAAGCCAGAGGGTTGTGGATGAGATCCTCACGTGCGTATAGCTTAAACCCGTTTATTTCAACCTCACTCGACTCAACCCATTTAACTCAACCCTCGTTCAACGCAAACCCCATTTAACTGACCCCCATGAGCGTTTGATTAAATGAGGGTTGAATTTCAAGGGATTCAGTTGAATGACGGGGGGAGGGGGTTGCATAGGAGTTGATTCAATCGGGGTTGAGTTGCATGTGTGTTGAGTTAAATGTGGGTTGGGCTGAACAATTGTTTAGTTGAACGGAGTTGCGTAAAAAGAGAGTTAAATTGCAAGAGAACTGATATCCACACTTGATGTTTTCCGCAATTATTGAGAATATATTCTTTTACAGGTAAAAGTTCCGTTTGCTGAGAAAAAAAAATTACATTCGGGCTAAAATGCGCGTGCGATGGATGCAGAATTCGCTTAAGGCGGTGGTGGTGGATTTTTTCTCTTCATAAATGGGTAGCTCCAAATTACAGTTTTAGTAAGTCTAACCTGTTTGTCTCACGGATGGGTATTGAAATAAAACTTTCAGGGATTTTTTTAGAAGAGGGGGGGGGGCAAGGCAACTTTAAATTCTTAATGTTTTATATAAGTCTCTCTGTTTATTGACACTTACACCGGAAATACCCAAAATCTTAATATTTTGCCGATCATTACTTTTTTTTATTATGACCTTACTCTCTCCAGAGTAAATTCCCACGTGTCTCTCCTCTCTTAAAACCCAAATTTCATCTCTGCTCTGTTCTTTCTAATAATAATGTCACTTTTAACTAAAATTTGAAGTCTTTCAGATCTGTATTTATTTTATACTTAAATTCTGAGAGTCGATAAGAACCTCTTATAAAAAAAAGGGAGAGAATTATTTACCAATTCATTTTTGAAAAGCAAAACCATAACGATTTACTTTCCTAATATCTTTTATGCACCAATTTATTGCAAGCAGTGAAGCCTGTGCACAAGCAGTGAAGCAGTGAAGCCTGTGCGCAAGCAGTGAAGCAAGCAGTAAAGCCTGTGCACTTTTATTTCCTCTCGCTGACAGGATCAGCTTCCAGGAATATTATGTTGGATGTCGTATTGATATTTAGGAGGATGCGGCACCTTACGAGATCACCCTATCTCGTCCATTATAACTTTTTTAGTTTGTGTGGCCAAACTATTTAGAATTGACTTGCCATAACTTGGATAAGAAATTGAAAAGCCGACACCTACTTTCCCAAAAACTTTGAAAAACATTTAATCTCTCATTTTGTGCCACAGAATTCAGTTTCAATGAAACTTGTACCATCAGAAAGCGTGGATGTTCTTGAAGCGAGCAGAGTTTTCTTTTTATAGTTCTAGAAAGGCCTGTCCCTAAAAATATTCAATCACGCCTACTTGGAAAATGTTAAAAATCAGCTCCAAGGAAGCATCATTTGAGCAATTTGCTCTGGGAGCTCCCTGTGGCGCTACCAGCTTTGATTGAAAACCTTGCTGACACAAGAAGAGTATTATCGAAGTTGCACTGAAGATATAGCGCTTTACTTAACGATTCGTAAAAGATTGTATTTTTTTTTATTTTAAACTAGCATCTTGCTAGCTTTTCAAACTAGTGAGACATTTAAGCTACCCCAACAATTTTTACCAAAATTGCCTCGGAAGGTCCATGTGGTGCTGGGAAAACACGCTAATAGACACTTTGTCTTTGTGACGGTCAGCCGACACGGAGACTCACAAAATGATTTTTAAGGTATCGAGTGGCCTTAATAAAAAGAAATTCAATGAAAGTGACGAGCGACGCTATAACGTAAAAAAAATAGTGCTATGTATCTCTCTTTACACTTAATTATTTTCTTCATAGTGCTCCAACAATAAACTTGCTCATTTAGGCAAAGTTGCTCACCACAGTAATAAATGCAGCCAAACCGTGAAAGCAAATAGGTAAAAGAAAACCTTATTGCAACATAAGAAATGACTGGCTATGTTTATTATATTCTAGTGGGATTATAATACAATCTAAACTTCAGCGTAAAGAGTAGGGGGATTGAGGTAGGCGACAATTCCCCTCAAGATTGGTACGATTCAAAATCACTATTTACTGTTATTTGAAGAACTTGCTGATTGCGTACATACCTAATCGATATCTGTTAGGTATCCCCACGTGGTCCCCCACGAATAAAAAGTCCCCTAGCATTTACAACTTCTATTTTAAGATAAATAATAGATAGTGCTTTTTCATAATACAAAATGGATTTACTTAGTTTATAATTTTTTATATATATAATTATCCATTGTAATTAATAAGTAATAGCGATTTAAGGTGAATTCTTTATAATTATTTAAATATATTTTACTTGGATATATGCCTCATGACATTTATAGATAGTATTTTAAGACAAATAATAGATAACATTTATTCATGACACAATCAAGGAAAGTAGGATGTTTACCTTCATTGATAATTCCAAGGCCATTGTTATCACACCATCGCTACAAACTGCAAACCGAAAGCCTTCAGAGAGACGCAGTCTGGAAATAAAACATTCAATTTTATTTAAATTAGATTTTTATTTTGCTCTGAGAAAAAAAATAATATGAATTTTCTCGGAACTGCTCTTTTTAAGACCTATACATAATGATATACAGCTAAGATTATTTCATGATGTACACTGGATATACACCGGATAATGATATACACCGGATTATTTCATGATGAGATTTATCTGACTAGTTCAGATAGAAGATGTTGCAACTTCAACACATCATTTATTGCTCCAGTAGCGGCGCAGTGAGTTTGATGTCAGCTTGGTAACAAGGGACCCGAGGTTCGACCTCTGCTGCAGCAACACACTGCATGGCTCGGAACTTGATTCCGGTGATGGGATTATGCGAAAGAGTCTCCATAACAGAAGAGGAAGAAGAAAGAAGCTTTTATTTTATCAAACAGTCCGTGGTAACGAACTATAAGTAACGAGCTACTCGACTCAATAGTAACCGCAACTTTAAAAACCGAATCTCGATAACAATAGATACATCAAAAGAATCAGATGGGATGCGATGAGTAGAATGTTCAACTGACCAAGAGGGAAAATGTGCATGCTACTATCACTACTACTACCACTACTGCTACGACTACGACTACTACTAGAGTTACGAGTATTAAGGTGAAACTTTTAGGGAATGTTGATGGGGAAAGTTGAACTAAATCAAAACGCTATGTGCATGTAGTTGCAAAAGGGCGCATCAGCAATACCTTATGAACGGCTTTGAGTTTTATGTTAGAACATTCAGGTATGTTGATGGGGATGTTTAACTAACCAAAGGCACTATGTATGTACTGCTAATACTACTAGAGGTACTAATATTACTACTACTACGAATAATGGCCTTGTTTTAGGGCCTTTTCCTATTAAACAGTTCGTGGTACCGAACTATAAGTAAGGAGCAACTCGACTCAATAGTACCCAAACTCTAAAAACGGAATTTGGCAACAACAGATACATCAAAATAATTGACCTTTTATGCTGATTCTAAACATATAAAATCCATTAAGTTTGATGTTACCCATCAAAAGCCACGAACCTGAGAAAATTTTTTAGATTTTCGAAAAAGAAAGAAACACTCCCAAAAAGTCAAAGGATGTGAATCAAAGTCCTACCATCAGATTGAATATATAATAGAACCCTACTGTTGATATTTCAAGCTCCTCTCTACAAAAGTGTAGACTTTTGTATTTCTATTTTTCCAGAAAAAAGATCACGGGTTCGTGTTTATTCTTCTTTTTTTTTCTAAACTGAAAGTAAGGAGTAACATTAAAACTTAAAACAATCAGAAATTATTCAGCATATAAGGGGGGATGCCCTATCCTCAACCCTCCCTCTTTACGCTAGAGCTGAAATTTTGTCACAATCCTTTAGGAAAAACTGCTCAAATACAAGGTCCGTACAGTTTGAATGAGAAGTATTTTTAAAGACTTTATTTTTGCCTGTTATTTAAAGCAAATTAATGGTCCTATGTCAATTCTAAATTTTTGGTCAACCTTCTTAAGGCCATAGGCGGGCGTGCCTTGTTTGCCTCTCATTCTAGGGAATCTAACGGTCCTATGTCAATTTTAAATTCTTGGTCAACATGCCTGAGACTCTAGGCAGGCGTGCCTTTCCAAAAACTAACGAACAACTATGTGTCCAATAAGAGAGTCATACTTACTCCCGCCATTTACCCGTGCCGCAGCCATTTAAACATTTGCCTCTCAATTACTTGGACTATCTGTCTTGACTTTTCTATTTCTACAATTAGCCATGTCTTGATGCAACTTACTGCAAAATACTTGATAACTTCACTTGAGGGTTGGTTCAATAAGAGCGAGGGTTGAAGAAGGGGTTGTCTCTCCTTATATACGGAATCATTTCTGTTCGTATTCAGTTTTAATGTTGCTCATTACCTTCAGTTGCAAAAACTTTTTCTATTTTTAATTTTAGCTAAGGATTTATAGCGAAGCTCTTTTTTTGACTGGCCTTATTTGAATTCCTGAGCCAGCTTCATTATTCAGCTCTAAGCTGACAAACTGTTTTATTGGTTACTTTGATGCTGAGAAAAACTATTTTGTACAAATAACTAGTAATTATATACCCTTTTTCAACCCCAAAGAAAAGAAACAGAAACTTACTTAATCAAAACGGCCAGAATTCTACCAATTGATGCTTCATCCAAAGAGCACTTTTCATCCGACTGCATTTTCCAAACCCAATGTCGCTTCTCTAAGAAACGTGACAACGACTCATTTCGACTCTGATTTGATCGGAGGCTCCTGGAGCTTCCAGGCTGGAGCCTTCTTGTGTTTATATGGGACTTTAGCTGCTTGTCAGTCCTACAAAAAAAAAATGACCTTAAGATATGTAAACAAAAAATTACACACAACTTAGCAGATAGGGTTTGAGATACCATCGTATTGGCATGAGTCCAAACATCGTCAGTGAACTCTATAACAGTTGAAACTATTTTTCGGGGGGGGGGGCATGTAGGTGGCTCTCTGACAATATATACTTTGCTACAATTCAATGTTTAATATCAATATTTTTATTAAAAACTCGTACATTTTTTAAAATATCTGGTGCAAGCACTTTACAATCAATTCATTTCTTGAATCTTTGTAGACTATTAAATTTAAAAAAAAGTTTTAGGAGCAACATTAAAACTTAAAACGAACAGAAATGGTTACGTATATGATGGGGTTCTCCTTCTCATCAATACCTCGCTCTTTACGATTAAGTTCGAATTTTGTTCCAATTCTTTAGGAATGACCCTTGAATTACAAAGGCCGTTGAATTCGAATAAATAGCTCTTTTGAAAGTACTAAAAAAACTTTAGCGTGAAGAGCAAGGTATTGATATGGAATAAAAAAAAATGGTGATAGAAAAAATTTCATAAGTAGAACATAAAGACAAGAACACTGGGGTTTTAGCGCATGGAGAGGATGTGTCGATCAAATGGTTAAAAGGATAGGTACTTGATTCAGCCGATGCTTGATTGACGGTCATATTATTGCATATTATACCAGGTAAGAACATTAAAGTGATAACTGTTATATAAAAGAATAACGTAGATAAGGAAGTTAAGTATGTGCGTTCGCAGGTTCGGTGTGGAATCAGGGGTTAATTAGGGTTATGTTCTATCCACTTTTGTATGGATTGTTTTGATGTAATTGGGCCTAAAGAGAACAGCATAGGCAATAGGAGTCCATGGTATCAAATTGGAAGGTGAAACTCTCCTAGACATAGATTATAAGGATGGTTTGAATGTCCTAGACAAACTTTTAGCTAAATGAATGAACATTTGAGGGTGCAGGAGTAGGTTTGAAATTTAATGCCAAGAGGACAAAGTCACTGGGACTAGGAATAAATAAGGGCGAAGAGGTGATGTTAAGTAACGATAAATTTCATCAAATGGATAGCTTCACTAACCTGCGTAGTATTATTAGTAAAGATGGTGGATGTAGGGAAAATGCAAAAAGTAAAACAGCCAAGGCAAAGGGAGTTCTTTTGCAATTGAAGAGTAGGAAGATAAGTCAGCAAATTCATATTAGAAAAATATTTGATGCCGAATTCATAACAGTGGCCAAGTGTGGCTCGGAAACGCGGGAGCTTCGAAAGGTTAAGGCGACTAGTCAAATGTTTTCCAAAGGAACTGTGTAAGATTTGTTTTAGGCAGGGCCGTATCCAACATTTTTTTTGGTGGGGGGAGGGGGGTAAAAAGGATTTTTGTCACAGAATAAACTTAGAAAAACTCATAAAACACAACTCATGAAACACAAGATTCGAACTCACCTATTCCCCCTCCCCAACATAGACGTAAGTTAAAGTTTTAACCTAATCCACGGGCCAAAAAACAAAAGAGGATAGACCAAAATTTTAACTTTGGAAATATTCATACTCGATAAAATGCCAATAAAAATTGGCTTCCCCATTAATGTTTTTCGCCCCTTCACCCCTGTAACTAGTACAACCTTCGATCTTCTAAGGCGGTCATTTGAGATTCACTAAGATTAGAAGGTGAGATTCATTAAGATTTATATTTTATTGATGATTTTAATGTCCTAAGTTAAAATGTTGGCGAGGTAAATGAATAAATGGAATTAGAAGAGCCCAAGAACTAATGTTGAGAAGTTTCAAATTAGGAATAAATGTGAATGCAGAGGAAGTGATGAGAAAATTGACGTAGTAGAAGGATGCAGTTACATAGGTGGCATTATTAGAAGGGAACGTGGATGTCTGAAAGCATCTGGACTGAAGTCTCAAATATGTCTTGACTTTTGAGAATTACGCGATGTATAAATTCACAGAATAATCAAGAATAATTCCAGCAGCCAATTTCCTGTTTGCAATAACTTGCTCGTTTAAAGTTTGAGTTTGACTCGAGTATTCAATTTAATTTTACTCGTTTTAGAATTACTTTATTTGTCTATATCAGTATCTGTTATCTTTGTGTTTGATTATCTATTTCAATTTCTTTTTCTTTTTAGGTTTCATTTATTCCACCTTCCAACATCAGGATACTTAAGGCCACTGTAACGACAGCTGTTAGGCATGGTTCTAAAAAATCGGTGTTTCAAAAACTGAAGAGTATGTGCAACATGTCTTTCAGGGGGTCTACACAAGGATACCTTGAGGGACTCACTGGAGCGACCTTGCACCTCAATATAGCATGCTAACAATTTGATTCAATCCCAAAGTCTACGTCTATAGACTGGAAAGACTGGTTAACGCAGCGAGGAAGCATTATAGGTTGACTGTTCTTGTTTGGTAATACAGTTAGGGGCAAAACGAAAGCACAATGGCGTCAATCAGGATTAAGAAAGGTTACAAAAATAAAGATTTAAAGGAATCGCATTTGCCATGAAAGGAAGAGAAATATATCACTTCTTCCGTATTTTATGTCATCCTCTTGATCATAGGCACGTACATTCATTGACGTACACGTACAATTCTCTGAATCTATACCCTATGATTTATCACTGAAATGGTCCAAACTTTGAAATGGCCAACTAAGTCTGCAATTTCCAATTTTTTGGGGCCCGGAAGGGGGTTGTAAAGTTTTTCACAACCAATCTCACGAAAAATCCATGAAATTACAAAACAGATTGTATTCTTTAATAAGAATTATGTTACTAATGTACTTGTTTCATGCACAAAATTTTCAAGATAATTATATTTTTAAAATATAATTAAATCAACAAATATACTTATTTAAAAATTTAGTAGAATGACTAATCTTTGTTTTACACTACAAGTTGTTCAGAAAGGGGTTTATTTGCATCTAAAAAAAAATTAGGCGCTATTAAATTGGCTTGCGCGCATTAAGTATTGGGTTATAAGGCGTAATTAGATTGGCGTAATTAGATACGTCACAAATAAAAAGTAACGAAATTAAAGCAAACTTTTTGATGCATTAATTCTTTTTATACCTTTTTATTTATCTTTATATCTTTATATATCTTTATTTATCTTTATATACCTTTTTAATTCTTTTTAATTCTTTTAAAAAATTCTTTTTTTGCATTAATTCTTTTTATTTTGTAGCAGCATTAAGGCATGCATAGTATAAAAATAGAGACGAAGACAATTTTACCGAGATTGGTTTGAATGACTTAGATCCTTCTTTCCATCCCCTCCGGCCCCCTCCAATGCCCCTCCCCCTTACTGTTCTAAAATAAGATTTTTCTGAGTTTGCTAGGAGTGTTAGTCTTACATAGCTTAATGGTGTGACGCACTGCTATATGGTTAAGGTAATATCTGTGAATCATAACTATTTTAATTATAGTTCATTAAATCAGGTTCGGAAAACCACATGTCTGGAATCAATTTTAACTTTATAATATACTCTTCAAATAATTTATTTTCTATAAACAAGACTAAAATTTGAATTAAAGTAGGTAGTTAAAGGTAATTAGGTAATGAAGGTAGGTAAATTAGGTAGTTGAAGTAAATAAGTGAGCAGACCTACACCCTAATACAGAGGTCTTAATGCTATACCTCCCCCACTCCACTCCTTCCTCGAGGGAGAAGTGGTTTACGTCAGGATAAGTTTAGCTCAATTACATTCATTTAAGTAGGGTTTCTCAACCACGGTTCCCAAGAGCACTAGATTTCTCCAGAACGTTCTAAGAGTTCCACAGGAGAGGAAGCTACGATGAAACTAAGCAAACTAATAGAAAAAACATAAAAGAACTATTTTTAATAATGTGTTGGGGTCCTTAACGACATGAATTTTATTTCAGAGTCCTACATGTGCCAAAAGTCTGAGGAACTGAGAAAAGTCCTTCAACACTTACGAAACTTTTGTAGGAAGCAAATAAAAAATCATTTTTGTCAATTTTGAGAATTTATGTCGTGCTTACTTGATTAATATTTTTTCCAAGGATTTAGTCATAATGTGACAGCATTTATGTTCCAATTTTCCTTCTATGACGAGACCTTCTCTGACTGAAGAATGGCGACTCCGAACTTTCTGATCCTTGTAATTTGGATGCTGGGGTACTGAAGTTGATCCTATGCAATTCTTTAGGTCTTCCAACACCTACAAATACCAGAATTTGCCAACGCCAAAGTTACGCGATCGAACAAATAAGATTATATTACAAAACGATAATGCAATTTAAATTTTTGGGGTTTTAAAAAGAACAAAAAAGGTAAGTCACTTGAAAGCTCATACACAATCATGGCTTTCCATTTTACCCATCTGTCTACTAAAAGTGAAAAAGAATAAAAAGTGGTTCCCGTCCTATACCTCCGTGTAAAGTATGCTTAAATTCCCTTGGTTTATTTCTGTTACCAATTTCTGAAATTCACTCACATTATTCCTTAAGCGTATGTCAGAAAGGATTGTCAAATAATACCACATTTTAAAATCTGATTGGTTGTCCCACTCTCCTGTATGAAATTCTAAGCAAATAAAAAGAAAGAAAAGTCAAATTTCCCCTGATTAGTTCTCCAGGTCTGCCACTAAAAAAAAGTACTTAACACACTTTAAAACTATTAAACTAAAAGTCATATTATTTAAAGCGAATGCAAATATAAATCCCTCCCTTCTTGAGGCATTGTGAAAAAACACTTTTTTTTATTACATTCCTCTTATATTAGAGCATTAGTTCTTGAAGCATTAGGGGAAAAGAGTAAAACGGGTAAAGAGTAGGGGAAAAGTACTGGGTGTTTCAATAGCCCAATTTTTTGGATAGTCAATCTGCTGAAAATCCTCTGATCTTACGTAATTCTGCCAGATTTTTTCTGAAAAAAAACGCCTTAACGGCAAGATAAAAGCCCTTAAAGTCTCTTAAAAATCGGTTTTGAAACGATCTTACAAAATTGATTATCCAAAAAACCGGGCCTGATGTGAAAGTTCCATAATAATGCAACCGATCCAGAACTACAATACATTTTAAGTTCATAAAATATATTGAATAATTTCAGTGAACTATTCCTTGACCTACATGAAGTGACAGTACCGATGTTTGCTAATGACACGTCGCTTTTTTGTTTTGCAAGAACTGAGAAGGGACTACTTGAATTAAGCAAGAGATCGTTAGACACAATTTCAACTTGGATGCGAGTAAATAAACTACAAGTTCACCCGGCTAAGGGTAGTTTTATTATATTCTCAAGAACAGCTACATATTATCCAAGGACTTCTCGATTAAAATACAGTTCCTATTAAAATACAGTTCCTATTACATGTGGAGTTCCACAGGGCTCTGTTCTTGAACCGCTATTATTCTTAATTTTTGTAAATAACCTAAGTCAAACCATGTCTAATATCAAAAACAATTTCAGTGGATTATTCCATGATCCACAAGAAGCGACAGTACCGATGTTTTCTGATGGCACGTCGCTTGTTTGTCTCGCAAGAACTGAGAAGGGAGTACTTGAATTAAGTAAACAATCGTTAGACAGAGTTTCAACTTGGATGCGCGTAAATAAGCTACAAGTTCACCCGGTTAAGAGTAGTTTTATAATATTCTCAAGAACAGCTACATATCATCCATATGTTTCTCGATTAAAATACAATTCCTATGAAAATACAGTTCCTATTACATGTGGAGTTCCAAAAGGTTTCGTTCTTTGGCTGTTGTAATTCTTAATTTTGGAAGTGATGTAAGTCAAACTATGTCTATCATCAAAAACAAATTCAGTGAATTATTCCCTAATCCACAAAAAGGAACAGTATGTATGTTTTCTGGTCACACGTCGTTTATTGGTCTTGCAAGAACTGGGAAGGGATTACTTGAATTAAGTAAACAATCGTTAGACAGAGCTTCAACTTGGATGCGCGTAAATAAACTACAAGTTCACCCGGGTAAGAGAAGTTTTTATTATATTCTCAAGAACAGCTACATATCATCCATAGATTTCTCGATTAAAATACAATTCCTACTAAAATACAGTTCCTATTACATGTGGAGTTCCACAGGGATCCGTTCTTGGACCGCTATTATTTTTAATTTTGTAAATGCCGTAAGTCAAACCATGTCTAATACCAAAAACAATTTCAGTGAATTATTCCATGATCCACAAGAAGTGACCGTACCGATGTTTGCTGATGACACGTCGCTTGTTTGTCTCGCAAGAACTGGGAAGGGATTACTTGAATTAAGTAATTTAAGACAGAGTTTCAACTTGGATGCGCATAAATAAACTACAAGTGCACCCGGATAAAACTAGTTTTATTATATTCTCGAGAACAACTACAAACTATCCATGGATTTCTGGGTTAAAATACAGTCATTGCGAGATTGAAAGGAACTCTTGTGTCAAGTATTTAGGTATTACATTTGATGAAACTTTGTCGTTTAGGAAACATGTCAACGATTTGATCAGGGAACATCGGGATACTTAAAAAATCCACACATTTGGTCCCGCATCGCATTTTAAGGCTGTTGTAATATACATCCGTATGCTTTATTTTATTCTTCGGTATAGTTAGGGACGTTTCCGTCATTAGTGAATCCAATTCGAGTTCCCCAAAATAATGCCATCCGTTTACTCTGCAAAAAATCTTATAGTGATTCTGTGAGAATGGAATATGGTAGGCAAAAAATTTTACCAGCTGCTGGCTTACGAAATTCTTATCACCTGTTATTTATGTTCCAGTCTACTAATAAATAATAATTCACCTTTATGCTTCTCAGACATGTTTCAGGTCAGGTCTGATAGCCGCAATTATAATACTCGAACAAGCACGGCTACGGCAGTTTGGAAGCGAGAACATGTAACTTTTATTAAAGTTGGAGTTGACATATGAAACATGAATTGCACGAGAAAAAGCAGGGGAGACATCTCAAAATAAATAGTGAAACCTGGATAAAAATTAAACTAGCGAACAAGCAAATAATTCTCAAATAAAAACAATTTATGTTTTCCTTTTATCCAATCACTAGCTTGGTGCACTTTGTCGGGTTAATTTCTTTTTCATTCAGAAGTGACTGATTCTTGTCAAAAGATCTTAACATATTTATAACCAAGAACGGGCCTAATATGAATTTAAAAGCTCTATAATAATCCAACGGAAAACAAAAAAACTTTAAGAAAATTACCTTAGTTCTAATAACGTACGGGGTTCCGAATAGAAATCCAATTTTCATAACAATGTACGGCGGTTTGGAAGCAAGCCGAATAACATAAAACCACTTGGGAGATCTCTCTTCTTCATCACTTGAAGTAGAATTATTTCAGTCCATTATTAACATTTAAACATACCATTAATCAGATAGTAATAGTTCATGTTACACCAAAAATATTGACATTCATTACATTTTACAACTGATACTTCCTATTACTAACAACAAGTACACAAATCGAATAAAGAGGAACAAGATACGTACACAGGAATTTATTTAGGTCAGGGGGCCACAATGTAAGGAGAATGGCAGGAAAAAATCATAACAATAGGTGAATTGTGTGGAAAATATAGATACATAATAGAAAAAAAAAAAAAACGTATGAACCTAAAGACTCTTGGGATAGAGTCAAACAAACTCAAGCCCTCTTCCCCTGTTATTGCATTAGTGGAATCCAGGTTAAGGTAGAGGCCCCCCCCCCCCCCCCACAGATCCACCAATAGAAAGGCCATCATCATTAGCATAACGAATTGGTATTAAAACTATTGACTAGCCTCAATTGTCCATAAGTGAAATCAAGGTACTTAATTTTGAGCTCTATAATTCCGGTAAACTATATTTTTGAAATTACTTTTCTGAACTTTATCGACTCTAATTCTGATTACTCAAAAATATTACATGTGGTAGGAAAAGATATAGTGTGCAAGTCACTGACAGGTAACCTTAGAACTTATACTTCTAATAAACCACCAATTCAACTTAAAATACATAATAATAGAATGATCATTACAATCAAAAATTCATGGTAATAAATAAAAATTAAATTGATCGACTATGTTAGATCTCTGTCACAACTCGAGTGGTATTAGAACAAAGCATCTTCCTAACGTCTGCAGAGAATAAGAAATGGAATTTGGTAATTCCTTGAATTTGAATACCCAAGGTGTATCGCTATTTTTAGCATCGACCATTATCGAAGTTCAAGAGGATTGTGGAAGTTTAAACTACCGTCACTCAACTTTAATTAACAGATAAGCACGATGCTGTATGGGCTGTATTTATGGTTTAAAATAGCGAATGGACTATACGTATAACGGGCTAAAAAAAGGCCACCAGTACAAACAAAACCCAGGAGGATTGAAAAAATACGGATATTTATTTATCAAGTTCTTTAAATATTAATGTTCAAGGTGTACAGACGCGGTTTTAGGCGAGGGATAGAGGGGGTACAAAGGGACAGGGGACTGAGATTTTAGGGGCGCAAAATTTCAAATAAATAATCAAGTGGTTATAGTCATTTTTTAATTTTCATTTTTATCAGAATAAAGTTGAAAACGCATTTAATAAATGAAAATAATCAATAAATTGTTAATTATAAAATAAACATAAATTAAAAAATAATGAAATAATAATAATCAAAATAATTAAACTGAAATAATGAATGATAGTTAAATTATTAAATTATTTCAAAAACAAATTAATAAATAGATAACAATAAAGTATTCATTATTTAATAAATTAAATATAATTTTGTTAAAATTTGGCCTGAAAATTTAATAGCAGACAGACGGGGGTGGGCTAATCAAGATTTTGCACCGGGCGCAAGAGAGGCCAGAACCACCACTGATGGTGTATGGTTATTTATAGTATCGACTACAATGGAAGTTCAAGAGGTGAAAGTCTAAGCTACTGTCACTCAACTGCATTTAATAAATAGGTATAATGCTACAAGGGCTATATTTATGGCTTGACATAGCAAATGGGCTATACAATGAAATACATAAAAGCTCACAAAAGAAACAGAACCCAGATGGATTAAGAAGAAAAAGATTTTATTTATCAAATTCCTATACGTTATTTTGTAATTCTTTATTCTGGGGGGAGGGAGGGGGGTTACATTTTCTTTTCGGCAAGATTATAATAATCTGGTTGATTTACAATAAGAAAAAAATTAATTACCGTGAACCAAAAACAGTAGACCCTAGCACGAGAGAATAGAAGGGGGAAGAAAATAGTAAGAACTGAGTTCAGCTACAGAAAATTTTATCGAATGATGACAACCCAGAAACTATTAAATTTCTTCTTTTGGATTCATTGTCATTCAATTTTTTTTTTTTTTTTTTTTTTTTTTTTTTCTATCATGCCTGGTAAGTTTGCTCGATATATAATATATAATAATATATAATAGCTCAAAACTTGATTTTTGCGCACAATGTACTTTGCTTTGGACGAAAAAGCTGTTTAAGCAGGGGGCACAAGAAAGGATTTTGATGATGATTTTAGAAAGGATTCTATAACATTTACCCAATACCTGGTTTTAAAGGGGGTGCGAGAAAGTTTTATAACATTCAAATGGGGGCAGTCCTGAAAAAATGTTGTGGAGTCTCTGTGCTTGTCAAGATAATTACCGACCGTCTTAAAATTGATAAATTCTCACCTATTTCAAAAGCAACATAGAACTTCCCTTTGAGGCTTACATCCGTTAAGATTCAAAGGGGTGCAGACCTGAACTTAGGCATAGAACCACTCTACTAGTCAAACAAAATTACTGAATTTCTCAAACTAACCAAATTTTAGGTTAGTGTGAGTAAGGTTCGTTTAATGTTTAGAGTTATCATTATGATCTCGCCCGAGTAACAGCATAGTTTACACGAGAGTACTTGTTATCAGTGTTCAGTGGCGGAGCTAGATTAGTTCACGGATTTTTGAAGCCCATATTCCACTGTTGCCGTTTTGATATTTAGCCATTATTGACGCCTACCTGTCCTGGTTGTATTTTTAGCCATGCCAGTAATTAACGGCCAAAGCGAACAACACATTAAGATCAAAGTGGGTAAATAAATAATTGATCTTATTTGAGGTAGGTGAAGTCTGTTTACTTTAATTGGTATGGGTCGTAATCGCAAACGTAATCGTCCCGCTGAGGACTCAGAAAAACCGTTGAATTCTACAGTGACTAGTACCGGAAGTTTTATCACCCAAATTACCGTGGAAAATTTATCACAGAATTTTTAACAAACTACTTGAAGCTGTCCAAGATTATTTGAAAAAAACTACGTTTTCTAAAGAGTTAAAGAGGCTGAGTTACAAGGTCGAACCTTAAAACGTACAGGGATTTTTAGGCACAGTTGGGGGGGCTGCCGCCCCCCAAACCCCCCGATTTCGCAGCCTTCAAATAAAAAAAAAAGTTCTTTAAACTGAAAGGAACGAGCGACATTAAATCTTAGAACGAACAGAAATTATTACGTATATGAAAAGGGCTGTGCCCTCCTCAACGCCTCGTTCTTTACGCAAAAGTTTCACTTTCTCACAGCTCTTTTTTTTAAACAATAAAACTTTAGCGTAAAGAGCGAGGCGTTGAGGAGGGCACAACCCCTTTCATATACGGAATAATTTCTGTTCGTTTTAAGATTTAATGTCGCTCCTTACTTTCAGTTTAAAAAACTTTTTTTTATTTAAAGGCTGCGAAAGCGGGGGTTTGGGGGCGGCAGCCCCCCAACTGTGCCTCCTATTCCCTGTACGTTTTAAGGTTCGACCTTGTAACTCAGCCTCTTTAACTCTTTAGAAAACGTAGTTTTTTCCAAATAATTTCTGCACATTTTTGTACAGTTTATTACTTATTATTGCTTGACTAACTGTTAGCTGATCGTGTCAGGAGTTAAAGTTGGGGGGCTGCCGCCCCCAAACCCCCGCTCTTGAACATTTTTGTGTTAAGGCTTTTACTTCCTGAATACTCAAATCACGTCGTACAGGGTGCCTCCTAATCCCTGTACGTTTTAAGGTTCGAACTTGTGACTCAGCCTCTTTAACAGCCCCCCAACTGTGCCTCCTAATCCCTGTACGTTTTAAGGGTCAACCTTGTAACTCAGCCTCTTTAACTCTTTAGAAAACGTAATTTTTTCCAATAATTTAAAAAAGAAACTGAGTTTCTTTTTTAAAGTTTAAATTCAGTATATAAAAAATTTGCTCTGACGGTGAATCGAACCCAGGTTTTCCGCCTTACAGTCGGAAGTATCAACCACTGGACTAATGAGACACAACTCTAATTGTTTTTTAGTAAATGGGATCTATTTTCGCAAAGCAAAGCCCCACACAACTTGAGATTTGTTTTTTAGTTAACAAAGACAGAGTAATCAGATTGAGATGAACTTTTGAGGATGAGCTCCCATTCGCCAGGAGAAATCGTTTTCTAAATGACTACATGATCAAACAACGTTAAAGTGGGGTTGTGATAGGATAAATTAACATAGGCTATTATAGGAAAACGAAGTTTTTCGTAAATGTAAATTCGGGGGATAATTTTTTCGGTCTGAAAATATCAAAAGGCCCTAACAGGTCGAATTCTGCTTCGAATGAGTCCTCATTCACCCGGATCAGTTGCCAACTGTGGCCGGTAGGCGTGGATAAGAAAAAAAAGACATGATGCTGATGACTTTTAAGTGGCGATATTTGGTTTTTTGAAAACAGGGAAAGAGTGATCTGATTGAGCTGAAATTTTGAGGATAAGCTTCCGGGCCCTAGGAAAGCTTAACCTCTAAATTTCAGCCCAATCGGACAACGTTAAAGGGGGCTGTGGTGGGAGGGTCGAAACTTCCGGCCCAGTTTACCCCATGAAGATAAAGTCGGAGGAGGATGAAATTTTGCAAGTTTCTTAGTTTGAGCTTGGGCTACAAAATGCGATTACCGCCGTCTCTCTGCGACCTCTAGGACCTGAAATCGCTTAACATTGTGGTGGGTCGCCTCTTTATAGAGGCACAAGTGTGTCTCCTTGAAAATAGCAGAAAACTTGACATGGTGAACGATAAGTTAAAAACACTAGACGATCGTGTTTCCAAATTAGAGGCAACCCAGTCAGACCAGTGTTCTCAAGTTGCTATTCACGATAGTAGAATCGAAGTTCTAACAAATGAGAACACATCCTTGAAATCACAATTTTCAGTTCTTGTTGATGAAGCTAAGGCCAAGGGTAATGCAGTTTTGGAAATGTCGGATAGGCTTATTAAACTTGAAATTGAACAGAGGGATAAAAACATAATTGTTTGGAATGCAGGTTGCGAAAGTGAAAATGTTGCTGTTGCTTTGTTCCATGATATTGTCAAAGTGGGTTTAGAACAGTCTACTGTACCACCATTCAAAATTATTCAATGCAAGAAGGATGCCAAATTTTTCAAAGTCAAACTGAGTGACAAGGAAACAAAAATGGTCCTATTACGCAGTGCAAAAAAAAAAATAAATAAAGAATAAGAAAATTGGCCCATTCAAGGAATTGTTTCTTAGTGATGATGCTACCCCTGAGTTACGTTGGGTTAGAAAAATTTTATTTAATAAGCGAGCCCAGTTAGGAGATGCAGGTTTTGATGCAGGGTTTCTAAATCTTCCCCACCTTGTGTTCAGTTCAAACGCCCTGACGGATCGATCGCTAAGTATTTTCAGAATGATGTAATTACTGAACTTGTTAGACCGGCTATAGCTATGACTATGGGGAGCGTAGTCAAAGAGGTCGATTCGGAAAGCAGAAGTGAATGCTCTGCTTGCATGTAGTTAATTGAGAAATATTTATGTTTTTTTATAGTTTGTGAAGTAAAGTTAATTAATTTTAATTGGCTGTTAGAGTTTAGATTGGATACCCTCGTGTGTGATGTATTGTTGTGTTTTTTTTTTCATTTTTTCTTTTGATTATTTTTGTTTCATGGTTTGTTGTGAGAATTGAGAGATTATTTTTAATAATGATTGGTACATGCCCTATTCGTCACTACATGCCATTTGGATTTTTAATAGATAGTGGTTAGAGATCTTGTTCTACCTCTGGGGGCTCGTAATATAATTGATTTAGAAAATCAGAAGGTAAATTTTTATAATTATTTTAATGAATATATTAATAGAAATTTGGACTTTGTGGTTCCAGCTTCTGACCCCCCTGAGGATTCTAAATTTGTTTTTATTTATGATTTTCAGGATGTAGAGTGTCGGCATGGTGGATCGGGAGATTTTGGGATTTTTCATTTGAATTGTCAGGGCCTAAATACGACATTTGATTTTTTAGCGAATTTAGCTAAACTTAATCTTTTCCATGTGCTTGCTTTGACGGAGACCAGGTTGAGGGACCAAAATTCTGCTCTTTTAGACATACCTGGCTATGCTTTCTTTACTTGGAACTAGGAGGCACGTCAGCACGGAGGTCTTGCGGCATATGTCCGTGAAGATCTCCATGCAAGAGTCCGAGACGATCTAAGTGAATATAAGGAAATGGTGTGTGAAACACTAGTATTACCAGCCAATTTGAATAATGTTGATACATATTTAGTAATTGTGTACAGGCCTTCTTCTGGTTCTATTCAAGAATTTTTGAGAATTTTCATGAACAGCTGGCAAAAGTAGAAATTAGTAATAACCCTTGTTTCGTTCTAGATGACTTCAATATTAACATGCTGGATATGGAGTCTTTAGAGAATTCTCAGTTATTAAATTTGTGTATGTCTTATGGTCTGTTCCCAACGATTAACATACCAACTAGAGTTTCTAGGACGTCTGCAAAGCTTTTGGATAATATTTTTTCCAATGCACCTTTTAGATCGTCAGGAGTTGTTGTAAATGTGGAATCTGACCACTTTGGTGTTTTTGCAGAATTTGATGTATCTATCCCTAAGGGAGAAACTCCTGAACAGAGTAAAAGAGTTGTAGATTTTGATCGTAGTGCCTTGTTGAAACTAAAAAATAATTTGAATCATATTGATTGGGTATCTCTGTCTGGAATTGAGAGTGATGTAAATATTAAATTTACACTCTTTTATGGTAAGCTTTTAGAAATGGTTAAGGAAGTGGGAGCAGTGAAGAATTTGAAAGGTCAAAAACATTATGGAAGGAAGCTATTGATAACGCATGATCTTCTTCGAAAAATAAATGTAACAGATAGACTGTTTAAGTTACAAGCTTTAAAACCTGCGGATGAGAATAAAGAGCGATACCGTGCTTTTCATAATGGTTTGAATAATCTCCTCCGTGAGGCTAAAAAAATATTTTAGTATGAAGTTGAAGGATGTTGAAGGTAACCCGTTGAAAACTTGGCAAATAATCCATAATGTTATAGGTCAGCGGTCTAATATTCTACCAACTGATTGTTAATGTTGTTAACGATTGTGACTGATTGTGATTGTTAATTCTACCAAGTGATTGTTAATGAGGTTATAATTGCAAATGGTACTGGGATATGTAATAAGTTTCTAAATCATTTTTCTTCAATAGGCCTAAAAATAGCCGAGATGATTTTCTCATCTCCAGAAGACCCACCCTTTGGATCCACTCTACCATCTCCTGCAAATGTATCACTACATCTAAAAATGATTACACTATATGAGTTAAGGGATATTAACTATAGTATGAAAAATAGTTCGTCCGGTAGTGACCTGGTGAGCCTAAAAAGTCTGAAATGAATTTTCCCTTCTATATCTGGTGTTTTGACATCACTGATTAATGATTGCTTCCGTCAAGGAAGGTTTCCAGATTGTCAAAAAAAAGCATGAGTGACACCGGTTTATAAAGGTGGTGATAGAAATGATTTGGGTAATTATCGCCCAATATCAGTCTTGCCAGTTATTTCTCGTCTTATTGAAAAATGTTTTAGTAATCGGTAGACCCATCTTTTAGAGAAGTTTAATTTGTTGAATAATAATCAGTTCGGTTTCAGAAAAGATAGGAAGACAGAGGATGCATTGATATTTTTGGTGAGTATAACTAACATAGCTTTAGATGAAGTATTTAAGGTTGGTGCAGTGTTTCTAGACCTACAGAAGGCTTTTGATACAGTTGACCAAGGCCTACTCCTGGAAAAATGCGAGGTCTATGGGATCCGAGGTAAAGCTCTTGACCTTATACAGAGTTTCCTGAGTAACCGGTACCAGTTTGTAGAAATGACTTGTATACAATCAGAAACCCTCCCAGTGGTTTGTGGTGTTCCGCAGGGGTCAGTTCTTGGTCCGATTCTTTTTTTATTGTATATTAATGATATGCCTAATTGTATCCCAAGTTGTTGTTTTAACGTTAGTGATATGGCCAAAAATCCCAGGAATGAGACGGTATCATTATTTGCTGATGACACAGTTGCTGTTAATACCGCGAAGACAGAAGAATTACTTCAGACATCGATGAAAGATGCTATTGAAAGGTTATATTCCTGGTTGAGGGTAAATAGGTTAAAGATTAATCTGGGTAAGACTAATTTTGTTAATTTTTTCCCGTTCATCAGATTGTTATCCATGGATTAAGGATATTGTAACACAGTATGGAACTTTAAAGCGGGTGTATTCTTATAAGTATTTGGGGGTTTATATTCATAAAGTTTCATCATTCAAACGCAATGTACAGTATGTTTGTAAAACTGTGTCTCGTAA
Organism: Artemia sp. Qi Xiang Cuo; assembly: GCF_049724085.1. Lineage (NCBI taxonomy): Eukaryota > Metazoa > Arthropoda > Branchiopoda > Anostraca > Artemiidae > Artemia > Artemia sp. Qi Xiang Cuo. The sequence goes on along the minus strand of NC_142809.1, from coordinate 58,285,908 downwards.
CCTGAGTAGGCTATAATGAGAAAACTTAAGCATTTTTATCCTCCTTTTGTTTTACACCTTCTTTATTATTCCCTTATCCATCCATATATAATGTATTGTAGTAGCTTTATGCTTGGAACATTTCCTTCTATTGTTCGGCCAGTACGAGTTCTACAAAACAACGCTCTTCGGCTGTTAGATGGTTTACAACCCTGGGATTCGTTACGAAACGCGTATGAGCGTGTAAAGATATTGCAAGCTTCTGTATTACGGGAGCTGTTTAAAATTCTATTCATTTTCAGGATCCAGACAGGTATAAATATCCCGTGTTTTGTTGGCCTAGCAAACCTCAGGTCTTCCGTCCATGATCATGACATAAGGTCATCGGTAGATTAAATTTTCGCTGGTTGTTATGCCCTGATCGATGTTTTCTTTGCTTCATAGGGGGATCAGAAGTTGGAACCATCTTGATCAAAATATAAAAAATGCAGGTGATATTTCTTCATTTAAGATAGTAATTAAAGGGATGCCTTATAGTAAGTATGAATTTTAGTGTTTTTTTTTTTTTTAATATATATTGGTTATTATTTATGACTCTTGTAGGTGATGATTATGAATATGATATTAAATTTAATAAAATGTTAAGGTGTAAGGTGTGTGATGCTGTTTGGGGACTATGATATAGATAGTTTTTTTTTTTTTTTTTTTTTTTTTTTTTTTATTGTTTTGTTATGTTGGTGTATTTTTGCCAGCCTCTTGGACAAGTTTTTACTTCTTGGGTGGCCGCTAAACTGATGTTAAATTGTCTGTTAAATTGTTCTCTCTCATATAAACCTATATAGGAGCACCACTTAAGGTTCTTACCGTTCAAACCACCAGTGAAACCCTTAGGTCTAGTCCGTAGACCCGTCTTAGATCTAGTCATCCCTGAAAACCACAATTTACTAAGGTTAATAATTTTAGCTTCAGAATCATCAAGCCTTTAAGGCAGGACCACATTTTCCCCTGTGCTGGCACGTTGAACTGTGATAATGAAGAAACAAAATTAATAGGTTAAATCTAACGACACTTTCTGCCCCTAAAAGTTCAAATATCAAAAATCTGTTAACCGCCAAACACATACGCACCTTCATTAGAATGATACACCATCTTCAGCTTAAACATGCCATCTGTTTTAGCTTTATTTTTGCAGGTTTCTCACTCACGTTTCTTTCTTTAATGTGGCAACCACTACTACCAAAAACTAAGTAATTTCATACATAGGTCTTTTTCATTAAATATTGAAAGTTGCGTAAATCTACAATTAACCAATTCAAAAAATCTGATATCGTCTTTACTATGCTTAGTACATTGATATTCAGAGGGATGTACATCTGGAAAGAAGTGCAAAATGCATGTTCTAGTTAAAGATAATTAATTTCTTAAACTAGTAATATTCTCAACTCTTACAAAAGTCAACACAGAAGCGCCCTTAGTCAACACAGGAGCGCCCTTATTCAACACAGGAGCGCCCTTAATCAACACAGGAGCGCCCTTAGTCAGCACAGGAGCGCCCTTAGTCAACATAGGAGCGCCCTTGATCAACACAGGAGCACCCTTATGGGTCCCGCTCCTAGACATTCGAAAGGGAACAGATCCAGAAAAAGGTGTGGAGTCCCTATACTACTTAAACAGAACTAATAAATTTCTTAAACTGAAATTCCTACCTTTTACAAAAACCAACATAGGAGTTATTATCCACCAAAATAAAGCTTGAAAAACTGGCTAAAACACCGCTGAGGGCTGTTCTAGAAACCCTGCAGGAAATGACAGGTCGGTACTTCTCCCCTAATGACATAGAGGGTATGTTTTTAGATAACGGGGCATCGTGCTCCAGAAGTATGTCTATACGATGGACATGAAACCACCGTGCCCAAGACGGAAAATCAAGAAGAGAGATGGCCCTCCAAAATTGGCCAAATGCACCAAATTCGCTGCAATTAGAAATTAATTAATTGAAATTAGAAATTAGAAATTAATTAGAAATTAATTTATTGAGGAGTGATACAAACAAAACAAGTTGAAAGAAATTTAATAAATAAATCACATGTTAAGCCAAAAAAGTGAAGATTTCACTTTACAATTCTTCTTTTATTGTCGAAATCCGGGTAATGACATGAAATTCAAACAGATAAACAAATTGCAAAATTTAAAAGATGGAAAAGCGAGACGAGAGGTCGTCTTAAAAAACTGTTTAATTACTCCAAGTTCATTACAGTATCAAAAACAGATTTACTCAAAAGTGACGAGATACAAACAAACGTTGGATTACATTTTATGAAGGGAAAAATACACCTTAAGTCAAAAAAGAAGAAAAAACAGATTTTTAAATTATCCAGTTACAAATTCTTTTTTTTTAAAGGATGATTGCATGAAAAATGTTTTCTAATCTAAGAAAAATCGGATCTTTGCATGAAAAATTTACAAATAAAAGAAAAGTTGTTCCAACGGCTTATACATATTATCATCGATATTTCAGTCCACAGTTGGTTTTAATATATCAATACAATATGGAAACGATATTATATGCAAAGAACAGACGGCAAATTTTAGCCTTTTCTTTTTGGTTGACAAAACGACGAAGTGCTTATTAGAGTTCAGTTGTATTCCAAGCCAAATTCAATCGGAAATAACTACAAAAATTTTTGGCTGTTAGCTGCTCTTTTGGCTGCTTACAAGGCAAAGAGGTGTGTTGTTAACTCTGCAAAAGTCAGTATAAGCAGATCGGTAGCGCAGAAAGAGCAGTGTGTACCTTAGCCGGCAGACTACATTTAAAATGGCATTGCTTCAACATACTCAACCAACCTTCAAAGTTTTTTCATTAGTTCTCACGAAACACTACAAACTAATTTGGATCAGCGTTGTCAATGCGGTACAATTGTACCATTTTTGGTACAGTTTAGGGGTCCTATATTGCGGTACATTTGGAAATATTTTGGTACAATAAAATTTTTCTGTGCATTTGGGTTTTATTTGCTCCTATCTAGCTCGGAAACCTTTTCGAGCTTCAGTTTTATAAAAAAAAAAAAACTTTCTTCTTTTTGCGGCAAATTTTTAACTGCTGTTCAGATAGTACAAATTAATCTCTTTCCGTACAATTTTAGTCCGAAGACTGGTACAGTTTCTTTCAAAGCGTTGGCAACGCTTATCCAGATATATCGGAAGTTTTTAATAGTTTTTTTTGGTTGGTGAAAACGACGACGTTGGCACTGAATTCCACTTCTATTCCGGGAGAAATTCTACCAGCAAAAATCACAAAAACAATAACAGAAACCGAAAAAGATACTGAAATTTCTTTTGCCTGATTACAACGCAAAATAGGTGTTTTTTCAACTCATATTCTTCAACAGATTCAACCAGCTGTCAAAGTTCTTTCATTTCTTTTTTGAAAACAGTACAATAAGTTTTCGACTATTTTTTGTTTGGTAAAACGGCGACGTAGTCATTGGAGTTCAGTTCAGTTTCGAGCAAAATTGAACTAGTAAAACTAAAAAATATCAAGGCAGCCCATAAATAAAAGAATAAAAAGAATAAAAAGAATAAATGAATAAATGAATAAATAAATGAATAAATAAATGAATAAATGAATAAATAAAAAGAATAAATAAAAAGAATCGTAATAGGTGATAATATCACTGAGCTATCCAAAATTACAAATAAAAACACGGCAAAAAAACAAAATAATATTTTGATGCTCAAAGTGCACTTTTAACCATTATTACCGTATAACGGGGTAACTTTGAACGCTAGGGGTAACTTTGAATAAAATCAGCAATGCAAAATGAGCACTCTCTTTCAGACAATAGTGGAATTATTCGATCGTACTTGTTACTGGAATATAGATAGATGGTAATCAGTTTTAATAATTGGTATAAGTTGGTAATACTTAGGCTACAGTAAAATTAAGACGAAACATTAGCTTTTTATTCTCAAGAGAATTTGAGCTATCCAAGATTGTCAAAAAAGTGCTAAAAGTAAGTTAGCCTTTATTATTTACATTATCCAAACTAAGCCTTTCAATCTTACATTTTACTATAGCTAAGGAGCCGAATGGTTAGGTTTTTAGGTTAAATCATTTCCTTATTACACGGATCCAAGATGGCAGCAGTGTTCAACGTTACCCGCAAATATTTTGTTTTTCCGGGGTAACTGTGAAAATATGTTCAAATTTAAACTTTAACCCTTGTTTAACTTTAATATTAATTCCAGTGTTCTGCACTGGCCAATTGCTTAACTTTACACTGAATTGAGGTAAACTCTGTTGTTTATACTTTCAGGAAACCTTTTAATTCTATTGATCCTTCGGAAGGCGCAAATCAAGTTCATCTCTTCAGCTTTTTTCAAAAATTTTTAACCATTTCCTAATTCCTTTCAGACCTACTTTTATTTCTTCTTTAGATGGGGGAGGGATGTCATTTGACAATCAATAAAAGAGACAAAGGATTATAAAGTTACTTATAATGTAAAATATGAAAAAGAAAAGTACGATTTGCCCTCAGAAAAGTATGAAAAATTAATTCAAGGCAATTTAATTTGGGTCCTTTATAATTTAATTTGATACATTTAAAACATGATGGTTTTTTAATTTTTCAGATAAGGCTAAGGCCTTCTGCTTTACCACCAAAGAGGTTTATTTAACCTCTTTAGCATTAAAGTGATTAGTGCTATGTACGAGAATAACACTGGTGCGGTTAAGGTAGGAAATGAGGGTAGTAGCTGGTTTTGTATTAAATCAGGAGTTAAGCAGGGTTGTGTTCTATCCCCCTTTACATGGATTATTTTGATGGACTTAGTCTTAAGGGGCACAGAAAAGGCAATGGGAGACCACGAAATCAAGTGGGGAGGAAAAAGTCTCCTGGACTTAAATTATGCTGATGATTTAAGCATCCTAGATGAAAGTGTAAGCAAAATAAATGAACTTTTAGAGGTCAAATATGACTCTGAAGCATGGGCACTTCGAAAAGCTGATGAAGATTTGCTAGATATTTCCAGAGAAATTGCTTTAGGATTGTTCTGGGTACCCGGCTGACTGACCGTATTTCAAACAATAGGCTGTACAAAAAATTGTGGATCAATACCGCTCTCTAGGGCTCTAATAAAAGAAGGGTTGAGGTGGCTAGGGCACGTTGTGCGGATGAAAGATGATAGATTGCCGAAGATTTTTCTTTTTGGCCAACCGTTCAGGGCTAAACGGAAAGCAGGCCATCCTCGTCTGGGGTGAAAGGAGCCTATAAAGAAAGATTTAAAGGAAATGGGAACTTCGAGGGAGGGTGTAAAAAGGGAGGCTTTGAATAGATTGGGATGGAAGAGGAGCGTGCATAGCTGTGTTGGCCTCAGGCGGCTTGGTGCTGCGGTGAGTTGTTAGTAGTAGTAGTAGGTTTATTTATCCGGCCTTGGTTTATCACGCAATTTAGCAGAGTAAATACAGGGCATCTACAGGCACCCAAAACGGAAACAAAATCATAGCAACAATTCAATTCTTGGAACTGAGCCTATCAGCGGCAACGCTCTACTGTTGCCTATTGTAAAGACCAAAAGCTTTCAATGTACTATTTCTCATTTGTTTTTTGTTTTTGTTTTTTCAGTCACTTAATAGAGAAGCGATGGTCAGTAAAAACTGTGGAGTAGAAACATTTGATTGGAAATTCTTATGAAATTTTTATGTATTTTTGTTTTGTTCTTTATTCGTTTTAAATTGAGTCTTAATCAACAATTTTTACAGATCTCCAGAACATATATGAAACCAGTGAATGTAAGCAAGCATGTCAGTTATGATGAGGAAATGATGGAAAAAGCTCTGGAGGAAATAAAGAAAGGAGATCTAACAATGAGAAAAGCTTCAGGAAAATACGGGATTCTTTTGGCTACTCTTTCTCACCGAATGAATAAAAAGCTCAATAAAAAGGTAGGAAGACCAACTGTATTGACAGGGCTCGAAGAAGAAGCTATCGTCTCCCATTTGCTTACATGGGCTAAGTGGGGGTTTCCAGTTGATCGCTTCAAGCTGAAGTTCATATTCAAAAGTTATCTTGCATCAATTGGAAAAACAGTAAATAGCTTTAAGAACAATATACCTGGGCATAACTTTATCAATTCTTTTCTAAATCGATATCGTTCAAAGATTCGATTGAGAACAGTAGTAAACTACTCCAAACCAAGAGCATCTGTTTCATCTGAAATGTTGAACGAGTACTACGACAATTTAGAGGTGACTATTCAGGATGTGCCTTTGTCTAATATTTACAATTACGATGAGACTAACTTAACAGACAGCCCCGGTAAAAAGAAATGCATTGTAAAAAGAGGTGCCAAATACCCCTCCAGAATAAAGAATGAATATGATATGAATATCATAAAGATGATATGTAGAAATACAGAAGGCGAATTGCTTCCACTATTTGTATGCTACAATGCTAAAGGCATGTTTAGCTCTTGGCCCAGAGGAGGCCCTAAAGGAGCTAGGTATGCTTCATCCAAGTCATGATGGTTCAAGAGTGAAATTTTTGAAGAGTGGTTTATTTCACTGACACTCCCCAACGTAAAGAAAAGAGCAGAGGTGAAAGTTTTGCTGGGTGACAACCTCTCTTCCCACTTTTCTGCTAAAATATTGAAAGTCTATAAAGAAAACAGCATTCGCTTTGTATGCCTTCCACTAAACGCAACAAATATACTGGAACCTCTTGATGTTGCTTTTTGCTGAAAAGAGCGTGGATGAAAATGCTTGATGATTACAAAATAGATAACCCAAAAGAAACTGCAGTGAGAAAAGACAAATTCTCACAGCTTCTGAAGCTACCCTTGGAAAGTCTAGCATCAAATGGGAAGGAAAATCTAAAGAATTGCTTCGCCAAGTGTTTATCACGTTCCAGAGACATCCAAGACCATCCAGTTCCCACCCATCAAACTCCACAAGAGGTTATGGGCAATATCAGCAAAGTTTTACTAGATGTCCTGCAAGCTTGCAGATTTCAAAAATCTGTAAGGAATATCACGCGCAAGCGTCTTAGCATCACACCAGTGAAAAGCATTGGGGATTCAGAAGATTCCAGCTGTGAGTCTGGCATGCCTGACGCATCCAGATACGAGATTGAGTCTGAAATGGAAGTTGAGGAGGTGACGAGCGCTGGCCCTTCTAAACTGTCAAGCAAGGCAGCAGCCTATACGGATTCAAATTATCTACCAAAAATCATGGATGGACGCTGGTTCATTGCAAAATTCTTCATGGGTCGTATTTATAAGCGTTTTGTAGTGCTGGAGGTAGATGATCCTTCTTCTGACGGTTTGCTGAACGTGATATGCCTTCGGAAAAACAAGGATGGATCCTTCTATTTTCTCAGGGTGAAACACTCAGCACCCATCCCTCCCGATCAGGTAGTGGGAGATCTTCCAGCCCCTCGAATCACTCACGGCACAAAATTTGTATTCGATTATGACTTTGCTTATCTGATACTTCACTAATTTGACTTTTTCTTCGATTTTTCATTTTAGAAGTAATATTGTAGTTCTCCCAATAAACGAACTTTTTTTTACTTTAAGTTTGATGACATATACCTTCAAACTCCTCCAACTCTTGTTCAATGTTACCCGTCAAATGTTTTAGTGTTCCAAGTTAAACATCCCATGAGGTAACTTTGAACAGCATTTTAGTATTGGTCTTTGTATGCTTTTACAATACAAAGACCAGCAGTTTGGGACAGTTACCATTTGCCGCAGAATGAGATATTCCCCAAACGCCAAAAATAGTTTAGTGCGAGGGTCAAAAGCTTCCAGAGGGCAGCCCTGAGTTGCTTTGATAACTCGATGATTCGGCAATATTCGATAATATACAGTAGGATTGCTCTCACTGTCGACTTGTATATGCTCAATTTTGTTTGCAATTTCTCAACGAAACCAGAAATGGTTACAGAGCCGGGAGAACACTACTTGAGCTCAAGGTTTCTACTATTCATATGTTGATCACGTCATCCTTTGGAATCCACCTCGCATCCCAGACAGATGAAAGTGTCAATTTATTTTAGAGGAAGACCATTAGGGAAAGTCCATAGTCTGTTGTGTGATTATTCAAGAACATTCATTTTCCTTGTGTCTATTTGTAGACCAAGATAAGCTGAGAAGTGTGCCGCTTCGACTCCAGATGTACACCCATAGTAATAAGCTTCAAGGATATCGATGAATTCTTAGGTTATACCATCTTCAAGGAGAATATTTAACAAGGTAGTCCGTTCAACTGAATCGTAGGCGATAACGTAACTGACTTGAATTTAGAAACAAGAATTTATATATATATATATATATATATATATATATATATATATATATATATATATATATATATATATATATATATATATATATATATATATATATATATATATATGTTATATATTTGTATTATCAGTATTTGTGGCATAATTAATTTATGCTCATAACCAGTATTTTTGTCCTATTCTAGGGACACCCCTAGGACAACTTGTCTTTGCAAATTCATGGGCAGGCTAGAAGACATTGTTTGTCATGTATTATATATATATATATATATATATATATATATATATATCTGTGTGTTTTGTTAATTTCTATTCTTATTAATAAACTTAACTGTAGCTAAAACGTTGATGGGTTAAAATTTGCACTTTGTACATTTGTTCCAAGACTAAACAAAGTGCGAAAATCTGATCCAATCACCCTCTGTCGGATCAAAATCTAAACTGGTTTTCCTGGTTTTCTCTTGGAATTTAGAACCTCTGTAGCAATGGTTGCGATTAATTTGATTGCAGTGTAAATGAGGGACATGACATTCCTATATAATTAGCAAACTCAGCTTCTTCGTTTTTTTTTAAACGGGTAAAATGACTGAGATTTTATAATTCTATTACGAATCTATTTCCATAAATTTTCTTTAAAAAAAATCACAAATAAAAACCTATTTATAAATAATTACAAATATAAATACAAATAATAAATACAAATAATTAAGTATATAAAAAATTTAGAAGAAAGAAAATGAAACCTAAATTCAAACGCTGTTGGATTTAAGAAATTAATGTAAGAATGTTTCAACACTGCAATGTTCTGCAAATGCGCACAGCTACCCCTACAAAAAGGCAAATTTACTACAAGGCAAATTTATTTAATAGATAATTTAAGGTACTTATCTCTTATAGTTCTTGGTCTATGTAGAACCGGTGTATTTCTGTATTTCAGGATGTACTCGGTGATAATCAACTTAGCGTGAGAGAGATAAGCTACAATGTAGTTATATCTTATATAAGGTGAACATACATGTTTAAAAGTTTCAGGGTTATTGAACTAAACTATAAAAAAATTAAACAATATAAATTAGTGGTTTTTACACACAAGGCACAGTGGTTGATTTCTTAGGGTAGATCTGCCGTGATCCTGATCTCCCACCATGACCTGGAACCTATGTTTCGTCCTGGTGAGCGAAACCATAATTTCTCCCTGTGAATGGCAATTAATTACTTTAAATTTAACTACGTCCCAAAATGACTGATAACGGCGAATTCTAACTTTCATATGCAAAATAAAAACGAAGGGTTTTTTTTACTTATTTTTGTGCATATAATGCTAAAAATTAACCTATTCCCTGATGTTTTAACAAAAATAAATTTGTTGGAAATAGATTTGTTGGAAATAGAACCCTATTTTATTCGCCCTTTTTCGACCTTGTAATCTGTAAGTTGGTGCATTTGGGTAATTTACGGGTTTTTTATTTCAAAGTTCACGTGAGAGATTAATATAAACAATTGAAAAAGAAAACATCTAACCTTGAATAGAAAGTGGGTAATAGTGTATTTTGTGGAACATAGAGCAATGGAATTCCACTCTTCACTCCCTCTGGAACTATATAATGTGCAGAATCTTTTGGGAATTGGTGAAGCTGTTGGAGCTCTTGACCCGTTTCTTTTAAATTCTTCACAAGCTGCCAATATTGATGGAAAGTTGTCAATCTGTATGGAGATCTTATTGGCTTTTTAGCTTTGCAGGTGATATCATGCAGAAACTCGTAGGGACCTTACATAAGATAAAAAAAAACATTTAGAGCAGTTTCGCACTTACTTTTTTATGTCTCACATAACCTATTATTATCACTTTTGCAAGGTTTTGGATGAGAAATTTGTGTTCCATTTTTATTTCAGCTCAAATAACACGTATATTAACAGAGAAAATCCAGATAACCTACTTGGGGGAGAATAGCTTTGATTAAAAGGTTTTTAACATGTTGCATATCTCAGCGTGGAATCTTCTCCCGAGGAAGATTTTCCCTCAAACCCGTCTGTTGAATCCCTGGAAAGGATATTAACACGGATATTAACATAGTAAACTTGGGGGAGAATAACTTTGAGTAATAGTATTTTAACACTTTGCATATCTCCGCCATTTGTCTATTTTCCCCACTGAGTTATTTTCAAATGAACATGTTGTGTAGGATCATCAGAAATATTGCCCTTAGCAATCAGGATACCCAAGGTTCCATGCAGTGCTACACACATTTAGAAAAAGTTAAAAAAAAAATTCATCGAAAAATAAGTATTCGCCATGTACTAGTAAAAAATATTGTCATAAAAATGTCTAAACCTAACTGTCCAGAAAGAAGCAATTTTCCCTACTTATTAAAATCAGGGCAACAAATATTGCAATTTCATCTCAGGGTTGACGGGCAAGCGAAAGAGAATGGAAAAATTCTAAGAGTTAGATCTTCAATTATTTAACATGGGAAAATAAAGATTAAAAATTTTAATTAAAATAGTGTTTTTTACCACTAGCGCCACTTGCAGTGTAAGTTTGTATACATGTACATTTGGTTAAAAAAGTAGAAAATTTCCGAAAAAAATTGGACATTTGACGTGATTAATCTACACTACAATCAAATTAAAGCTAAAACTTCTCTACAATAACTAACAACATTTTCTTTCTAAGATAACATAAAGTCAAATGCAGTCTGCATAGAGTAGGCCTAGATTAGCTTCGAAAAATCTAAACAGGTTTTGTAGGCTATGCTGATATGCCTGCTGGAAATAGAACCCTGTTTTATTCGCCCTTCTCATTTTAAAGTACCTGAAACGAAAAGTTTTACAAGTGTTACAAGGTTGCTAGATAGCTTTGTAGGGTTTTCTTTTCAACACAAACTTCAAACTCTTACAAGCTTCACTTGTATAGAAAAAAAAATTGAATTAGACACATGGGCCTCACAAATCATTTTTAATTTAATTGATGAGGCTATATACTTTAGAATTTTCATTTTTGGGGGGAGGGGAATCCCTTTTTTTCGCCTATGTCAACCAGTCAAACAGGGGAGGATTTTCCGATTTAAAATTTACTGGGTACAGATAGAACAAAACATTTGAATTAGACACACGGGCCTCACATAGCATTTTTAATTTAATTGATCAGACTAATGTGTTTAAAAATTTTCCTTCTCTGGGGGGGTGGGCGGGGGATCCTTCGTTTCACCTATGTCTACGCCTAGACACTTCTAACTGCACAGAGAAAAAAAATGCCAAATTTCCCCCAAATATTAGCCTAACAAAGGAGCAACTTCCTGCTTTTAACCCCCACCCCTCCCCCTTCACCTGAAAAAAAACTCTGATAATCCTCCTTTTAAGGGTAAGGTCAGTGGGTGCCTGAATAAATGCTGCAAGATATGGAACGCAAGAATAAGTCTAAAATATTAAGGCATCATTTGCATTCAAAGGACCATTCAAAGGACTCCTTTGAGTCCAGCCTCGAATAGCTTAAGACATTTGACTAAAATTAAGTATGGAGCAGCAGATCCACGGAGCCCTGCAAGAATTGTGCTACTCGTTAGACTACTGAAAAATTTTTAATTTTTGCAGTATTTTAATCCTTCAAGGATTTTTTAAATTTTACTAAACTACTGAGACAGAAATTCATTTTCAAATAGAAAGCTAAATTTATAAATTTTAGATTAATGAGAAATTGAATATGAATTATCTAGCGACAGATGTGATACTAAAACCACACAATTCTTGGGCTATTTGAAAAAAAAAATCGATTTCAGATTTCGGTAAGAAATGCAAAAGTAATACAAATCTATCAGAGCAACATTAAATATTACAGGAGCCCTCCATCAACTGCGTAATTTATCCGCAAATGTACAAATTGGAATTAAATCGTTCATGAAATAACAACAAAAGTTGATTTAGGGTATTAATCTTTGCGGCAAAGTAATATAGCCTTAGCTTGTATACACGCTGCGCGTTCTAGCAAACAACAGTGATTGAATGTTAGGAAATAGAGAATAAAGTATGTTTTATTGTGTATTTTATGCGTTAAAGTATGTTCTAATAGCGTTGAAGTTGGTTGGTGTATTTTGGAATCATTTTTAAAGAACGCGTCATCATTTTCGGGGATTGACAACCATGAAATAAATTGAATGTGAAGAAACAAAATTAAAGTGTTATTTTCACACAATTTTCCCCGGTAAAAGCGACCAAAGGTTGTTGCAACACTCCATATTGCTTTAGAAGCGAAAATAATTTCATGCTGAAATGTCTTGTTTATTATAGCCGCACGGACTCCACAGACCTTAAAAGCTGGATCATTTTTTTTTCTTTTTTTATAAATTGAATTGAATTCAACTGCAACTATTGAAAAGAAACACATATAAAGTAAAGTACTTGTTATTGGCAGGTTGCGATTTCGATTATTCAGTTTCAAAATAACAATTATGAACAATTATTGATAAACATTTATGAACTGAATATTCATCGGAAAGAGTATGTATGCTTACCAACAACGTAAATTTCACACATAACTCCGGATGAATCATCGGGAAACGCTGATTTGATCACATATTCAATTGTGATGTCTGTTCTCCATAATAGAGCCAAGTCCAGTTGGATCCTGTTATCATCCTTGATTGAAAAACCCTAAAAAAAACATACCCCTGGGTGCAGCTATACTTAGTCGGTACTTCTATAAACTATAGAACAAAACCTCACACTATAAACAAAACATCTTGGATGTGGACATTAATACAAGCGGGACTAAAAATCAAAACAACAGAAAATTATTGAACTCAGGCCAATAGTAATTGAATCTATTCGAAAGTATTTAAACCTTAAATATAGCAGACAAAATTTGATGGGCCACGATGGATTTCGATATAAAAGGGCAAATAAACATACAAATGGGGAGGGCCTAAACTTATTTAGGGGAGGGAAAAACTATGAACGAAATAACCAGTGTATACAATAACATAGGAAAATTTGATATTTGACCCCTTCAATCAGTCAACTAGCTTAAATGTTCAAGTGTCTACACTGCTATGATTCACGTAAAAGAAGTGTCTCGATATACTCAATTTTTGGGCAATCAGCATGCCGATGCTGATAAATCTTATCAGAAGTTGATAGCAGAGAATCGAGAAACAATCATAAACAAATAAAAAGAGAAATGTCAAGATGAAGAAAACGGACAGGACTACAGCCAGCAGAAGGAAAAGACAAACTAAAACGACGCGGATATTTCGCCTCTATGAAACGCTAAACGTTGGCGTCTTCAACGCTAAACGTAGAAGAAACTAATCAATAGCACTAAAGATGAAATATAAAAAAATCTATAAAATCTAAAACTAAATAAAAACTAAAACAATACAAAAATAAAGGGGGAGTATTTGAACTGGGATGAACTTTCCATGGAGGAAATTCCCACCTGTATGGTATTTCGCCTGTATGAAACAAGGCGTCTTAAATGCCAAGAAACAAAGATAAAATCTAAAATAACCTAAAAGTAAATGAAATCTAAAACAAGAAAAAAAAAACAATATCTATATATACAATTGTTGTTGCTATAATTGAGCACCACAGAAGGTCTAATTAGCTCCCTATGTAGCTTGACATATGCTTGAGGCACATCCTCACAAGACTATTACGCGTAATAAAGTAGTCAAGGGCAGGTCAGGACGTGATGATTAATAAGCGTAAATATAAGCGTAAATAACCATGGCCCAGTAGGCTTTTAGTGTTAATAAATCATATCATATCATATAAAGAGCAATATTGATAACTTCTATTTAATACCCAGCAAATAACTCTATTTCACTCAACAAAAGTTTAGAGTTTAGAGTTTTAGTTTAGGGTTTTAGCTTAGAGTTGTAGTTTAGTTATAGTTAAGAGTTTTAGAGTTTTAGCTTAGAATCTTAGCTTAGAGTTTTAGTAAGAGTTATAGTTTAGTTTAATTTTAGTTAAGAGTTTTAGTTTAGAGTTGTAGTTAAGGTTTAGGTAAGGGTTTCAGTTTAAAGTTGTAGTTTAGTTTTAGTTAAGAATTAGAGTTTAGAGTTTAGGGTTTTAGCTTAGAGTCACATCTTGGAGTTTTAGTTAGAGTTATAGTTTAGTTTAGTTTTACTTAAGAGTTTTAGTTTAGAGTTGTTGTTTAGTTTTAGATAAGAGTTTTAGTTTAGAGTTTTAGTTTGGTATTAGCTTGCAGTTTTAGTTAGAGTTATAGTTTAGTTTAGTTGTAGTTTAGAGTCTAGTGTTTCAAGTTAGACTCTCAGCACTTAGAGTTTTAGTTAGAGTTATATTTTATTTTAGTTTTAGTGAAGTGTTTTTTGGACTTCTAGTTCAGTTTTAGATAAGAGTTTTAGTTTGGAGTTTTAGCCTAGAGTTTTTCGTTGCACTTTTAGTTTAGTTTAGCATTAGTTAAGAGTTTTAGTTTAGAGTTGCAGTTTAGTTTTAGTTAAGAGTTTTAGTTTAGAGTTTAGATTTTTAGCTTAGAGTCATATCTTAGAGTTTTAGTTAGAGTTATAGTTTAATATAATTTTAACTAGGAGTTCTAGCTTAGAATTGTTGTTTAGTTTTAGTTAAGAGTTTTAGTTTAGAGTTTAGTTTTAGCTTAGAGTTTTAGTTAGAGCTATAGTTTAGTTAATTTTAGTTTAGAGTTGTACTTTAGTTTTAGTTAAGGGTCATAGTTTACAGTTTAGAGTTTTAGTTTAGAGTCTTAGCTTAGAGTTTTAGTTAGAGCTATAGTTTAGATAATTTTAGTTTAGAGTTGTAGTTTAGTTTTAGTTACGAGTTATAGTTTAGAGTCTTAGTTTAGAGTCTTAGCTTAGAGTTTTAGTTAGAGTTATAGTTTAGTTTAGAGCTTTAGTTTAGAGTTGTTGTTTAGTTTTAGATAAGATTTTTAGTTTAGAGTTTTAGTTTAGAGTTTTGGTTTCGTATTAACTTAGAGTTTTAGTTAGAGATATAGTAGTTAAGAGTTTTAGTTTAGAGTTCAGATTTTTAGTTTAGAGTCTTAGCTTAGAGTTTTAGTTAGAGTTATAGTTTAGTATAGTTTTAGTTAATAGTTTTAGTTTAGAGTTTCAAGTTTTAGTTTAGAGTCTTAGCTTACAGTTTTCGTTAGTTATAGATTAGTTTAGTTTTAGCCTACAGTCTTAGCTTAGTGTTTTTCGTTACACTTTTAGTTTAGTTTAGTATTAGTTTAGTATTAGTTTAGTTTTAGTTAAGAGTTTCAGTTTAGGGTTTAGAGTTTTAGCTTGGAGTCATATCTTACAGTTTTAGTTAGTTATAGTTTAGTTTAGTTTTAGCTAAGAGTTTTAGTTTAGAGTTGTAGTTTAGTTTTAGATAAGAGTTTTAGTTTAGAGTTTTGGTTTCGTATTAACTTAGAGTTTTAGTTAGAGATATAGTAGTTAAGAGTTTTAGTTTAGAGTTCAGAGTTTTAGTTTAGAGTCTTAGCTTAGAGTTTTAGTTAGAGTTATAGTTTAGTATAGTTTTAGTTAATAGTTTTAGTTTAGAGTTTAGAGTTTTAGTTTAGAGTCTTAGCTTACAGTTTTCGTTAGTTATAGATTAGTTTAGTTTTAGCCTACAGTCTTAGCTTAGTGTTTTTCGTTACACTTTTAGTTTAGTTTAGTATTAGTTTAGTATTAGTTTAGTTTTAGTTAAGAGTTTCAGTTTAGAGTTTAGAGTTTTAGCTTAGAGTCATATCTTATAGTTTTAGTTAGTTATAGTTTAGTTTAGTTTTAGCTAAGAGTTTCAGTTTAGAGTTGTAGTTTAGTTTTAGTTTAGAGTTCAGAGTTTTAGTTTAGGGTTTTAGCTTAAAGTCTTAGTTAGAGCTAAAGTTTAGTTAATTTTAGTTTAGAGTTGTAGTTTAGTTTTAGTTAAGGTTTATGCTCACTATGCATGTTTTTGACCATTTTTAAATAAACCGCGTGCCGTCTTCAATTTTCGACTAAAGATGACAATTTTAGTACTATTCGATAGCTGAGACTTAGATTTATGAATTCACCGAGTTATATTTTGGAAATATGATTCAATTTTTTTTTTGACAGAAAAATACTTTTTAAAAACAGAGAATTTTGCGACTAATTTGAAGCTACTATTTTGACGGGATAGACAATGTATTTGTATCATATTGTTCATTAGCTTCAGATCTATGCAGTCACCGTGTCAGATTTCTTATATTACTTAGACGTTTCTGTAGAAAATAAGGTAAACTTGCAAGAAAACGCAAAAAATGTTAAATTGTTACAAAAATAGATGGATTTAGCTTCGCTATTTCTCATTAAAAGAATAATGGGCGGATCCTTTCGGAAGTCTGTTTGAAATGCATTTAAAGTGGGCGGTTACCGTTTTGTCTACCTGTCTAGAAACACCTGTTTTACATTCAGACAAGACAAAAAGTTATCGGCTAGGGTGATTTGAATATTCCTTTCTGTGTATCAGACTGTATCATTGATTATGAGAAATAAAAACGGAGGAAAGAAGCTGAAGCGAAACTCAGGACAGTTCAAAAAGTAAGCAATATTTTTTATTTGCATTTGTTCTGTTTCTATCTAATCTTTGATATCCAATTCGATGCATTTTCTTTATAGAACAAAAGGAGTTATTTCTTTTGGTATTATTTTGTTCAAAGTTGCTTACAAATCTCAATTTAATTTATTTATGCACGTTTCATTAATCTATGTACATTTGTTTCCAATCCACACTAAGTATGCAAATGAAAATGTAGCACGAAAAAGATAAAATTATTTTCATATTCGTTCATTTCACCGAATTACGGGTAAACTTTTGAAAGTTAGCTTGCGAAAAAATAAATATACTCATAAACTTGCCATTCGCGCTTTTTCCAAGTATTGTTGGATCCGGGGGGGTGAGGGGGGCGCCCCCCCTAGCGTAAACTAGAGTAGTGTAATTTACTTAATTAACCCAAGTTTGCGTTAATTAAACTTCCTCCTAACGCAAGTTCATCGGATCAACCTATTTTGCCTCCCCCCTAATTTTTTTTATCGGATCAACCTATTTTTCGCCCCCCCCCCTAAGAAATCCTGCATCCGCCCCTGTTTCCAAGTAATAATCACTACAGTTACAATGGAACTAATGGCTAGACTGGCTACAGGTATAGTTGAAAAACTAATTTTGTAGGTATCGTTTTCTCCCTTATTTTTCATCAACAGTTGGTTCGTAATGTCAAACCAATGAAAGAAAAAGTAATATCTATAGCTTTATTGTTACTTTCTTGACCCGATGAAAAAATTTTTGCTAAGATTTCAATACAATTACTAGATAAAATGTTATTTTAACAGACACTTCAAAATATGGGTAATAATGGAAGGAAACATCATACTCTGATTAATAGAAACAAACCGCAATTATTAAGTGACAATTTCTTAGTTCTAGTTGTTTATATATGTTAGAATTGGTGGCCAGCGTGTACCCCCGCGGAAAATACAACACCCACCCACCCCCCGTGGAAAATAAGGCTTTTCAAATTTGAGAATTTATTTGAGTTTTTTTTTCCGGAGAGGGGAGGAATGGTACTTGTGTATTTTGCGCCACTCACTCAAGTTTACGCTGTGTAAAACTCGAGAACAAATCAGTTTCTTCGTTAGTTTCTTTCAGCTTAGCGCGAGACAAGACAAGGACAAGTGACATAATAGACGGGAAATATATAATTTGGGCTATATATTTGAACATAAGGGGGAGGGGGTAAAGAATTTGGATCGTTTTAAGTAATAAAACAATTCTTACTTCATAATATGAAGAATCATTTTACCTAACTTATTTTGCATGCCGTTCCGCAATACTTTACCCCCCCCCCATCCCAATGTGAAAATATAGCCCAAATGTGTTGCTAAAATAACGAAGAAACTAGTAAAGAAACCGGTTTCATTTTGAGTATTACACATCATAAACTTGAGGGAGTGACGAATAATACACAAGTACCGGAATTTTTAATGGAGAGAGAGCCGGATTTTTCGGTATTATTTCAAAACGATCAGAAATTAAATTAAAAAAAAACAAGCTTTTTCAACTGAAAGTAAGAAGCAATATCAAAACTTAAAACGAACAGCAATTATTACATATATGAAAGAGGTTGCCTGCTCCTCAAGACCTCGCTCTTTACGCTAATTTTTTTTTTTTAGAACTTTAAAACAATGCTTATTATTCTAATTAAACGGCCATTGTGTTTCAGGAATCGTTCTTAAAGAATTAGGAAAAAAAGTCAAAACTTTAGCGTAAAGAGCAAGGTCTTGTGGAAGGGGCAACTCCTTTCATACCTCTTTCCACGGGAGAGGGGTATTTTCTACGGGGGATATTTTCCGCGAGGGGGGGTAGATTTTCCACGGTGGGGGTATTTTCTGGGGTGGTATTTTCTGCGGGGGGGGGGTATTTTCTGGGGGGTTAAATGCCTAGAACCCATAGAATTATACTCTTAAGAAACACTATATTGTTATAAACACGATCATGATATATGGAAAAGTAAATTATATAGTACTACTGTTATTCTATTAGGACTTTTCCTTGAAATGTTATCAACAACATTAGCCGCAATCCCCCCTCTATTACAGAGCTGTCCCTGAGGTTGCGGGTCCCCCGGGAAAAATTAAGGTAGCCTACTTGTTAAATATTCATAACACACTCACATCTCGATTGTGTGCTGGATATTTAACAAGTACGAAAATTAATTACAGTGCCCCCCTCCCGACTCAAATAAAAGCAAAAAAGCCGAATCAAAGTGAAAAATTCGATCAAAGTAGGCAATCCTCCGGGCGCCTCCTTCCTTGATGTAGCGCCGGGGGCAGCTGACCCTGTTGCCCCACCCCTAAGAACGGATATGTTCTTTTAACCTAACCTAGTCTGTTTTTAACCTAACCTGGATTGGATGAGGGTAGAGTTACAAGGAAACCCTGGCATAAGCTTATTCTATAGGCTCCTATTTTTATCTTGCAGAAAAATTAAAAGTATTGGCGAAAATACTTCAAATAAAAAGGGAAATGTTGGTTCAGAATACCCTATACCACCAGCCCAGAAAAATACCCATTCTGTTAAAACAGGCGGTTCAGCCGAATGTGACTCCAGACTTCCACCCCCCGTACAAAAATATGCAAACTTGGCTGCAACATGGTCTGTACCAATCCTAGAGCATACATCTTCTTCCGATCAAGGTTTATCTGGGCAATTAGATGCAGATGGTCGGAAGAAGTTGGATGAAATACAAAAAGAGCAAGAAAAGGCAGCTATTCACGGTTTCAAAACTTTTCAAGGACCGGGGAAGCTGAGCGAAGACAAAAACTATAAGGATCTGCTTAACGAAAATTATATCGTTAACATATATCACTTCGCTACGGAATTGCTCAAGAGAAATGATCACTAGTAAGTATTTTTTCAATACCACCCATTGAACTAATTTAATGGAACTTACAAGTTTACATTTACAAATTATAATACAAATTATAAGTAAAAATAGCGAACTAAGATAAAGATTAATTTGTTAAAAGTTAAAAATCCGGCAGTTTTGATCTTGCAGGACTCTAAGATTCACCATGGTGGGATCACAACTAAAACAAACTCTGTGTAAAGTTTAAGTCACAATTGAGGATTATGTGATTTTTAGCTGAACTTTTTTAGGTCTTTTTCCGATTATTTCACCTTCCCTGAGATTCAATTCAAAATTGATGTCCTTCTTTGGTGAACTCTAAGAATATTTATTCTGATTTTTTCGTAAGAGGTAGGCTAATATTAATAGGCAATTTAATTATTTTACATAGAAAAAGCTTATTGAATTATGGCTCTTTACTTACATTAGAAAAACTTGTTTTTGCAGAACAGTTATCGAATTCCTTGGGGAAAAATCAAGCAATATGCAAAAAAAGGTGTAAAACACGACTAAAACTAAAAAAAGTTCCAAGTGTATTTAAATTTAGCTTCGGAATACTCGTGCACAAGATCCTGTACATAGTAGGGGCTGCATAGTGAAGGTACTATAGTAAAGGCTTTTTTTCTATCTTTCATTAGTCTTCTTTTTCCATTTTTTTATCTTGTGCCAAACTACTGAAAGGGGTACACTTTTCGTAAAGTATACACACGTTTTACTATGTTGACTTTACTGGAAAATAAACAGTTCTTCGTAGAGAGCTGCTGTAAATAAAGAGCAGCTTGAACCAATAGTAACCATAATTCTAAATGATACATCACAAGAAATGTATTTTAAGCTGATTCCAAATGTATGAAATTAGTTTAGTTTAGCGTTTCCAATCAAACGTGTTTGTTATTGGGAAATATACGGAAACTTTTTGGGAGACAGGAAGAAGATTTTCCAGTGTAAATATTTCATGAAGAATTTTCAGCGAGGATGGTATTGTTCAGGAGGGGGTTTTTTACCCCAGAGGAATTATTAATTAAAATTATCTCCTTGGTGAAAGTGAATAAAAGTGTTGAGTGACGGCTTATGATCCATGGTTATCCATCCAGGTAGAACTAATTTTTCATGGGATTATCCACGAAGGGGGGGGGAGATTTGCCAGTATTTATTGAAAATGATCAGAGATTAAATTTAAAAAAACAATTTTTTTTGCTAATAATAAGAAGTAACATTAGAACTTAAAGTGTTAAGGAACTATTCCGTACATGAGGGGGCTGCCTACACTCCTTAATCCCTCGTTTATTATTATAAAAAAAATTCGTGTCTTAAAAATAAAAAAAAATTTTATTCCAATTCAACGGAGCTTGGGTTTCAGCAGTTACTCTTTAAGAATTTTGGTGATAATTCAAAATTTAGGGTAAAGAGCGAAGAATTGAGGAGGAGTATGTCTATCATATTCGGAATAATTTCTGTTCGCTTTGTTTTTACACTTATGCTTAATTTCGCTTGAAAAAAAAAGTTTTTTTATTTAACTATAAATAGAAATGACAATTAACCTATAAAAAATAAACTTCTAAGATACGTTTCATTTAACCTTCCACCCTCAATTTCTTCTTATATAGCAGCGAAAAATTTTAGATTAAAAAAAAAGAACTTCAATTACCCTTTCCTCATAGCTGGGAAAAAGGAGATCCTGGGAGGCCTAAAATCAAAAAAATAGGAAAAATCGGTCTTCTTCTCCGAATTTATTTTGAATGCACTGGCTGCAGAGAAAAATTCACGCTGACGAATGAGCCAGCAGCATCAACAGTAACTGTGAATCTTGACCATCCAATGTGTGTGACAAGTGATGAAGGTGATCGATCCTACGTCACAAGTACTATATCAAAACCGATATCAAACAACCTTAATACGAAGGTAGTCTTGGGAACTAATTCCGCTGGAATTGGTCAGGTCCCATTAGAAGAAGATTTTGATCTAATTGACCTTCCAGTTTTGTTTAAAAATATCTTCAGGAAAATCGAAACTTTGTTTGGACAGGCAAAGGTCCTTCAATGATCCGTACATATGATTTGTGTATTCTTTGCAACTCCAGAATCCCACCTTCACCTTGCTTACGCCTATCGTCTCCTCTTGCTCCACAATCTAACTCTTTCAATATAACTCCGTCAATGCTCCGTACATATGATTTGTATATTCTCTGCAACTCCAGAATCCCACCTTCACCTGGCTTACGTCTATCGTCTCCTCGTTCTGCACACTCTAACTCTGTACACATAACAGTTATTTGTTCCGCGGTTCTAACTAACAAAAACAATCAATTTTCGTTCCACTATCAGTATTCAGCAAATATTATAAAAGATGAATGTTTCTGGGCTACAGCTAATAAAAATAATTAACTTCCGGCCTACTATCAGTGTCTACCCACTAGCATCGACCTACTAATTGGGAAAATGTCTCCTTATGTATTTTCATTATATTCCTTTTTCGTTTAGCCTTTTGAAGCTCATTAGACTTTGATTGGAAATTTAAATTTCTGGTGCCCTTGCTAATCACGCAACAAAATTATGAGACAGTCAATCTGGTCAAAATAATAAGAAAGCGTATAAGCGGTCCTAAATTAATCAAATTAACTGTTATTCATATGTTAGTATCTCTATGCCTTCTTCTCTCTCTCTCTCTCTCTCTCTCTTTCTCTCTCTCTCTCTCTCTCTCTCTCTGAAACAGCTCTGTCATATATATAAATATTAAAGATTTTTTTTTTTTCACAGAAGTGGAAATAATAGCTAGACATAAAAATTAGGTTGAATGGAAACGCCGCGAACGAATCGGCATCTCCGATGGCAGAGTTTCTGATGATGGAGTTCCATACACAAGGGTTATTTTGGATGCTGGATGGGACAAAAGAACAAAAGGACATGATTACAATGCCAAAGCTGGCCATGCAGTTATTATAGACGCTTATACCAAAAAAGTTTTGTTTGTTAGTTCTAGAAACAAATACTGCTATATTTGCTCTGTTGCCAGAACTAAAAATATTCCACCACAAGATCACTTATGCTATCTGAATTCGAATGGTTCTTCTTCGGGTATGGAGCAGGACATGAGTATAGAGGGTTTTTTACTTAGTTTATCCATGCATGGATTAGAGTATCTCGAATGTATTTAGGATTGGGATTCAAGTGTATATCAGCAGATTAGAGAGAGTGTGGCCTTTGGACAGGAGGTTATAAAACGCGAGGGTGCCAACCATGTCACGAAAATTTCACTCGGGATCTGTACAGCCTTGTCAAGAACACGGGCGATTTTTAAAAAATTCTGACCAAAAGCTGCATCTCAAGTCTGACTAAGAATCTTCGTGGGGCTATAAAAAAGAACCGTGAAGATGGTGGAAATACTGAAAAATTAAAATGTCTAATTAAGAATGTACCTTTTCACGTATTTGGTGACCACCAAAAATGTTCCTCTGGATGTAGCAAATATGAGTCTATTGAAGGTAAGTTTTCCAGGGTCCCAGAAGTTGTAATGCTAGCAGTCAATGAAAAAATTGTAAAGGTATTGCGTAAAGCTAGCAACCTTTAGATCGATTCAACTACAAAACTTGCCGAATCTTTCCTGAGAGTTGCTGTTAAATTCTTAGGGCATAAACAGGTCAGCCGATCCAAAAGAAATTCGCATGCCGTACGTATCACGGCAGCAGCTCTTGCCACATCTCATGGTAGTGGATGGCATAGTCTTTCCTCAAAGAGTATATTTACCCATAGTCCCACGAAAAGGGTAAACAATATTTCAATGAAACGTGAAAAACTTGCACGTTGCGCGAGACGACTAATTCCACTATCATTTGAAAACCGCGGGGGGAGGTATACAGCCGACTAGCTAGCAATGGTAGCAGCGTGCAGGGATTGCTGCCAAAATTTGACTCAGAATATGGTCAGAACTGCCAAAAGCCAGATCTCATCTTCTGACTTCAAGGAAGCGAAAGAAGCCAGCTTAGCAAAAATGAATTCCATCGAATGTAAACTCCATCAGTTGTCTTGGATCACAACTGGATAATCTGATAACCCAAAATGTGTGTCCAACACAATGGCGTCACTCTCTAATAGACATTTCTATTCCATTTGCATGCGACGACCTACAACATCAACAGCAAAACTAGATGAAGAAATAGTCACTGGGAAGCAAACACACTGCACATGGCAAATGGAACGTGGAATTACTTCTTAAACAGTTGCTATTAAATGCGTCGAGGAAAAATGGTTATCATTGTTCAAACATCCAACTGTTTTGGTCTTTTCACTGACCTGAATAGATGGTGTCTTGTAACATCTCCTGATGGGATTGGTGACGCTGGTATTGTGGAAGTAAAAACAGTCACAACTATTCCTGAAGGTAAAACAGTAAAATAAGCTGTTCAGCTGAACTTATTAAAAGGCTTTTTTCTTCGTTGGGACACTGAGAAAGGTTGTTTAATATTCAAACGGGAGCACAAATACTTCTACCAAATTCAAGGACAACTTAACATTTTAGATAAAGAGAACTGCTTCCTTGTAGTGTTTGTTGACCAGGGCGACATCGAGATCATTTTAGTTAAGCGTGATATTTGCTTCTGAAAACAGATTTCAACCAAGCTTGAGCACTTCTGGGATCAATGTTTGTTGCCCGAACTTGTTGATCCAAGATTGAAACGAAGCATGAAGGTGCGTGAGCTTCCCGAGGTTTTGGAGGCGCAATCAAGATTAAATGATAGAACGTGTAAGTTGGAGGCAGCAAATGTGGAAGACGAAGCAGGAGTATACCGACCGCCTTTTTCCTTAGGGGGGGGGTCCAGAGCGTGAGAGTCAACAAACAGGGGGTATTCTTCAGAAGAACGAGGAGTTTTTTGTGTAAAATGTAACCCTAAATTTTTTTGAATATGTCTGTAAACATTGATGGGGAAATTATTTTATAATCGATAAGGAACAGCATATGGAAAAAAGTAAAGGTGGTATTTGTCGCCGCAAGACTTTAATATCATATTTTTCTTCAAAAGATAACGAAGAAAATTTATTATTTAGCAAAAATGTTAATTAATTACTTTCAAAGAAATTTTACAATGGATAGATTTCAACTAAGGCTGTCATAAATGAGTTGCTGCAGGTAGAAGTAGTGTATTGTAAACAAGGTTTTGGGTTGGTGATGGTGAGTATCATATTGTCACCTTGACCATTAATAATAGAAGTACATATCCCCCTTGTACTTCCTTGAGCTTTCGGGCCATCACAGAAGGCTAAATATCACAATTGAACTACATGCTATTCCAACAACCCCGTGCATCACCTTTTTCAGTTGCAAATGAATCGAAAATGGTGTTTGAGCAAATCAAAAAGTATACCCTTTAAATCGTCATTGCTGAAACCTTATAAGGTAAATTACCCCCATCTTGAATAACTAGAACTAATCAGTTTTTTGTATGGACATCAGTGATATATTTTTTCCTTCGTCACTTTGGAGGCACTGGAAGATCAAAGAGGGCTGGGCACATTTAAGAGCTAACTCTTATTTCTTATCGTTTTTATATATATATATATATATATATATATATATATATATATATATATATATATATATATATATATATATATATATATATATATATATAAATTATGCTCGATAAAACCTTAATAAAGTGCCATATGATACCCTAAAAGTACAATTTGGGTGAGATTTCTGGAATAGAAAAAACTGGGCCGGATACTTGGACATCATAGAGAGCTAAATATTGGCTTTTTTGTGAACTAATTTTTATATTTAACTGCCTTGAGGTGTCTGCCCCTACTTCACCCGCGTTAAGCATGATATACTGCCCCCTCCCACTGGCTAAACAATGTCCCCTCTTATCATAATAGGAGATGCAGAAACAGTTTGTTATAAAAAACCGTTTGATATTTGCTATTTTGAGTACTCCCTTCAAAATATTGGATTTATAACTTTCTGCAAATAGCGTGTATAGCCATGAAAATAAGTTTATATAAATATCATTAAAGGCCACACCCTCTTGTATGGTCATCCTCTATTGAAGCAAAGAAGTGTTTTTCTTTAAAACGAATTAGTTTTTTTGGAATTGTGAGCTCCTCCCTTATTTTTATAACTTATTATTAGTTCAGGTACTGGTGCATTATACGGGCACTTCTAAAAAGTCAAGTTTGGTTAATGCTAATGAAACAAAATAAAATAGGATGAATATATAATAGTTTATAAACAAATTTGGGCTATATAAGTGCACATTAAGGGGGTGGGGGTAAAGCATAACATATATTAAATACATACCCTACCCTAGGTACCTCCCCCCCCCCCTAAACCCCAAAAAACAACCGTTTAAATATCGTAAACAGAATGAAAACTACTCTTTGCATTCCATTTTTCAATAGCGGTCTCTTGAAAATAACCCGTCTGGCAGGTTTCGTCTCTAAAAGTGGTATAATAAGTATATAAAAGTGTTCGCTTAACGCACCAGTACCTTAGTTCAACATTATTGAAAGCTTTTAGTCGAAAGCGATTTTGTTTAGCTAATTTTGAGCCCAACATAGCTTATTACAGTCATTTTCAATTTGTTTTCAATACTGACGGCTAATAAGAAGAAGAATGGTTTTCATTGGTCTCGGTGATGAAAATCAATAGAAATCGATTGTAATAAGCTATATTGAATACGAGATAAATCATTTGGACAATTACGTCTGTACAAGAGCAAAGTTGAGCTTGATTTTCCTTCTTTTTTTTGGTTATTCAACAATATTCTGATGAACTTAAATATTTATTTTTCTAATAGAGTAAACCAGTGCATTTCGCTTCAAAGTTATCATTGGAGTGTTTACTAAAAACTGTTTGATATTAATTTTCTTTTTTTACTGTCTATACTTGTAAAAATGTGTTTTGCTAAATTGTTATAATTGCTTTGTTATGTATTATATTATTGCTAATGAAACTAGATATGAGCTATTAGTAACACTTGTGAGATGAGTGTTACAAGCTTTGCAAAAAAATTTCTTGTCTTCTGATTCTGAATCAAGATCATGACTCTAAAATCGTGTAAAAACACTATATCGTTCATTAAACTGGGTTTTTATCGACAAATTTGACTGGATGCGGCTCAGACATTAAATGTCGTAATATCTCGTATGCTTGTCTCTTAACGAATAGCTCGTAGTTGTTCTTAACTTACCTTTTGTCGTCTTTTATTACTTGTTTTCATTCACAATTATTACTCGCACATGAATTCCCCGCCCCTACACCTTTTGTTCTGGTATGATTATGAAAAATGTCTTTTATGTTATCAAAGAAAAAATTTGGCACGTCTATTCTCGCAATGCGTCTCTTGTTTCAACCCGTGTAACTGTTAATTGAACCAACTGTGACGAAACAAAAACTGGAAAAACAAGTTACGGGTGGCAGAATGCACGGAAAGTATAAAATATGGGTTATTTTATTTGCACATCAGGGGGGCTAGGGATTAAGTATGACGGGGCTCCATGCTAAACATGTTAGCTACAATTATTCTGCATGTTATGAAGTAAGAATTGTTTTCTAACTGCACTTCTTAAGTGAGGTCGGGATAACACATAAGTACCAAAACTTTTTCTGCAACAAGACGAAAGTTATCACCCCACAGTTATATGGCTTAGTTGAAATGAAGAGAGATTAGTGTTTAATTCCTAACCCTTCTTCTTAGACCTCACTCCATATTTAGCTAGAGATTAATGGGGAGTGCTAAAATACATTGTGTGAGCTGTATGGCACCCCCTCCCCCTCTTTTAGGACTGCGTGACTTTCTAGGTACTAATGTATCACTATATAACATTCCTCTAAAGCTGGGAATATCAATATATAGCTTATAGATGATCCTAAATTGATTGCCTATATAGTTTATAGATGATTTTAAAGCGATTGTCTGTCTATATCATAATATTTGATCTATATTAATTTTGTCCTCTTTGAGGCAAAAAGTACCCGAATTTTTTTATACCCTACTACATAGAATCTCTATACTAGGGTTCGCTGATACGTTGAATTTGATGGTTTGATTATTGTGAATATTGCTTGGCTTTTGGGGGTGTTTATCCCCTTTTTTTTAAATTCGAGTTCGCTCGGGCTCGTAACTTTCGATGATTACCTTGAAAGTTAAAGAAATCGATACTTTTGGAATCAGCATTTCACAACAAATATTTTGGTATTTTTTTTAATGTGCCTTGTAATGCACTATTTAAGGCGTCTGTTACCACCCTCTCCTGCCTCACTAGCCTACAATAAGAATATGTATCTTGCTAATGTGTTACATTTGCTTTGTTGTATATATCTTGTGAAAATTGGTGCTAAACTATGATATGAGCTGTGAATAAAACTCTTCTCAACGAGTAAATTGTTCGTTAGTTTCATGAATAGTTGGAAACAAATAAGTGTTGCAATCTTTTCTAACCAGTTTCTTGCCATCTTAGGTTTCTGCTTCTTAAATGTGAGTTCGACGTTAAAATTAAGAACAACCACATATCATTCGCAAGGGCGTATCCAGGATTAATTTTTGGGGCGGGAGGCTTTTTTTTTGGGGGGGGGGGGGGTACAAGAAAACTTCAAAAATGAGTTTATAACATTTTGGTACGTTTTTACGAGTAAGACAAACTTTCGGGGAGGGGTGGGTCAAACCTGGCAACTCCTCCCACTTGGATACGGCTTTGGTCATTCATATTTTTTTTGTCGACAAGCGTGACATTGATGGGACTCTGGCATAAAATGTAAATATCGTTTATGCTTGGCTCATTACGGAGTAAACCAGTTTCTAAGGTACAAAGGTGATTTTGCCGTTTCGAAAATGTTTTGAAATAAAAAAAAATATAGACCTCTGAAGTACCTACGGTCAACCTCCCTTTACCACAATGTTTGAGGTATGTACTTCTACATCTGTATATTTTTTAAAGATAGGTTCAGGTTTTGGTGGTCTGGTACGGGTATATATGAAATCTTTTATTTTACAACAAATTTTTTGTTTTGTTTTGCAATAAGAAAGCTATCACCTCACAAAAAGCTTTTCAACAATGCTCTACAAAATTAACCAACGGGGAAACAACCTAGAGATTATTGACTTTAAAACAAGCATAAGAGAGAAAAAACGGGTTAAATTTAAATAGAGCAGTGGAAGAAGCTTAATTCAGTTTAAATCCGTCTTTTCTCTCTTTATTTTTTTTTTGTAAATGGGAAAGCAGTGGGAAATTATAGAAATTATTTTATTTTGTAACGTTTTTCGATCCCCCTAAAAATGGCTAGCTAACCCGAATCAACTATATTGTGCAAGCATCCTTGAAGAAAAAAACTGGTAATTTGACTATAAAACAAGCCTTTCAGATTTAAAACTAAACCTGAAAAAAAATACCAGGTGCCAAAAACTGCCCAGCCGTTATTTCTTTCTTTTTTCAATCTAACTTAAAAATACTATACGAAAGCCGTCGGCTCAATACATCGCAGTAACATCTCCGTACACTGAAGTTGTCAAACCTACAAGCTAAACAAGAATGAATTACATTGGTTGGCTTTGGTCCACCCTATATTTTACTTTTGACCAATAAACCACGCCAATTGAAACATATGGGAAATGATAAAGTTGCAAAAAGCGCCACCATAACGGAATAATTTGGATGGAGCCGATCGAAATGAGTCTACATAACCGTTAAGAGTTATAGTTTAGAGTTTTACTTTAGAGTCTTAGCTTAGATTTATAGTTCGATTTATAGTTTAGTTTTGTTTTAGTTAAGAATTTTAGCTTAGAATTGTAGTTTAGTTTTAGTTAAGAGTTTTAGTTTAGATTTTTAGCCTAGAGTCTTAGCTTAGAGTTTTAGTTAGAGTTATAGTTTAGTTTAGTTTTAGTTAAGAGTTTTAGTTTAGAGTTGCAGTTTAGTTTTAGGTAAGAGTTTTAGTTTAGAGGTTAGAGTTTTAGCTTAGAGTCTTATAGTAGATTTTTAGTTAGAGTTATAGTTTAGTTTAGTTTTAGTTAAGAGTTTTAATGTAGAGTTGTAGTTTAGTTTTAGTTAAGAGTTTAAGTTTAGGGTTTTAGCTTAGACTTTAGGTTAGAGCTATAGTTTAATTAATTTTAGTTTAGAGTTGTAGTTTAGTTTTAGTTAAGAGTTATACTATAGAGTTTAAAGATTTAGTTTAGAGTCTTAGCTTAGAGCTTTTAGTTAGAGTTATAGTTTAGTTTAGAGCTTTAGTTTCAAGTTGTTGTTTAGTTTTAGATAAGGGTTTTAGTTTACAGTTTTAGTTAGAGTTATAGTAGTTAAGAGTTTTAGTTTAGAGTTTAAAGTTTTAGTTTAGAGTCTCAGCTTGATGTTTTAGTTAGAGTTTTTGTTTAGAGTTTTAGTTTTAGTTTAGAGTCTTAGCTTAGAGTTTTAGTTTGTTATAGATTAGTTTAGTTTTAGTTAAGAGTTTAGTTAGAGTTATAGTCTAGTTTAGTTTTAGTTGAGAGTTTTAGTTTTGAGTTGTTGTTTTGTTTTATATAAAAGTTTTAGTTTAGAGTTTTAGTTTGGAGTCTTAGCCTACAGTTTTTGTTAGAGTTATAGTTTAGTTTAGTTTTAGTTTGGAGTCTAGAGTTTTAAGTTAGAGTCTTAGCTTAGAGTTTTAGTTAGAATTTAGAGTTTTAGTTTAGAGTCTTAGCTTAGAGTTTTAGTTAGAGTTAGAGTTTAGTTTAGTTTTAGTTAGGAGCTTTAGTTTAGATCTATAGTTTAGTTTTACTTAAAGAGTTTTAGTTTAGAGTTTATAGTTTTAGTTTACAGTTTTACTTTAAAGTTTTAGTTAGAGTTAGTTTTAGTGTAGTTTCAGTTAAGAGTCTTAGTTTAGGTATTGGAGTTTTAGTTTTGAGTCTTAGCTTAGAGTTTTAGTTAGAATTATAGTTTAGTTTTAATTCAGAGCTTTAGTTTAGTCTTAGCTTAGAGTTTTAGCTAGAGTTATAGTTTAGTTTAGTTTTAGTTAAGAATTTTAGTTTACAGGTTTTGTTTAGTTTTAGATAATAGTTTTAGTTTAGAGTTTAGCGTTTTAATTAGAGTTATAGTTTAGTTTAGTTTTAGTTAAGAGTCTAGAGTTTTAATTTAGAATGTTAGCTTAGAGTTTTAGTTAGAGTTATAGTTTAGTTTACTTTAAGTTAAGAGTTTTAGTTTAGACTTATAGTTTAGTTTTAGTTAAGAGTTTTAGTTTAGAGTTGTAGTTTAGTTTTAGTTAAGAATTTTAATTTAGATTTTAGAGTATTAGCTTAGAATCTAGTTTTAGTTAGAGTTATGGTTTAGTTTAGTTTCAGTTAAGAGTTTTAGTTTAGACTTGTAGTTTAGTTTTAGTTAAGATTTTTAGTTTAGAATTTTAGTCTAGGGTTTTAGCTTAGAGTTTAAGTTAGAGTTATAGTTTAGTTTTAGTTTAGAGTTGTAGTTTAGTTAATAGTTTTAGTTTAGAGTTTTAGTTAGAGCCATAGTTTAGTTTAGTTTTAGTTAAGAGTTTTAGTTTAGAGTTATAGTTTAGTTTTAGTTAAGAGTTTAGAGTATTAGCTTAGAGTCTTAGCTTAGAGTTTTAGTTAGAGTTTTAGTTTAGTTTTAGTTGAAAGTTTTAGTTTAGAGTTGTTGTTTAGTTTTAGATAAGAGATTTAGTTTCGAGTTTAGAGTTTTAGTTTAGAGTCTTAGCTTAGAGTTTTAGTTAGAGGTATAGTTTAGTTTAGTTCTAGTTAAGAGTTTTAGTTTAGGGTTTTAGCTTAGAGTTTAGAGTTTTAGTTTAGAGACTTAGCTTAGAGTTTTCATTAGAGTTATAGTTTTAGTTTAGTTTTAGTTAAGAGTTTTAGTTTAGAGTTATAGTTTAGTTAAGAGTTTTAGTTCAGAGTTTCAGTTTAGCGTCTTAACTTAGAGTTTTAGTTAGAGTTATAGTTTAGTTTAATTTTAGTTAAGAGTTTTAGTTTAGTCTTAGCTTAGAGTTTTAGTTAGAGTTATAGTTTTAGTTTAGTTAAGAATTTTAGTTTAGAGACTGGAGTTTTAGTTTTGAGTCTTAGCTTAGAGTTTTAGTTAGAGTTATAGTTTAGTTTAGTTGAAGTTTAGAGTTGTAGTTTAGTTAGGAGTTTTAGTTAGAGCCATTGTCTAGTTTAGTTTTAGTTAAGAGTTTTAGTTTAGAGTATTATTTTTAGTTAAGAGTTTTGGTTTAGAGTTTAGAGTATTAGCTTACAGTCTTAGCTTAGAATTTTAGTTTGTGTTATAGTTTAGTTTAGTTCTAGTTAAGAGTTTTAGTTTAGCGTTTTAGCTTAGAGTTTAGAGTTTTAATTCAGAGTTTTAGTTGGAGTTATAGTTTAGTTTAATTATAGTTAACAGTTTTAGTGTAGAGTTGTTGTTTAGTTTTAGATAAGAGTTTTAGTTTCAAGTTTCGAGTTCTAGTTTAGGGTCTTAGCTTAGAGTTTTAGTTAGAGTTATAGTTTAGTTTAGTTCTAGTTAAGAGTTCTAGTTTAGGGTTTTACCTTAGAGTTTAGAGTTTTAGTTTAGAGTTTTAGTTAGAGTTATAGTTTAGTTTAATTATAATTAAGAGTTTTAGTTTAGAGATTGGAGTTTTAGTTTCGAGTCTTAGCTTAGAGTTTTAGTTAGAGTTATAGTTTAGTTTTAATTCAGAGTTATATTTTAGTTTAGTTTTCGTTAAGAATTTTAGTTTAGACTTGTAGTTTAGTTTTAGCTAAGAGTTTTAGTTTAGAGTTGTAGTTTAGTTTTAGTTAAAAGTTTTAGTTTAAAGTCTCAGCTTAGAGTTTTAGATAAAGTTTTAGTTTTAGTTTAGTTTTTGCTAGGAGTTTTACTTTAGAGTTATAGTTTAGTTAAGAGATTGGAGTTTTAGTTTAGCGTCTTAACTTAGAATGGGTTTTATTCATTTTTAAGGTTAATTTAGGCAAGGTTACACACGCTTGCGTAACCTAGCCTAAATTAACCTTAAAAATGAATAAAACCCACTCTAAGTTAAGACGCTAAACTAAAACTCTTAACTAAACTATAACTCTAAACTAAAACTCCTAACTAAAACTAAACTAAAACTATAACTCTAACTAAAACTCTAAGCTAAGACCCTAAACTAAAACTCTTAACTAAAACCTACAATTCTAAACTAAAAATCTTAACTAAAACTAAACTACAAGTCTAAAGTAAAACTCTTAACGAAAACTAAAATAAACTATAACTGAATTAAAACTAAACTATAACTCTAACTAAAACTCTAAGCTAGGACTCGAAAATAAAACTCCAATCTCTAAATTAAAACTCTTAACTAAAAATAAACTATAACTCTAACTGAAACTCTAAGCTAAGACTCTAAACTAAAACTCTTAATTAAATTAAACTAAACTATAACTCTAACTAAAACTCTAAGATAACACGCTAAACTAAAACTCTTAACTAAACTAAAACTCTTAACTAAACTAAAACTCTAAACTAAAACTCTTAACTAAAACTAAACCAAACAATAACTAACTAAAACTCTAAGCTAAGACTCTAAACTAAAACTCTACGCTAAAACCCTAAACTAAAACTCGTAACTAGAACTAAACTAAACTATACCTGTAACTAAAACTCTAAGATAAGATTCTAAAATAAAACTCGAAACTTGAAACTAAAACTTTTAACTAAAACTAAACTGTAACTCTAACTAAAACTCTAAGCTAAGACTCTAATCTAATACTCTAAACTCTAAACTAAAACTCTTAACTAAAACTAAACTACTAGCTCTAACTAAACTACAACTCTAAACTAAAACTAAACTAAACTATAACTCTAACTAAAACTCTAAGCTAAAACCCTAAACTAAAACTCTAAGCTAAAAACCTAAACTAAAATTCTAAACTCTAAACTAAAACTCTTAATTAAAACTACACTACAAGTCTAAACTAAAACTCTTAACTGAAACTAAACTAAACTGTAACTCTAACTAAAACTCTAAGCTAAGATTCTAAGCTAATACTCTAAACTCTAAACTAAAACTCTTAACTAAAACTAAACTACAACTCTTAACTAAAACTAAACTAAACTATGGCTCTAACTAAAACTCTTAACTAAAAGTAAACTAAACTATAACTCTAACTAAAACTCTAAGCTGACACTCTAAATTAAAACTCTAGACTCTAAACTAAAACTAAACTTAACTATAACTCTAATTAAAACGCTAAACTCTAGACTAAAACTCTTATCTAAAACTAAACAACACCTCTAAACTAAACTACTTAACTAAAACTAAAGTAAACTATAACCCTAACTAAAACACTAAGCTAACACTGTAAACTAAAACTCTGAATTGAAACCAAACTAAACTATAACTCTAACTAAAACTCTAAGCCAAGACTCTAAACTAAATCTCTAAACTAAAACTCTTAACTACTATAACTCTAACTAAAACTGTAAGCTAATACCGAACTAAAACTCTAAACTAAAACTAAACAACAACTCTAAATTAAAGCTCTAAACTAAACAATAACTCTAACTAAAACTCTAAGCTAAGACTCTAAACTAAAACTCTAAACTATAACTCTTAACTAAAACTAAACTACAACTCTAAACTAAAACTCTTTACTAAAACTAAACTACAAGTCTAAACTAAAACTATTACCGAAAACTAAACGAAACTTTAACTCTGAATTAAAACTAAACTATAACTCTAACTCTAACTGAAACTCTAAGCTACGACTCTAAACTAAAACTCTTAACTAAAATTAAACTAAACTATAACTCTAACTACAACTCTAAGATAAGACGTTAAACTACAACTCTAAATTCTAAACTAAAACTCTTAACTAAACTATAATTCTAAACTAAAACTCTTAACTAAAACTATACTAAAACTATAACTTTAACTAAAACTCTAAGCTCAGACTCTAAACTAAAACTCTAAACTCTAAGCTAAAATCCTAAACTAAAACTCTTAACTAGAACTAAACTAAACTATAGCTCTAACTAAAACTCTAAGCTAAGACTCTAAAACAAAACTCGAAACTCGAAACTAAAACTCTTAACTAAAATGAAACTAAACTAGGACTCTAGCTGAAATTCTAAGCTGAAACTCTAAACTAAAACTTTAAACTTCAAACTAAAAATCTTGACTAAAACTAAACTACAACGCTGAACTAAAACTCTTAACTAAAACTAAAGTAAACTATGGCTCTAGCTAAAACTCTAAACTAAAACCCTTAACTAAACTACAACTCTAAACTAAAACTAAACTAAACTATAACTCTAACTAAAACTCTTAGCTAAAACCCTAAACTAAAACTTTTAACTAAACTACAAGTCTAAACTAAAACTCTTAACTGAAACTAAACTAAACTATAACTCTAACTAAAACTCTAAGCTAATACTATATGCTGAAATTCTAAACTAAAACTCTTAACTAAAACTAAACTACAACTCTAAACTAAAACTCTTAACTAAAACTAAACTATAAGTCTAAACTAAAACTCTTAACTAAAAGTAAACTATAACTCTTACTAAAACTCTAAGCTAACACTCTAAATTAAAACTATAGACTCTGAACTAAAACAAAACTAAACTATAACTCTAACTAAAACTCTAAACTCTAAGCTAAAACTACTATCTGAAACTAAACAATACCTCTAAACTAAAATTCTTAACTAAACTAAATTATAACTGAAAGTAAAACTCTATGCTAAGACTTTAAACTGAAACTCTTAACTAAATCTAAACTAAACTATAAGTCTAACTGAGACTCTAAGCTAAGACTCCAAACTAAAACTCCAATATCTAAACTAAAACTCTTAACTAAAACTAAACTAAAACAATAACAAAAACTCTAAAGTAAAACTGTAAACTAAAACTATAACCTCTAAACTAAAACTCTTAAGTAAAACTACACTAGAAATCTAAACTAAAGCTCCTAACTAAAACTAAACTATAACTCTAACTAAAACTCTAAGCTAAGACACTTAACTAAAACTCTAAATTCTCAACTAAAACTAAAGTAAACTATAAATATAACTAAAACTCTAAGCTACGACTCTAAACTAAAACTCTAAACTCTAACTAAAAGTCCAAGCTAAGACTCTAACTTAAAACTTTAGACTCCAAACTAAAACTAAACTAAACAATAACTCTAACAAAGACTGTAGGCTAAGACTCCAAACTAAAACTCTAAGCTAAAATTCTTATCTAAAACTAAACAACAACTCAAAACTAAAACTCTTAACTAAAACTAAACTATAACTCTAACTAAACTCTTAACTAAAAATAAACTAATCTGTAACTAAGAAAAACTCTAAGCTAAGACTCTAAACTAAAACAAAAACTCTAAACAAAAACTCTAACTAAAACTCTAAGCTAAGACTCCAAACTAAAACTCTAAACTCAAAACTAAAACTCTTAACTACTATAACTCTAACACTGTAAACTAAAATCCTTATCTAAAACTAAACAAAAACTCTAAACTAAAGCTCTAAACTAAACTATAACCCTAACTAAAAGCTTTAAGCTAAGACTCTAGACTAAAACTCTTAACATAAACTAAACTATAACTCTAAACTAAAATTAACTAAACTATAACTCTAACTTAAACTCTAAGCTAAGAATCTAAAATAAAACTCTAAAATCTAAACTAAAACTCCTAACTAAAACTAAAATACAACTCTAAACTAAAACTCTTAACTAAAACTATACTAAACTATAACTCTAACTAAAACTATACGATAAAGCTCTAAGCTAAAACTCTAACTTCTAAAAGAAAATTCGTAAAAGAAATTCCAATATAGATATAAAATAAAACTGAACTATAGCTATAAACTAAAAAACACAAAAGAAACTAAACTAAACTATAATTTTAGCTAGGAATGTACGATAATACTCTAAGCTCAAACTCTAAACTAAAACTAAACTACATCTCTATGCTAAAACTCTTAACTAAACTAAACTATAGCTCTAACTAAAAATTTAAGCTAAGACTCTTAACTAAAACTCTAAACTAAAACTCTTAACAAAAACTAAACTACAACTCTAAACTAAAATTAACTAAACTATAGCTCTAACTACAACTCTATGCTAAATCCCTTAACTAAAACTCTAAACTCTAAACTAAAACTCTTAACTAAAACTAAACTACAACTCTAAACTAAAACTCTTAACTAAAACTAACCTAAACTATAACTCTAGCTAAAACTCTAAGATATGACTCTAAGCTAAAACTCTAAACTCTAAACTAAAACTCTGAACTAAAACAAAACTACAACTCTAAACTGAAACTCTTAACTAAAACTAAACTAATACTAAACTAAAAGTGTAACAAAATCTCTAAGCTAAGACTCTAGGCTGAAACTAAACTAATCTATAACTAACTAAAACTCTAAAGCTAAGACTTTAAGCTAATACTCTAAACTCTAAACTAAAACTCTAAACTCTAAACAAAAACTTTTAACTAAAACTAAACTAAACTATAACTCTAACTAAAACTCTAAGCTAAGACTCTAAGCTAAAACTCAAAACTCTATAACTCTTAACTATAACTAAACTACAACTCTAAACTAAAACTCTTAACTAAAACGAAACTGCAACGCTAGACTAAAACTCTTAACTAAAATTCAACTAAACTATAACTCTAACTAAAACTCTAAGCTAAGAATCTAAGCTAAAACTCAAAACTCTAAAACCCTTAACTATAACTCTAAACTTAAAAAAAATGAAGAAATATCATGTTTAAAAATGGGGAGGGGGCAAAAAAGTTGGGTGGAGGGGGGCCTTTATTTATAAAATATAATAAAGGCTTTTGAAAAGTATTGGTTGGTTTTGGGGTATTCAAAAAGCCATAAAGTAAAGTTGTGGGTGAAAAGGATGAGTACTTCAACTTGTAAAATTGGTTTAGGAGGGATATTATGAAAAGAACTTGTTCTGAAATAATATAATAAAGCCTTTTGAAAAGTATTGCTTGGTGTTAGGGTATGCAAAAAGTCGTAAAGTATTGTTGGGAATGAAAAGGATGAGTACTTCAACTTATAAAATAAGTTTAGGAGGAATATTAAGAAGAGAACTTGATCTGAAATTATATATTCGGGGGGGGAGCCAAAAATTTACGTGGAGGGGGGGAGCCTTCTGTGTCTCAAGCCCGCTACAAAAAAGTATTAAAAATGTAGGGGGGGGATAAAAAGTTGAGTGGAGGGGGGGGCCTTCTGTGTCTCAAGTGTGGAAAAAAAGTATTAAGAAAAAATGGGGGAGGGGGTCAAAAAGTTGGGGGATGGGGGCCCTTCTGTGTCTCATGCGCGTAAAAAAAAGTATTGTAAAAAATGGGCGAAGGGGGGCAAAAGTTGCTAGGAGGGGGCCTTCTATGTCTCAAGCGCGCAAAAAAAAAGTATTATAAAAAATGTGGGGGGCCAAAAAATTCGGGGTGAGGGGGACCCTTGGGGATTGGGGTAGGAGACCTTACAACACTGTTCAAATGGTAGTTGTGTATTATACCGAACACAGTCGAGAATCGCCAAAATAAAAACAAAATAATATGTATCTCTTAATAAAAGTTAGCATTCCCTCAGATGGTTTACCATTTTTGTTTCTACTTTCAAATTTATCTTGTCTCATGGAGAAATTGTCTCAATCAGTTTTGATCTCGTTTGAATTTCTGAAAATATATCTAGGGTAATCCTAGTTACACTATTAAGGCTTCGAAAGAATATTGATATTTATCTCTCAGACCAAAGAAAATGAAGCCTTTTAGTTTCTTAATTCCCCTCGTGTTACATTGGAATTCCCCGTCGATTATCCAAATCAATTTCCCAGAAATCTAGTCACTTCTGTCTGTATCCAAGAAACATCAGACAAATTGACCAACACTCATAACCATCATACAACCATCATCAAACAGAACAGAACCATGAAAAAACATCAAACCAACCATCAGCAAACAGATCCATGGAGCCATCCATCAACAAACAGAACAGAAATAACATCAAATAACCATCGAACAGAACAGAAACATGAACAAATTATATTAGTTTCGTATCAATAGGGTCCCTCCTACTACAGACTCCCAAGGTTAATCAAGCGCTGTATTCGTACTCATAGTTTTTTTGTGACTCTGGTGACTGCGGTCTGGTGACTTGTCACAAAGCCTTCTCCCTCGGGGAGTGGCAACAAGGTTTAGTAGTACGTAGGCTTTAGAATGCCTTTTGCAGCTGTGAGTTTTTTTTTCTTTTTTGGGGGCTTACCTTTAAGAAAAAGCCTTCTTTAAGTCTGCATGCAAGAAGGTGGCATGCATCAAGCTCCAATCTATATTCCGAATCTTTCCAACGCTCAATAGCAAATATTGACGATTTTCTGTAAACAAAAAGAAAAATGAGTAAATAAATAAAAAGATAAAAAAGGCTGCACAGGTATAAAACGGAATATATATGATAGAAACACTAGCATACTATTGACATTGTCACAGCAAAAGGTATAGAACACAATTTTTCTCAGGAAATAGAAAAATGTATATACACACACATGAATTACTTCCTAGAATTCAATAAATATAACAAGTTCTTTCAACTGAAATTAAAAAGCAGTAATAAAACTTAAAAAAAACAGAAATTATTCCAAACACGAGGGGGGCTGTCCTATCCTCAGCCCTCGCTCTTTACGCTAAAGTCTTAAAGTCCTTTAAAATACTTCTCATTCAAATTTAACGGCCCTTTTGTTTGAACAATCTTCCTTATAAAATTATCACAATAGTCAAAGTTTAACGGAAAGAACGAGGCAGCCACCCTCACATTCGGAATAATTTCTTTTCATTTTAAGTTTTGATGTTGCTCATTACTTTCAGCTAAAAAAACTTATTTTACTTATTTAATTTTTTGTCGGTTTTCAAATTCTGCCAGGAAATCCTCTTACCTCTCCCCAACCCCCCGTAAAAAGTTACCCTGGAAATTTCCAGGTTAGACACGCACACAAGTTAGACGCGATCACCTATAGAAGAAGAAGAAAAAAAAACATATCCGTGATTTATCTTTCAAGTGGAAAAAAAATCCACATTTTGGTAGATGTGAGCTTAAAACCTCAGCAGTAGGATTCTGATATGCTGACACTGGTCATCTCAGGAGGAAAAAATAAACACGAATCAGTTTTCTGGCAAAAGCACAAAATTCCATATGTTTATGGATAGGAGGTTGAAACCTGTACAAGGTTTTCTGATATGATGAATCTGACGGTGTGATTTACATTACGATTGATTGACTTTTAATGGGTATATCACATTTGTTTCGGAAATCAAGACAAATTTTCTCAGGCTCGTAGCTTTAAATCGATAATATTAAACTTAGTGAATATTATATATTTGTAATCAGCCTTAAAATCCGTTTTTTAGAGTTTCAGTTACTTTTAAGCTGACAATTCGTTACTAAGAACTGTTTGATTCGGACTAACTTCCATTGTTAAATGCTAAAATAGTTAATGCTAAAAAAAAATCCATCGTTTTCGCAGGATGTGGACACGCTCGTTGCTTTCGCTGATGACAATACAATTGGTACTGAAGTAGGAACAGAGTCTTAGATGCTTCCCAAATTAGCTGACCTTTTTGAGAGAGTCGTTCTTTTATTTGATTCAAATTGCGTTTCCCTAAATGTTGCTAAGTCAAGTTTTTTTAAATTTTTCTCGTATTTCTCTGGCGTGCCCTGAGTTAACTAATATCCAGCTTTCAAGGGGTCTCTCAGCAGACTTAAGGATCTATATATTCAATTTCTCGGTATTCTTCTCAATGAAAACCTTTCATTCAAGCATCATATTGGACTAATTAATATGAAGATCTCAATGAGTCTTGGAAACGACACAGCATTCGCACGGGACTCTGACTAATGGACAATTCTTCTGGGCTTGGTATGTTTTGATGGGCGTCTTCGGGCTGAAAAATCTCTTCCTAGCCAATTTATCTATTATGGGCTGCCTCCCCGTATTAGCATAATATTTGTAGGCATGAATATATAAATGAGTCGGAGCTAATAGGCTTGAGACTGTCTGTGCAGGATTTCGACTCTTGTTGATAGGAGAGCATCGCCAATTGCTGAAAACCATGTTGTGACCAAGATAGGCCCAGGATTGCATAAAGCCTCCATTCTTGGAGGTCCCAGGGACTTCTTGCTGTCCGGTTCTAAGCCGGCTTAAGCACTTTGGTGTAGACTTGAGAAGATATGTGACCCCCGTCCTGCACTGGTATCGGGGATCATTGCTGTTCCTGAGGCGAAAACAATTTCAATGATTTAAAGAACATGAAAATTGGAACTTGGAATGTTGCGACGTTAAAAATGACTATCGACATTTTGACTGACGAATTCAGAAGATTCCAACTGGATTTATTAAGAGTTTCAGAAACTCATATCCCAGGGGATGGAAGCATGAAATTAGGAGATATAGAATTTGTTTACTCAGGCAGGAAGGATGGGGTACATAGACAGGAAGCAGGGCTCATGATGAATAAGGAAGCTGCTAAGTCTTGTTTAGGCTGGGAAGGTATTAATAATAGA
The DNA here is from genome assembly GCF_049724085.1 of Artemia sp. Qi Xiang Cuo. NCBI lineage: Eukaryota > Metazoa > Arthropoda > Branchiopoda > Anostraca > Artemiidae > Artemia > Artemia sp. Qi Xiang Cuo. Next base: position 58,244,771 of record NC_142809.1, on the reverse strand, counting down.
ATACTAATTGTTCATTTTATGACTAAAAACTTCAGGGCATCAGTTATAGTAGTACACGCCCCTGTAGAACCGACTGACGGAGATACTAGTGACTCAGATGAATTTTACTTACAGTTACAGGAGCAAATAGACAGGGTCCCAGAATATTCTAGACAGGGTCTAGAAATATGATGTTATTGCTGGGAGATTTTAACGCCCAGGTTGGTAGAAATAGGGATAGATGGTACCCTAGCCTAGGTAAATTTTATGTAGGAAAAGAAAACGGTAATGGATACAGACTTTTGCAATTTTGTAGGTATAACAATCTAGTTATAACCAATACGATGTTTGGTCATAAAATAGCTCATAAGTTAACATGGTATTCACGTGCTGGTAAGACAGCACACCTTATTGATTATGTTATAGAAAACCGAAGACTGGCAGGATCAATACAAGATACTAGGGTATATAGGAGTGCCGTTATTCATGTTAAGAGTAAAGATCACCATCTAGTAGTGTCAAGGGTTAATTTAAAGTTGAAATATCGGAAGGGTAACTACCTCCCGGGAAGTTATGATGTTGGTAGACTCTAGGATCAGAATTTGAGAGAAACTTTCCAGGAACAGTTGAATACTAAACTTCAGAGTTTAAAATTTGATAATGTGAAGATGGTTGGAATAATTTTAGAAAAATAATTTGTGAAGTTGCTGAAGATGTATTAGGGAAAAAAGATAGAACTGTACAAAGGACTTGTACAAGAATTATCTGAGTGATAGATCATATGAAAACAAAAGGAATGTAAAGTAAGTGGAGAAAGCGTCAAAAATATGAACTAAGGAGCCGTGAAGTTGAGGTCATGGATAAAATTGCCGAAGATCTGGAAGATGGAGCTAGGCCGCATAATAGCAAATATTGTACTGGCATGTTAAAAAGTTGAGAGGGAATAGTCAATCTGGTCTTGGCCCAGTTAAAGATAGGAGTGGGGCCGCAATTAGCGATAAGGAAAAAACTAAAGAGAGATGGGCCGAACATTTTGAGAATTTGCTTAACCAAGATAGAGTTCCAGGAAAAGATATAGAGGAAAATGAAAAAGTTTGTGATACCTTGGATGTAAAGGAAGATTTGTTTTGTGAGGAGGAATGAGCAACGGTACTAAAAGGATTAAAAAATAACAAGGCTCCAAATGCCGGTAGGGTGGTAAATGAGTTTCTTAAATATGGTGGCTCTGAGGTTAGAAATAAGTTACTGAAGATTATGAATATGATTTTTGAAAAAGGGGAGGTACCTAACGATTTTAGGAAAACCTTAATTAAGCCACTCTATAAGAAAGGTGATAAAAGTGAGTGTGGTAATTATCGAGGCACTAGTCCGGTCTCTGTAGGTAGTAAATTACTTAGTAATATGATACTTTTTAGACTAAGAGATGCTTTAGACAAAGTTTTAAGAGAAGAACAGTGCGGTTTTAGAAAAGGTAAAGGATGTGTCGACCAAATTTTCACTCTTAGGCTAATAATAGAGAAGTGCCTGAGTTTCCACACAACTTTGGTCCTCAGTTATATAGATTATGAGCAAGCGTTCGATTCTGTTGATAGAAGAGCTTTAGTAAAAGTTTTATCCTTGTATGGTATCCCAGACATATACATTAAAGTGATTAGTGCTATGTACGAGAATAACACTGCTGCGGTTAAAGTAGGAAATGAGGTTAGCAGCTGGTTTTGTATTAAATCCGGAGTTAAGCAGGGCTGTGTTCTATCCTCCTTTATATGGATTATTTTGATGGACTTTGTTTTAAGGAGCACAAGAAAGGCAATGGGAGACCACGGAATCAAATGGGGAGGAAAAAGTCTCCTGGACTTGGATTATGCTGATGATTTAAGCATCCTAGATGAAAGTGTAAGCAAAATGAATGAAGTTTTAGACGTTTTGCGGGTTGAGGATGCTAGAATTGGTTTGAAGATTAACGTTAGGAAGACTAAGTCACAAAGGCTAGGAATAAGTGAAGATAAAAAGGTGACGTTGGGTAATGAAAAGATTGATCAGGTGGGCAGCTTCACTTACCTTGGTAGTATTATTAGTGAAGATGGTGGGAGCAGTGAAGATGTTAAAAGTAGATTAGCCAAGGCTCAGGGTGTTTTTTCACAGTTAAAAAAAGTTTGGAAGAATAGGAAGATAAGTCTGCAACCCAAGATTGGAATATTAGAAGCTACATTGATGACAGTGGTCAAATATGGCTCTGAAGCATGGACGCTCCGAAAAGCGGATGAAGATTTACTTGATGTTTTCCAGAGAAATTGCTTAAGGATTGTTCTGGGTACCCGGCTGACTGATCGTATTTCAAACAATAGGCTATACGAAAAATGTGCCTCAATACCGCTCTCTAGGGCTATAATGAAAGAAAGGTTGAGGTGGCTCGGGCAGGTTGTGCGGATGAAGGATGACAGATTGCCGAAGATTGTTCTTTTCGGCCAACCGTCTAGGGAAAAACGGAAAGCAGGTCGTCCCCGTCTGGGTTGGGAGGACGTCATAAAGAAAGATTTAAAGTAAATGGAAACTTCGTGGGCGGATGTAAAAAGGGAAGCTTTGAATAGATTGGGGTCGAGGAGGAGCGTGCGTAGCTATGTTGGCCTCAGGCGGCTTGGTGCAGCGGTGATTTTTTAGTAGTAGTAGTAGTAGTAGTAAAACGCATTTTTCCTAGATCAGTTTTAAAAACTCTTTTCCACTGCTTAATTCAGGCCTACATCTCTTATTGCACTACAATATGGACGTCAAGTTTCTCTTCTTTTTTAAAACCACTTTCTAAGTTGTATGATAAGGCAACTGCAATTTTCACAGACTTTTCTCTTTGTTGCTTCAAGTAGAAAAGTATAAAGTTTTTAGGGCTGTACAATATTTTTGTCAACACAACCACGCTGAACCATAAAAATAAACACGATATACAAAACTAATCAGTTAAATTTGACAACACTTTTTATTTGTAGAAAATCAGCCATTAACAATTGGGTAATTACCAAAGACATCTTGTCCTTCCAAAAAAAGCTCCACCGTCTTAAGCTGTTTAACACCGTATGTTTTAGCTTAATATTTACTAAGTTAAACCCGCATAACTGCATATGTAGGCGCTCTTCTATGAATGCCCATTTTTTTTTTTTTTTTTTTTTTTTTTTTTTTTAATATATGAGGTGGTCTAAGTTTCTACTTTACAAATCCCAACAATCATATTTCATTTTAGTTGTCCTTGTTACTTTAACAACCACATTATATATGCTTTTTATTACTGAGAACATCAGTTTTTCTTTCAGCTTGATTTGTTTTCATCAGAAAAGATAGTATCAAATCAGTGGTCGCAGATTTAAGGTTTTGTTTATTTTTATTTCGTTAGAAATGAACAAGGAAATAAATTCATTCATATGCGCAGGTTAGGCATGAAATTATTCTGGAGAAGGAAAAAAAACTCATCAAAACAGCAAGAAACAGGCGATTCGTGATTCTTGTGATTCAAGAAGACATTCGATTTGTGGGATGAGTAACTTCACAGATTGCTGACTCCTAAGAAGGAATTTGAAAAACTAAAGGAACTATGGAAAAAGAAAAAAAAAAAACAAATCGTCTGTGGAAAAACGGAAGGCGGTAAGTAACATTTCGCAAAATGTACAGGAGAAGCAAAAAACTGTTTTGGAAAATATGCTCCGTCTCAGGCCATCTCATGAAAGACCTTAGGTGACAATCTTCGTGGCTGCAGAAAAGTCGTGCACTCAACGTTTATTGGTCTGCAAAACTGGTCAAAATTTGGTTACAACGCGTTTTGAGTGGATTATAAAATTGAGACTATCTCGAGAACAAAAGGCGATATGTGCATTCTGATAAAACCAACCATCGGGCGTGCCTGATTTTAGTAGAATCGATATATAACTCGTTTTTGACTGATATGGCACATAACGCCTTTAGGATTTCCCCAGCCGAAATGAAAACAAATAAAAAAAGAAGAAAAACAAAACAAGAAACAAAAAAAAAAATTAAGAAACCAAAACACGATAAGAAACAATCAAATCTAGTTTTGAGTAAGAAATTTTAAAAGGAGGTTCAAAGACTTGACCTTATTTTACTCATTAGATTATTCAGAAGTAACTTTTTAGGTTCTTAGGTATTTTAGATTACTTGGGATGAGATGGAAGTTATGAGTCTTGGCTATACACGTGACAAACGTAAAAAATAACTAATAATAATAACTAATAATAAAGGTAAAAATACAAAATATATAAAACATCATAAAAATAAACATAAATTTTGCGATATTGAAGAACCCCATTACACGTGCTTTTTATTATTCAGAATGCGTTGAAAACGTTACTTTTTGTCTTTGCTTGTTTTTCACCAGGAGTGGTCGTATCGAAGAAGTGATCATAAAATACCGGGAGAGGGTCATTCGAGCGGGAACTTAAAAAGCTGTTCTTTTTCAGCATCAATAGAGATTAACAGAATACCCTTAAACATACTCCTATCGGAGTATAAACATACTTCAGTCTTGTTTGGGAGTTCATACTCTAAACACCTCTGTTGGATATAGTCTGGATATAATCTCATTATACAATAAGACCCAATTGTGATTCCCTACGGACTTATCATAGTCAACAGAATCAAGTCTGGATATAATCTCATTATACAGTAAGACTGAATTGTGATTCCCTATGGACTTATCATAATCAAAATTTTTGAACTTGAATTATTTATAGTTAATTGACCAAACCTGTTTGATGCATTGCCTGTAGGAGTCAAGAGCTGATTTAATCGTGCTATATTTGGTTAGCGGGGGTATTCACACACCCCCTTGCCAGTAAGTCCCTTTTGATGCTATTTCGAATGAACTGCTAATCCCCAATCCTCCCGAAGCGGATTTATAATCGAGATTTATCATGGCTAATGTTACGCAAAAATCGTTCGACGAGTTCAGAAAAGTTGTGAGCGGAAAACTGGATTCTATTATTGCTACGCAGACAGAATTAAATAATAAGCTTGACGGAATTACTTCTGAGATCGCGTCGCTGAGAACGGAGGCTGCCGACTGAGATGTGAGGCTTAATAACTTTGAGAAAACTATCGACGAGTATGTCGACAAGTACCAGGCCCTGGAAAAACAGCTACTACTTATCGACGTGAAAGATCGCCGTCTGAACCTTATTGTGCATGGTTTACCGGCAGAAGAGCCTAACAAGAAAGTTGAAGATAGCGTCGTTAAATTAATTAGCGAAAAGCTGGGTGTAACTAGTGACATATCTATGACTAAGTGCTATCGGATTTCTTCACGGGCTGCAAACATCACAAATAGGCGCAGCAAGCAAAATAGCCGACGCAAGGAGTCCCCCGTATTTATTTCACTAAGCTCGGAGAGTGATGTCCAGTCAATCATGAACAATGTTAAAAAGCTAAAAGGTAGTGGGATTATAATCTCTACAGACCTGCCCCCTGCTCTCAACATGATTCGAAACTCCCTACTCTCGAAAGCACAAGAAATGAAAGAGTCGAAACTTATCGTTTCATCCAGAGTGCGTCATAAGGGTATTAACTTATGGCTAGAAGTGAAAAAAAGTGATTCTTCTGACTGGGAAAAGATTAATTAGTTTGTTTGTAGTGTATACGCGGACCATTATTTGTTTTATTTGTTTAATGAAATACGTCCGTGATCGAGAGATGAAACAAGTTCTTTTGTTGGTGTGTGTCATGATAATCTGCCATGCCAGATTATGCTTCATCGTCGCTATTCTTTTTTTCTATTTTCCCTAGGGCTAGAAATCAGGTTGTGTTTTTGCTTGGTGTGTTTTTTTCAGTTGAAGATCAGATATTTCACAAGACGTACCGTACTCTTCCACATCAAGGTTTGGTTGATGATTTATTACCGCATTACTACAGACTCCCACCAGACGGTTTGGTAAGTCAAAATGATTATGATTAATTCTACTGGTGATGGGGCATCGAGTAGGTTGAGAGATTTTGAGAGAGACCCATTAGATTTAATAAAAATTTCTGCAGATTGTGGTTTTTCAGATGATGAATATGATATTTCTATTAGATCCCTCCCTATTAACAAATATTTACTCCCTAATGAGATTAACGGACATGTTTCTCCTGGTAGTGTGAGGCTGGCAAGTTTAAACTGTTGCGGGTTGATGAGTAGTTTTGACCATTTATCTTCGTTCCTTCCATGCTACCGAGTTGATGTATTAGCTGTATGTGAGACTTTCTTAAATGAGTCAACTAGTCACCTAGCGAATATTAATGGTTACAATTTTATTTCTAAGACTAGGAATGACAGATCGAGAGGAGGCCTTGGTTTTTTTATTCATACTGATATTACTTACAGGATTGTTTCGGATTTTGATTCTATGTATGAAGAAATGTTGTTTGAATTTTTGGTTGTTGAGCTTGATTTTGGTAATGAAAAAGTGTTGTGTTGTTTGTTTGACAGACCACCTAGCTCTTCGGTGCAACATTTCATAAGTAAGCTGGAAGCGTTTTCTTCGATCGCAATCGAGCAAAGTCGGAAGATTATGTACATTGGGGATTTTAATATTGATATAAGTAATGCTGGTCATGATCTTTCATCTACACAATATTCGCCTTCGGCTGTTGATTTTCTGACACTTTGTCTTTCGCTGGGGCTTCTCCCAGCTTGTCATATTCCAACTCGAGTTGTAAGCTCGACAGCAACGGTAATCGACAATATTTTTCTGAATATGGAATTTGATTCGTGTCATGTTATTATCGATGACACGTCAGACCACTTTATGCTTTTGATGGAGATAAAAACTGGGCAACAAACGGCGACTCCGATCAAAACAACTAGAAGGCTTGATGCTACATCTGTTCAGCGGTTGAATGAACTGCTGCTTAAAATTGACCCCTCTCCGTGCTTAGACTGCGAGGATGTAAATCAAGCTTCACAGTATTTTGTCAACGAATTTACCACAGCACTTAATGTGGCTTGTCCGATGTCTTCAACCCGTCTAAGACGTTACAACAGATCTAAAAAGCCTTTGGTTACACGAGGACTACTAAGGTCGATCCAATCAAAGAACAGGCTGTATAAAATATATCTATCGAATCCCGATGAAACAAATCAAGCCTTTTTTAAAGCTTACAGAAATTGCTTAACCAAGGCTCTCAGGTCTGCTAAACAGCTCTACTATTTGAAGGCATGCAATAGCGCGCATGGATCTCCTAAGAAGGTATGGACATTAATAAACGATTGTATCGGCAAAAAAAAGTTGAATTCTTTTCCGGACGAAATGATTCCCCCAGGTGGTGATCCAGCTGTTAAAGGAAAACTTAACGTCGCCAACATGCTCAACACGCACTTCGCTAAAATAGGTGAAAAGACGTCGGAAGAGGCATCCCAAAAATCAACGCCAAATTCTGCTGATTTCAAAAGTTTTCTACCCTCTTCTACTGACCGATCCATATTCCTCACTCCAGTCTCGTCTGCTGAATTGATGCTTGTACTTCATCAACTCAAAAATGGACACTCAGAAGGAATCGACGGATCTTCTACGAACTTGCTTAAATCGATTATGCCTAGTATAGTAAATTTTTTTGTGCACATAATTAATCTTTGTTTCAAGAATGGTATCTTCCCTTCATGTATGAAGTCCGCCCGTGTCATTGCACTACACACAGGGGGAGATATAAAAGATCCGTCCAACTATAGGCCCATATCTATTCTATCTGCTTTCGGAAAAATTATTGAACGTTGTTTGTACGTGAGGATTGTAAATTTTCTTGACAAGAATAGTTTTTTCAGTAAGTCCCAATTCGGGTTTCGAAAAGGACATTCTACTGAGCATGCTATTTTGGCAGTAACCCAGTTTATTCATGATGCCTTGGATAAGGGTGAAATTCCAGCTTCTATATTCGTGGATATACGGAAAGCGTTTGACACTATTTGTCACATGATTTTAAATGAAAAATTATCTAATTGTGGTATACGTGGTCCGGCTAAATCGATAATATTGTCATATTTAAGCGATAGAGTCCAGTGTATTGATGGGGGCGAAGTTATATCAACGTCTTCGAACCAGTCAAATAAAGTTGGAGTGCCCCAAGGTTCAATTCTCGGCCCTCTGTTGTTTCTAATCTATGTTAATGATATTAGTAATTCAGTTGAGGACCTAGGGCTGACCGTTCTCTTCGCAGATGACACAGCCTGTAGTGTCTCTGGAATCGATGAAGATCGTGTCAAACATAATTTAAGTCTAGTATTCGATAGACTAGTAGCATGGTTTATGGCAAATAGGCTAGCTCTGAACACTTCAAAAACAAAGTTTATGGTATTTTCGCGTACGTCACGGGCACTTCCATGTCTGAAGTTGATTAAGTCATCTGTTTCAGGTATGGATATATCATGTGTTGAAATTATTCGTTACCTTGGTGTGCTGGTTTACTCAAATTTGATTTGGAAGCCGCATATAAATGGTATAAGATTGAAGCTTGGAAGGAACGTGGGTATTATGCAACGTATGAAATTCATTTTGCCGCTCGAAGCTATGCGTTCTATTTATTTCGCTCTTGTTCATTCTTATCTAAATTATTGCCCACTTATTTACTTGAATACTTTCAGATCCCATTTAATTCCGCTTCAGAGGCAACAAAATAAGGCGCTTCGTATTTTAAAAAGTTATCTTCCTTCCCCAGCGTCTTTCCCCAGTAAGTCTTCTACAAAGAGTTTATATTGTTTATTGAATATTCTTCCTGTTGAACTTGCAGTTACTTTTAACTCAATATTATTCAAGGTTAATCATAATCTCCTGTCACTGCCCAGTTATTTCTTTTCTTTTGATTTGTTCCCAGTTGTTCCGCCATCTTCTCATCTAGCTCGCAGCATACGCAAACTACGCCAGCCGTTAATAATTTCAGAGAGGTCCCGGTTTTCTCTACGAAATAGTGTGGTTGCCGCGTGGAACCAATATGAATCTATTTTTGATTTTGATGTGTCGATCGGAATTTAAAAAAATAAAATAAAAACATTCCTTTTGGATATTTATTAGTAATATAATATTTTAATTTTTTTTTTTTTTTTTTTTTTTTTTTCTCTCTTCTTATTTTTCGATATATCTCGGATCTTGATATCCTTCTTCTTGTCCCATTGCTGGTTGAGAGTTGTTTATGTATCGTCGGGTGGGTGTCTGCCGTGATGTGGTGAGTAATTAACCTTACATTTATTGATTTATTTATATTTGTTTGTGAAGTCTACCATTTTGAATGAAAATCCGTATATTTCTTTATTGTTTTTCTTTTTTTATCTGTGCAAAACGAGCTTGTCTCACTGCCAGATATCTGTATATATTTAGTGTCATTATGTAAGATTGAATAATAAATGAACCTGAACCTGAACCTGAATCGAAGAATAGCACTGTGGCAGATAATAGCAAATAGCATTTTAGTGCACTTTTTAAGTACCCTTTATAGCACCATATGGAATTTCCAATTTCTGTAATTTTGTACGACAAAGCAATAATATCGGCCCAACCAGAGCAAACGCCATCTAGCAAAATTTTTAAATGGCTGTTCGAGTTAGAACAATCAAAACTAATTTAAATTGCCTCCCAGTTTCAGAGGGCATATTGTCAGATACTGCTACATTCGCCTTTAAATGTATTAAATAAAATAATACATGTATTAAATAAAATAATATCCGACGTCTTCGGATATTACAATAGCAGCTAAAATATATATTAGTCAATTAAAAAAGATTAATTATATATTAATAAAGATTAATTATATTAATTATATATATTAGTCAAATAGAATCAAATTCATCAATTGAAGAGAGACTAACAGGAATCGGGATACCTGAGCCTCTCAGATCAGAAACGTCAATTCATAATAGTGTCTGTGGGAGGTTCTATAAAATCGAAACATTCTATAAAAAATCTGATTGGCTTAAACAAGCGTTAGCTAAATCTTGTTATAAGTAAAATCTCATTGTCAATGGGCCGTCAAACGGGCCATTAATCGGCCATATTAAACGTTTCTTTATACGGAAGTGAAGAGCAGCGTTAAAACTTAAAAACGAAAAGAAATTTCACTTCTTTTTATATAAAAGTTTAGCTTGATCTTAAATAAATGTATTTTCAGAAACAAATGTTCAAAAGGTGATAAATCCACTTATTTAGACAGTAAAAAAAGGTACAAAAGTCTAGATATTTCGGTCAAATATACAGCGATGACCATCAGTAGAAATACTAAAGTATTAGAATTAAAAGTAACATATTTATACTAAACAAATAATTTACTTCCGTCTCATTTAATTAGTTTATTTTTAATACTTTAGTATTTTTATTGATAACGATCTCTTTGTATGTGATCGAAATATCTAGACTTTTGTACCTGTTTTCACTGTCAAAATATATGGACTTATCCCCATTTGAAAGTTTATTTGTTCGTGACAGAAAGGCAGGGTGGTTGGGAAAAGGATACCTAATTTACGGTATTACGTCGAAAAAAAAATGTATTTTAAAGTACAATGACGATAGACAATTAGTAAATGCAAGTCTTTGCCAATCAAAGCATTTGACATGAAGATTGTACTGCTTAAAACAAACAAAAATAAATGAATAAATAAGCTCTTATATTCTCAAGGCGTTGTGAAAAAAAAGTCTCTCGTTACTCATGTGTTAGAGTATTCGTTCTTGAAGCGTAGGGAAGAAAAATTCAAGTTGAAAGAGCTGGAGTTATGGGAGCACTAGGCCCCCTCATACACAAAATACTTCTGCCCGTTTTAACTTCTGCAGGCTGTGGAAAATAACTGCGAAAGATATCGGTAGTACCGATTAATTACTTACATAAGAAGTTCATTGCTTGCATTCATTTGAAAACTTCTACGCAGAAATGATAGATGACATTCATTGGGAGTGAGGGTGAAATCGTTCACCTGAAATACAGCTCAATAGCGTTACAAATCAATTAACCAATAATAGCCCAAAGACCGAATAATGACAATTCAATTAACAGAATAACATTAAATTAAGACATTCTTTTTAAATAAAGGAAAAGCAATTTCAAATTAAAAACAATTTCCAATTGAATGTTAATATTTGTCAGGTATTTTGAAGCACAGGGGGAATGTCAGAGTTTTTAGCAGGAGGATCTGGATCTTGTAACAAAAAATTTTTTTCGGGACTGATATCGAATCTTTTATCCATTTGGACATACTTTTCATAGGATTCACGTAAACATTTTCCTTCTGCCTATCCCTATAACTCTTCTCAGGCCAACCTGAATATTTACTGTGCAGAGATTGTTCACGCTCTACGCACGGCCGAGCGTGCTAGTTTACCCATACGAAGAGTACGTCTTGGAACTGAGAAGCATGGTTGGTCAGGTAACCCTGACTTCGTTGATTCTTGTGCTAAATCGAAATCCTGGTTTCGTGTCTGAAAGGAGTGTGGTATGCCATGGCAAGGTTTGGTAAATGAAATTCGTCTGAAAACAAAGCGACGTTTCGCGAAAGTGCTTAGGCAACACCAGGCTAAATCCGTAGCTGAACTATCAAGTAAAGCCACAAGTGAACCTAATTTCGTATGGAAAGTGCTCAAAAGAGGAAAGAGATAATTCAAAAGTCTATAATGCAATCAAAATTACCAGTGACCAGTATGGTATTGATTATTATAAAAGTGAATTTTCGAGCCTGATCCATCATTGTCAAATCAATATGAAAGGGAGCTTGATGGTTGCTTAGGCCAATCAATTGATGAGATCAGTTTTATTGTTACACGATCTGCGGTTATGGGTGCATTTCTAAGCTACAAAAGAAAACTTCTCGTGGTGTTGATAGCCTCTGTGCAAAGCATCTAAGATGTGGGTCCCCTCTCCTGATTGAGCATCTGAACTTACTCTTTCAGATGATATTCTGTTGTGGTATAGTTCCTAATTTGTTCAATACTGGAGTAATAACCCCGGTATTAAAAAAGAGAAAGCCCTGGGACCGATGTTCTTCTTTTAGGCCAATTTCGGTGTCACCGGTTTTGTGCAAAGGTTTTGAGTTACTAATTATTGACGAGATATTTGGTAAGTGTTATACATTGGATAACCAATTCGGCTTCATGAAAGTAGTAGGCCGCGAGCATGATCACCATTTGATTGCTAATTTACGTCTATATGCTCATGAAAATAATGAGGTATTATATTTTGCTGGGTTAGACGTATCTAGAGATTTCGACACGGGTATACATCCGTATATCGTATTGCTTATAAGCGTGGAGTTAATATTTCTGTCATCAAACCAATACATGATATGTATAAAAAGCTAAATGCCAGAGTTATGGTCACCATCTCACCTGGTACGGTAGAACTCACTCCATCAATTCCAGTAAAAAAGGGGTATTGGACCGGGCGCTGTTACTTCTCCGCCCATGTTTAATAATACTGTCATTGTGCCACAACAGAACGTTTTAACCACATGTATATTTGAAGGTATTGATGTTTCGCTACCTAACTATGCTGATGACACCTTTGATATTAGTAGAACAGCCTTTGGAATTGAGGAAAATTTTCGAATTCTCGATAGGGAGTATAAACGTATTGGTCTTCGATTTAATGAGAGTAAGACTGAGTTCCTGGTGTTCAACCACCGTTCAGATTGCCAGACAAATGTTTAGGTGAGTGAACATCTTATTAAAGCACAAGATACACTGACGTATCTTGATGTGCCGATTGGGTCAACGCCTCGCGCTACGCGTCAACTTTTGAAAGATTTTTTTTCGCCAGGAAATCTAGGAATGCGTATGGTTTACTAATTGCGTTAAAGTTTAAATTTAACCGCCGTGTTTCAGCTAGCATTTATAATGCATTTGCTGTTTCGCATCTAATTGCCCTTGCACCATTTTGGTCTCTTCTTACGGCTTCAGATATTAAGGATATACGGAAGTGTTTCTACAAGTATGCAAAATATTTGCTACGGCTGCCTTTCTAGACTAACAACAGCTCGCTATCCTCGCGGTATGGAGTCCAGTGTCAGCGGTGCAGAAAGAAATGAGAGATATCGGAGGCAGATTATTGGTAAAAGCACCTCTGAAACTGTCCTTAGTTGATAATGTGCTTGTTCTTACATACAATTGCCCTTGTTTATATTTTTTCTTTCTTTTTCTTTTTTTCCTGTCAGTTCTTTTTTGTTTTGGTTTTGTTTGTACTTGTCAGAGTTTATTTGTTTCTTTCCCTTTTCTTTCTTTAATACTCCATCAGTGTTGTATTTTGCATTTATGATGGGCAATAAATTTATACATACATTACCTCTTAACCTTCACTTATTCCTATTCTTAGCGGATTAGTCTACTTAACATTAATTTTCAAAGCTATTCCCGCACTTTGAACTTGCAAAAACTCTAAAATTACAGCTTAGGGTAATAACTTATAGCTTTGATTTATAGCTTTGGGTTTAATAGTAACAAATAACTTAACTGACTTATAATCAGTTTAAAAAAGATTTTAAATAAATATAGTTACACCGTTTACAAAGGTTTCCTAACATTACTTCTTATTTTAAATTCAAAAATGCAATGGATTTTTTTTTCATCACCCACCATTTTGCGTAATGATGCTTTGGAATTTTTCTCGGTAGAATTTACAGATTTCCAGGTCAATGAATAAAAAAGACGTCGTACACAAACCGTCACTGATAGAGCCAATCTGACTAAATTTAGTGCAAAAAATTTAGACAAATAAAATTAAGCAGGAAATATCAGTCGTCCTCCCTTCAATAGAATCGTCGTTTGGCTACACATGTCGTTTAGCCTTAGAGATACAGTTACAAAACCGTTCAGCTGTGCTGAACAAAATGGATACCTTAAAATTTTGATTGGAAGTGTTCACACTGAATTTACCCACACACTGAATTTAGTTTGACAGCCGATTCCTATCAAAACATTCCTATTAAAATTAATAGGAATTAAACATTCCTATTAAAGATTCCTATTAAAATTACGATCCATATTTGCTAATAAGTCTACATATAGAATGTTTAACTTGTAGTAAAAAGTAAGTAAAAACTAAACAAATTGACTGAAAGATTCTCCCCTCGCAGAACGGTTCCTTCAGTTTTAGCCCACCCGCTCCTCTTCCGAATGAATTTCTGAAAGACTTTAAAAACCAACCATTTTTTCAATGGGATGTAAACTTCTGCCTTTTAATGTACCGTAAAGTGTAAGAAACGTTTTTTTTTATTACTGATAATGGTTTAAATGAAGGGGGAGGCTATACTTGCACATATATTGAGGAGGGAGTCTTGATCTTAAGCCACAACGAAACAAGTCCAAACGACCCCTTCTCCCCATCAAGGGAAAATCCAATGATGCCTTCACAAATATCGGGAACCTGTTCTAAACACATGACATTATATATATATACTGGATACTACAAACCAACAACTCAATGTAGCCCAAGTCTCAGAGGCTAATCCAGTTACGTACGTTGCGTTGGCCTATATCCACATGTACTCGATACACAGTGAAATACATGCACACAGTCGGTGGAAAGGGATTTGTCCGAAGTCACGCTGAGATTATTCCAGCGGACCAGCCCGACCCCCCCCCCCCCCAACCCGAGAAACTGAAAAATAAAGACCTAAAAATATAATTTTTTCCAATTTTGGGACCCCTACTATAGAAAAAATTATTTGGTTCGTCCCCCCCCCCCCGTAAGGATAGGACCCATGTGCACTCATTTAGATATTAGGTATATTACATATGTTTATTTGCATTATATTCATGTGCTATATTTTCTGCAAAACTATGGATATATTGTCGATATTCTATATGGAAATTAAATAAAACGTGAAAGCCTTCTATATTAAAATAGGATAGCAACTATATTGAACACTAGCTTTAGGCTAAAGAACATTCACAGTTAACTATATTCTAGATCTACGTCCCATTTCTTACCTGCTTTTATTTTATGAGGTTTGCAATTTCTACTTAGAGAATAGGATTGGAAATTAGTTTTAGGCTAAATAACAACATATTTCAAGTTTTATCGCTAAGTTTTTCTTAAGTTAAAAATTTTGAATACTTTAAGCCACTTTCAATGACTGGTGAGATTTAAAGGGGCTAATATAAATGAATCACGTTAAGTAATATAAGCAATACATATTACATAATATTTTTTAATTGTAATACATATTATACATATTACATATTATACATATAATATATATTACATAATATTATGTAATTGTAAAAGTAATATAAGTAATACATAATACATAATATAAGTAATACAAAACTGGGGCTCAGTATTTAACTCAATTTATAAAGAAGATAAAGAGGGATAAAATTTAAAATCTGAACACCGATTTAAATTTTCGTTTTGGGGTAATTTTGACTTCTTCTAAAACAATGAATTGTTGTCTCTGATCTTTGCCATTTGGCTCATGGAAAATTCCGGATAGGAAAATTCATGGAAAATTCAAGGATAAATTCCGGGAATATTGAAAGTGATGGAAATAATAGCTAAACGAATGAGATGGTAGATACATTCCGCCCGTTGTAGCGGTAACAAAACAAATCTGCTAAACAAAACACACGATACAAAACACGTCTACTAATTAAAAGGTATTTCTACAAAAATTAGTTTCTCCGAAAATGGCTCACAGGGAAAAAAGCGACATTTTGAAGGTGAAGAAGGGATTTAAATGGAAGAATTTATGAATTTTGAAACAAAGAAAATGGAAATATGGCTCAAAGGGCACTAAATAAAAACAATACCTCAACGACAGGGGCAGTTGGTAGATACATTCCCCCCGTTGTAGCGGCAACAAAACACATTAGCTTCTTGTAAGGTATTTCTCCAAAAGCCAGATTGGGTCGTACTTCAGATCCCAAACCAATAAAGGAGCATGCAACCCACGACAAGCGTAACTGACTTAAGAAAGAATCCATCACGTCCGATTTCGAAAAACCAAAAACGTCGTCGGATATTACAATAACAGCTAAAATATAATTTAGTCAATTAAAAAAGATTCAAGTGTCAAATAGAATTCAACACATCAATTGAAGAGAGATTAACAGGTATTGGGATATCTGAGCCTCTCAGATCAGAGGCGTTAATTCATAATAGTGTCTGGGGGAGGGCACAAAATACGTTTTTCCAAAATTAGGCGTAACATTATTTTTTCAATGAAAACACAAAAAGGGAATTTTCTGCTTTGCGCAGCAGAAACCTGGCATTTGAACTGGGAACAGGAGAGGAGAATTCCTGCCTTCGAGAATACATGTCTCAGAAGAATTCCCAATATCCACTGGCGGTAGAGGATAGGCAACCAATCCATCCGCAAAATGACGGGTCGGTCTGTTGTGACAGATGTCATAAGAGTTCGCCGATGGAATACATTGGACATGCACTACGTAAGGACAATGCGCGGCCACCAAATGCAGCGCCCACTGGCATCCATTGGGTTCACGCCATAGAACCAACCCCTGAAACCCCATGCGCCGAACGTACGATACAGATCTGCAACACCTGAACACCTCAATCCAGCCTCATTGGGAGGATATATTGGCAACAGCAAAGATTAGCGGCTCCTTCTTGATGCCCTGGTTGCTCTGGAGGCATGGGCGGGTTTAAGGCAATTGCCCCCCTAACTCCGATTGACATTCCTGTCTTAAATAGTAAATTGACTAAGTCTGATTTTCACATTTTTTGGATTTTAGTGTCAAAGAACACGACGAAGTTTTAGCTTAATCAATTAATTAGCAGTCTCTAAAAATAAAGATTAACACTAACACTTTATTTTAAATATTTAAGGTAAATAATTTGTTTCAAAACCAAATAATTTGTTGGATCAAAATTACACTCGATTCTTCTTGAAAGCACATATGTTTATATCCATACGCATAAGCAGATACTGATAGTACAGTCAATCTAAGGTTTAACCTCAAACAAATTGCAATGACTTTGAGTTTGGTAGGCCTACCATTCAAACCGCAAAAAAATTTTCTACAACATATAAAAAATCAGCCAAAATCGGAGGAGGCAAAATTAAGCATTTTTCGTTTTTTCTTCTTAAATGACGACTTTTTAAAAACAACTTAATTTGCACGTACTGAAAGTCGGCAATAGATAAATCTGGTACGTAGATAACGAATATGCACTTTTTTTGTTTTGACGGCTTATGTTCAGTCCCCCCTCCCCTCCCACTCATAAATCAAGCGGCGATATTGGTCTGAGAGCAACATTACGCGGCGCTGAATTCATAGAGAAAAAACTTGGACTACTAATGCAGAAAAAAAGTCGTGTCTATGTCAATTTACCCATCCCCTCACCCTCCACCCTAAACAAGACCACCCCGAATTCTTAGAATCCAAAAAGCAACTTCTCACAACTAGCTAAATCATTGATTTTAATTTGAACAAAATATCACAGATAATTTGAAACTGTAAAGGTATTAGAGTTTCGTTACATTTTTCTAATTAATAATATGTCTTCTTTATTTTTGATTTAAGTATGAATATCAGAGCAACTAGGCCCTTTGAAAGAATTGCAGGCACTGTCGAATTCCATGCAGTTTCGATGACAGCTTCACGGGTCACTATCTCAGAGTCCTTTACAGCCACACTTCATGACGTTGAGAATTTTCTTTGGTGCCACTGGAAGATCCGTGAGGATAGGGTACAGCATGCCTTTCTTAAGTCTCTATACCAAATTCTCAGGATCAAGGGCAGGGATCTGAAGCCCAAACCAAACTTGTTATTAAAGATAGGTTCGAAAACAGTTAAATTTCGCTGCTGCTGATGCAGGAGGTAGGTCTTAAGGATGGAGGGAAGTTGTAGACATTGCTACTTTCTGCTGAATGACTCGGTGCTGGTAACTGTCAAGATTGTCAGTAGATTTTCCACCATACAATATAGAAGGCGCAGCCTCTCCCGCTGCATTAATCTCTTCTTTCGAAGCATCAATTCTAGAAAACATTTAAGCATTTTTCATAAAGTATTCGCTGTCTCTCAGCCGTTTATGCGCAACCCCTTTGCCAAGTCCATGTAGACGAGAAGTTGTGTCGAATCCAAGAATTGCATGAGCAAAAGGAAGCAGTTTGCAGGTTTTAGTACCAATCTTCTTAACAATGGCTTCGATATCCCAAGTTGCACCTGAAGTGGTTGGTTAAGAATCACTGTGAAGGTAGACCTTGCGGTGCTCAGGAATACAATGAAGTAAAGTAACAACACCAACAAGTCGGTATCGTCACCGATAACTACAGTGTCCTAAGTCTTCGTACACTCAACCGCTGTAAGCACAATAAGCAAGTCAGCATCAGCTTTGGCTTGGATGGTTCTCAGACCTTCGCCTAATAAATAATCAGAAAGTACATAGACGAAACGGGTTTTATTCTTTTTGCACGAAAGAAATTCCTCTTTTTCGGTGGCAAGTCTCATTTCCGGGCTAAACAGTATATCCCGTCCAGTGACACGGTTTCGCTTAAGGTGAGTCATAATTTTGTGGAAGCAGATATGTCATGGCCATCAAAGACAATAATGGCGTCTGAATATTTTGCCAAAACGTAGTTCCAGTGTCGGTCTAAGATATCCGAAACATCCGTCAGTTCTTGCATCAGAAGATTAACGTGAGCACAAGCTGGAAGGCCCATTACCCACTGAAGTACTTCCGTCATTCTTCTACCTCTAGTCAATTCGGTTGCCGTTTTCAGACTTCTCATCAGTTCTTGTTCTGTGATCAAATCTGTGAAATCCGGCCCAAAATCAGTCCGGTCTTCTCACCACGTGTAAGCCTTTTTCGAAAGACTGGAAAAGTTTTGGGCCGGTATGCTCAAGTCTGTTCATCTGCTGTAGGTACAGCCTCACTAAAATTGTGTAGTTGTTGTGACCAGCTGCTGCGAGGTAAGGGAGCATATCGGAAATTGTTTGCAAATGAAGTTTCCAAACACCAGTGTTCAAGGGGCCAGAAAAAAACTGACCTACCTAAAACAGTTTTTGCGGTTTAACTTTTGAAAGCATCAATCTACCAAACTAGGAATTCTTCCCTGAGACAAGAAGGCTCGATGACACTTACTAATTTTTGTAGAATTTTTCACCCAATGGTGTCTGAGTAATTGAGAGTGTCCGGCTGAACCCCGACCTCCTGTATATAAAACTGAGTTTCATGTGCATTAGAAGCTGATCACTTTAGAGTATGAATAACACTAATCTCGCCAGATGCTTTTAAAAGCTTCAGAAGACATTCTTGTCATACCGTACGTATAATTATAAAGTTGTGGGTATCCCCGTACATCTCAATCATTCTAGTAGAGAAGCAGCATTTATTGACAATAAAACGTATCCTTATTTTTGATGGCTCAGTAAAACTTACATAATATATGAGACCACATTGGCTAATCATGATAAAACATAAAATCGCGAAGAAAGGAGAAAACGGTGACAATAAACAGTCAGTGAGAAAATTGAAAAATTATGCAGTTATTTTGGTCAAGACCTCAGCTTGACCCTTCACTATTTTGCTATGCTTCGATCTCAGCTTGGCAAAACCTACCTTGGAACTTGAATGTAACTAAAAAGTTAACTAGAAGCCAAAATTAATCAGAAAGCGTACTGCTTATACGTTCTTTTCAAACTCGAATGTCCGCAAAATGAGTCAGCTTGTTATTGCGCATTACCGTATCTATTGAATAATTTCTCACCAAGAGCGTTGAAGAACATTGCAGATGCGAGACAATTTTGAGATGTGTGCAAAACCATTTATTTGATGGGTGTGCGTGGGGGGGGGGGGAATACGCAAGTTACTAGGACAGTACTTTTTCCTACAATTTTGGCATAGGAAGTGTAAATTTTCTCTGCGTGGATCCGACTTAGTGTAATACCCAACATATATTAATACACGTTTTATTTCGCGCGTATGTGGGGGGAGGGGTGTCAAACGACTCAGGGATTTTTAAAACATTGAACTGAGTCCATATTCATGATCTATTCGTCAGATTTTCCTATCACTGACTTTTTAAATGTTTAAGTTAGCTTTTTTTCAAGTCGTTATTTTAGATGAAAAGAAGAAAAATTTCAATTTCGCCTCGACTGATTTTAGCCGGTCTTTTATATGTTGCAGAGAATTTTTTTCCGGCTCGAATAATACCAAAATCAAAACTATTACAACTTGTTTGAGGTATACCCTAAAATTAATTTAGATTGACTGTACTATTATAGGTCCTGGACAAGTATTAACCAGACTAAAAGAAAATTAAAATATGTAATATATCTCCTTTTTGAATTCTCCCTGTTTTTATTTCTGGATTCCACCAATTTGTCATTAGAACAGCTAATTCATTAGCTTTCTTCCTGGATGTAGCCATAATATAAAAAAATGCACAAAAATTGGATGTTAAATTTGTCCGTATGAAAATGGTCGTCATTCCAAAAATATTACAATCTATAAGTATTCAAAAACTTTTTTACGGGGATAAGGGTTTTAACTAAAATTTCCTTAAAACTGCAAAAAGCAGAAAATTTAAAATGCACATTTATCACTAGTTTTGATTTGAGCATATCAATCATATGGCGGATAAAAAGTTCAAAATATGTTAGTATAATATGTTATATACTCGTATATTATATATAAAATATGTTACCTGGGCATTGTCTAACTGGTTTAAGGTCTTAAGTACATTTTAGAATAGATTCTGTCAAAGCGGCTATTAAAAAACTTCTTTAATATCCGTGAACAAGAAAAGGCATTTTTATTCCATATTTGTAGGGAAATTTCCTAGCAATGGTATAAAGATAAGATTCAAACGCAACGGTTTGACTCTTAAAATCATCAAATGTTAAATTAGGACTTGCCAGACTTAAACTTGAGATACTCAATAATCAGTATCAATATAATAAGTATCAATAATAAGTATCAATAACAAGTATCAGAAATAAGATACTCAATAATAAGCATCAATAATAAGTATCAATATAATAAGCATCAATATAACAATTATCAATAACAAGTGTCAATAATAAGTATCAATATAATAAGTATCAATAATAAGTATCAATAACAAGTATCAGTAATAAGATACTCAAAAATATGTATCAATAATAAGTATGAATAATAAGTATCAATATAATAAGTATCAATAACAAGCATCAATAATAAGTATCAATATAATAAGTATCAATAATAATTATCAATAATAAGATACTCAATAATAAGTACAACATATGAAAGAGAATTTATGATATTGATCAGATTCGTCAAACTCAAACATTTAAACCTACAAAATATAATTGAAAAAATAATTTAGTAAAGCAAAGTGAAACAGATATAAAAACAAATGGTAAAAAAATAAATAGAAATGCTGAGCTTCAACCCTTTGAAGGGTTGAGGAAAAGAAAATAAGCTACTTAAGGTACGAATAACCTGTTGCTGATTTTCTACCATTCCATGATCAAGTAATTCCTTTTTTTTACTCGGTTCATTCATTATCCTTAAACAAGCATTTAGCATTATATTTATTATTTTTTTAGATACTTTGCTTTTCTAGACGCTTTGAATAACAGATATACGGTTATTCCTTTGTGTGGTTCAAGCCCTAGGTTTGGCACATCTGCTGAACTTTCGTTTTAAAAGATAAATCGATGATCTTGATAGGGTAACACCCCCAGGGAGTCGATTAAATTACACTTTTTGTAGCGTGTATTGAATAAAAAGATACCAGGGAAGGTTAAGCCGCAGCAATGTGCTTAAGAAGGGCAAAGACAAAAAAAAATTAAATTAAAAAACACAAAAATAGCCTAATTACGTGGGAAATATGGGACTTAAAGAGCCAAATGCACCAGAATATGCAAATAATAATAATTTATTCATTACTCACTATAAAAAAGATGTAGCGTACATCAAGAACAAAACAAAAAAACAACAACAAAAAAGCAAACTCGCACACTTAACAATTATTTACATAAAACGACATAAATTGTGGTGCGCAGTAAGACCTGCAGACAACGACAGCTTTCCCGCAAGCACAGTCACTTTTTCCCGTAAATCAGGGAGGCCGAATCACGATATTAGATGCCGGTTCCGGAACCACGGAGGGAGGCACAAAAGGTACCGAGAAAATTTAAAATAATAAGTCCGGATAGAATTCAGATCTTTAGGCTTCAGAATTGGAAGAAAACCAGATAAAAAAAAAAAAGAATGATCACAAAATGAAGAATATAATGTCCCAAGCACTTCTATTGTACCTCCCTCTTTTGCAACAATTTTTGAATATCCTATCTGAATTTTTTTTTTTTTTTTTTTTTTTTTTTTTTTTTTTTTTTTTTCATTAGAAACTGTCAGAGCCCGAAGTGTATTGATATTATTAGTAATGTGAAGACCAAGCCATCGAAAAGAAGAGACACAGGGAATTGAGAAAAAAACACAGTTAAGAGGGAGTCGCACTCGAACTAAATGAAGTATATTCGCACTTATCAACGTTCAACATAAGCTCAATCCGTCTGAACTGGTCTGAGATCCAGCTGACAGAATGTGAGAGCCCAGCCCTAGAACGACTGAAAAGGAGAACATTGTCCGCATAAGCAAGTTACAAGACATCAATTCCATCAGAAATGAAAGTAGAAGGCAAAGATGAAAGGATATGAGCAATACATAACTTAAAAATAGTTGGAGAAAGCACACCACCTTGACGGACCCCACGCTGAATAAATACCTTTGAATCAGTAACTACTCCATTACATTTTACCCGAATAAAAGAGTTGGAATACCAGTACCGTAACAAAACAACAATAGAAAGGTTAATATTGTTAGAAAAAAGGGAATAGAGTGCATGTGAGTGAACTATACTATCGAAAGCTTTCGAAAGATCAAGAGCACAGATATGAAGAGGAGATTTATTATTAATAAATTGCAAAAGGAAGGAAGCTAGAACACGATGGGCGTGCTGACGTCCCAGTCTTTTTTGAAAGCCAAATTGGTTTCACCAAAATTAACACTTTCTGAAATAAAAGGGAGAAGAATATATTCGAAAATTTTTCAAAGATTGCACGAAACAGTAATTGGTCGATTAGAACTACACTCTGACGAAGTTTTTCCACGCTTCAAAACCGAGGTGACTGTGCCACAGAGAAAACTGTCGGGAACCATAGAAGTAGATAAACACAACTGAAACAGTAGCTGAAGGTGATCTATCAAAGTTGGGCAAACTACTTTTAGGTGATAAGAAGAAATTCCGTCTTGATCAACAGAGCTAGATTGCATGTTCTTAATAGCTTGACCAATATCAACAGTAGAAAATGTCTGATATAAGGTACCCTTTTAAGATCCTTCCAAGATTGATGAAAAATTTAAAGCTAAAATCTTAAAAATTTAACACAAAAAATTTGCCTTATGTTTAAAGACAATATAGTTAAGGGCGATGTTCACCAAGTGTGTTTCCACCGCGCTGACAGAGAAATAACATAAAAAAAGTGAGACTACTAGAAAAAAAAGGAAGAAAGTCTCGTGCCCAGATAACAATGGCTAGGAAAGCCCAGAGGACAGTATTAGTTAAACTTGTATAAACAGAAAAAAAACATAGCAAGTATTAAAAGTTACAGAAAGGTTCAGAGAAATAGGAATTCTGAAATGGTTAGAATTCCAAAAATTACTTTAATCCTATTAAAATTCTTTAAAATGTGAAAATGTTTCCATTAAAGAATTATGACAAAATTTTAATTTAACTTCAACTATTTACCTCCCTTATTTAACCTCCTACTTTCTTATTTACCTCCAACTTCCACTAATTACCTCCCTTACCAATCATACCCTTAACCATAAGCCACGTACCCACGTTGACATGTCAAAATAAGTAAATTTTCTCTCCTTTTTACATTTTTAGCATGTGTTGTATTATGTTTAATTGAACAAATTTTATACTTTCGTTTCCTATCTTTGTTTTTATTAAGTTGTGTTTCAATTTTTACCATAAACTAAAATACCTTGTGTTTTTTTTTTTTTTTTTTGTCTAATTCATTATACCAAAAAAACACAACAAACAGACTTTATGCAAGGTCTAATTGTTTTTATCCTTCTTAACGCCAGTTTGCTTAACATGAGAAGTACGAATTTTGCCCATCTGGGCTTGAGATAGCCATTTTTCGGAAATAAATCTTACAACACCAGGAGAAATTCCTCCCCAGACTGACCCAAAATATTTCGCAGAGGTCAATATATCTGTATATGTCTTTCTCAATATACTTAATCTTAAAAAAATGAAAGACCTGCATACAGCAATGTGGTATTATAGTATTCAATCTTCAACAAATTATTTCCATGATTTGGGTATAATTAAGATTACCATTTCTCCTGCCCACCCCGTCCGCTCCAAGAAGTATCGCCTTCCTCCAGTTAAATCAGAAAGAGCTAGAATCTCAATGAGATACCAGATTCCTCATAGTGTTAACTAACTTAATTCAGTAAAAATGTTCCCAAGTTTCAAGAGTCGATCTTCTTTGAAAAAACGTATTTCAAAAATGGTTCTTTGTCTGGATGCTGGGATGGATAGATAATTGACAATAGAATGATTTGTGCTGTGGTGTTCTCGCGCTGGGGTGGCCACCTCTGTTATCTCCTACCTTGTATGTTTTTTTTTTTTTTTTTTTTTTTTTTTTTATATCCTGTATTTGTTATTTCGGCATTTTCTTATATTTGTTTATGGCTGACACATCGAGCCCTGCTCTCCGTCGACCAGTTTAGAAATTTATTTGTCATGTGTTTTTGTCAATAAAAGATCTTGTCTTGTCTTGTCAATAAGATTAATCATATTAATCTAAAAAGGTAATTTCCCTAATAATAAAAAATGAGGTAAGAGGACAAAAGAGGAGACAAAAAATAGAAATATGTATAAAAAGGCAAAGATAAAAAATGAGAAAACAAAAGATAAAAAAGAAGAGAGCGAGAAAGCTCCATACCAGGACAACAATAGTTAGGGACCATTTGAAAGCCAAGGAGACAATATCTTAAAATATCCAGAAGACCTTGCTCGGGGTTACTCAGGCCACATACCGGTTCACTTGAAATGCTATCCTCACCATCAAATAAACTTCCTACCATACGGCCATACTGCGACTGAAAGAGATACAGAGACCCAACAAAATTACTTTAATAACACAACATCAATGCAACTTAATATTAGTCGTTAGCACAGGTACGCAAATGTAAAAAACTCGAGCCCGGCCGGGCAAAAGATTTTTCCTCGGGGAAAGGGGTTGAAACAGGAGGAATTGCACTTTTGGGTCATTATCTTTCTTCTTCTCAAAAGGGTATTCCAGAAACCCTCCTCAGGCCCATCCCCCTCCCTCTTCGAGCAGATATATTCATAATGTATAAAAAAGATTTCAGATAAAATCAACAATTTTATGCACACAGCCACTTGGGGGCAGGGGTGAAAGGTATCTTGATAAGGCCTTAATATATACGGAGGGAAAAGAAAATCTGTTGTTTTTTTCTAAATTTGTATAGGAAAATATAAATGACATGATGGAAATTATAGAACATAAATATTGCTAAATTAAAGTTGTAAAGGAGATATCTCCTTTTTTCAATTCTTAAAGTAGAAAAGTTCAGAATCTTGCCTTTTTCGAATTATATTCTTTTCTCTTGGAAATGATGGATCCAATGAAGCTATGACCTTATTTATGTCTGCTATCACGGCAGCTATGGCAAAAAGAGATACAAATTTGGGGGGGGGGCAAATAAATAGAAGAAAAAAAACAGTAACCTCCTATTGGTGAATTAATTGAAGTTTGAGGTAGAACATTGGTTTCGTCAAAATTTTGGACAGATACAGGTTTGGTTCTAAGTCCAGTGAGACTAGCCTTCAGTACAGGGGATAGATTTAAAACATAATTATTGGATCCATTTCATGCTAAGGCCTTTCTTTCTCATGCAAAACGGGATTTGCCAGAATATACGAAACTCCAATTCTAGGGTATTCCATCGACGACATAAGGAAAAATGGGAAATCAATCACATAAACGGAAAGGAAGGTGAAGGAAATTTGGGAAATAGCGAAAATCAGGCAAATAACAATACGAATAATTATAAATAAAAAATAAGGGACATCACTAAACCCAATCCCAGCGATTATTCCCGTGATTTGTCTTTACAAGTTTGTCTGGCTTTGTTTGCCGTGTATACTGAAGATGGTCGATTATATTATTAACAAAATCCCTTTTAGATCATTATTACTACTTTTTACTCAATGTTGATTTTGGTACCGCCTTCTCGGGCTGTTATCTTACCGCGATATGTTATATTATATATTACGCCAAATATTATATGTTTATTATGTTATATACATATATATATATATATATATATATATATATATATATATATATATATATATATATATATATATATATATATATATATATATATATATATATATATATATATATATATATATATATATATATATATATATATATATATATATATATATATATATATATATATATATATATATATATATATATATATATATATATATATATATATATATATATATATATGTATATATATATGTATATATATAATATATTTCATATGCGTTCTGTTATAAATTTTTTGATGCGGTCAAATGTTGTTGCCTACCCGCTATGCTAGCTCATATTATTAATTGTAAATGTTATTTTTAAGAAAGAGTGAAGTTTTTCAAATAGAAGTAAAAAGTAACATTAAAACTTAACATGAACAAGATTTTTTCAGCAATCTATTTTTTCAACTATGCAATCTATTTTGCCAATCTATTTTGTCAATATTTACGAACAGAATTTGATTAAGAGCAACTGGAGTGCCACTACAACAAATATGCTTTATAGTCGATAATTGTTTTATAGTACTTTCCATAGTCAAATGGTTAATATTGAAAAACTTTTCAGGGTCAAAGTCTTAATATTGAAATAAAATAATAGGCATAGCCTACCCCATACAAGAACATATTTCTTTTAAATATAAAACTAATTATAGCAAAAAAACTAAGTAAAAGGAAGCAGATGGCTAAACGCCATCAATTAAGGCCCTCAGGGAAGATACAACTAGATTCTATGAGTTTGAGCACCTTATACTATTTTAAGCTGAAGATATGGAGCCGAAATATTCATTTAGTTTCGTCCAAGTTTTACTGTCTTAAAATAATTCGTCGTTGTATTACCTCTTATTGTTTGCATACTGGAAAGGGACTGTGGTCTTCGTTGTTACTTAGTATATTTAAGTGTTTTTCACGTAATTTATTGGTATTTTTATACATTTTATAGTCATTACTTTTTTATTTCAAAAATAGCATTTTTAAGTTAGAATTGCGAGACGCTATTTCAAAGCGCGAAAACTAAGTAATTTCCCTACCAAAAAACAAAATGAAGGACACTATTTGGCAAGCTCTTTCTAAAGGGTAGTTAATGTAGAAAGCAAAAAGAAAACGAAAGAGAATAAACAAATAGAAAGCAAAGCAAAAAGAAAACGAAGCAGAATAACAAAGAGGGAATAAAGAAGTAACGAGAAGGAGTGAAAGTGAGAAAACACTAGTATATAGAAAGAAACTACACAAAGTACGGAAAAATAGAGAGTTCATCTGAATAGATTCAAATTCAGGCTGCATATAAAATATACACTGAACTGAAACTGGATAAAAAAAGGTCAAGCAAAGAAAAGGGTCGTTCAGAAGTTTCAGCACTAAATTGAGTCAAGTTCAAAAGAAAAGTACTTTCAAAAGAACAAGAAGTGCCAAGCTGAGAAGTAAAGAAAAGTACAAAAGAAAAGTTTGAAGTAATTTAAGCAACTAAAATTGAATCTCATTGGATTATACATAATGATAAAATAATATTCTTTTGGAATTTACTTTGTAAGACAATAAAAAAGATTAAAAGAAATAAAAGGAGAAAGAGAAAGCATAGAAGGAATAAAAAGAAGTGAAAAAGGGAATCTTCTGCCCCCCCCCCATAGAAGAATAAATTCTACAATATAGAAATAAATCGATAAATGTCAGGAAATACATTGTTTATATCTGAAACACGGATACAAGACTCAATCATCATACAAAATATATACAAAAAACTGAAACCAGAAGGCCAAACTGAGGAAGATCTTATCCGGAAGATTTAGAACAAATTGGTTGAAGTTCAGAAGAAAAGTAATCATCAAGTTGGTTATAATATATTTTATTGCAGTTTTTTAAGACAAAAAGAAACCAAATGAGGAAACAAATGTAAAAAAAAATAAGATAATAAAAGTGAGAAAATCTTTTGACCCATGCGCTGAAGAAATCACAAAAAAAATACCGTCATAATTTCTTTCTGGCGATAGGCTGCAGCAGTTAACCTGGCAGTTGAATCTTCTACCTCACACAGTTTGCTACCAATGTAAGACAGAAAATTATCCAGGTCATCCTCGGACAGCAGCCAACCTTGTACAAGAGCCTGGCGATTACCTGCTCGAGCAAATGGCACGTGAACCAATACGGACACATAAATATCAGGGTATAGTATCAGATTACTACCAGGTACAATGAACTGAAAGAAGGAAACATAATAATTTCAACTATATCTAAGCCAAGTGATTTTTTGAAGCCAAAGATAGTTTTTTTTTATATGACATGGAGCAGGGGCAACAGTTTAAAGGGGGTCAAGGTCCTTTTATATAGATACAAAAAATAAGCTTTATGTCAAGATCTAGGGGTCGACATTTGTTTAATTATTTTTATTACACAATTTCCTCAAATAAATACACCCAAAAAGTTATGTTTCATAACCTAGGAGGCCCCTCTAATTGGTACCCCCTGAAAATAAAAAAAGAGAGAAACAAACAAAATTAAACAGAAACAAATCACAGCCGTACAACTAACAAAGTAATTATACAAATATTTCTTTTTGTGGTTGTATTTCTTGAAATTTTTTTCTAACGTTTTTTATTTCCTTGATTTTTTTTTTGCCTCTTTGTTTTTAAGTTTTACTTGTAGCTGAGAATGATTTTTAGATGTGATATAAAAATATTGAAAGTATATTTTTATTTTATATATATTATATGTATTATTATATATATTATATATAATATTATATTATATTTATATTATAATTATATATATTATATATATATTATATATAAATAATTATATTATTTTTATATAATTATATATTTTAATTTTTCACTGTCGTCATTAAAAGTTTTACCAGTTTATAAACGTGTTTTAAAATTGGCTCTAGAATAGAAAGGCAGTTTGGCCTACAAGATTTTTTTATCGTTCGATACATGCATATGATAGCGTTACTAAGGTGTCAATCGACAATCACTCGAGTTTGTAAACTGTTAATGAAGAGGTAAAAGAATAATAGAATTATTTTTTATGGTGGGGGGGGATGTGAAGGCAGAAGAAGATGTTACTTATTATGTGTTGATTATTTTTAAACATTGTCCTGTATGATCTTTTTAACTTACAATAAATTATTAGTATCATAGTGGTGGACAGAAATTAATATTTTGTTCAGCCTTTAAAAAACAAGCATTTGTAATGAGCATAATGAAAGAAATTGTTCAAGGAGAAAAATGTGTAGGGAATATTCTTCTGTCATTTAATCTACTTTAACTATTTAAACTTCCTTCTGAGATAGTTGTAGTTCGCTCGGGTTTCCTCAACTTCGCAAAAAACATGCGAAAACTGATAAATTATAATGACCAGCATAGAAAATCATCAGAGAGTAGCAACTGTGATAAGACCTCGAAGGGGTGAACCAAAGGACAATCCCCCTTTTTACGTAACTGTAAGTTATTGTTATATGCAGGAGAGGCAACTAAAAATATGAGCATTAGTTTCCTTCTTTGTTCATGAGATTATGATGGAAAAAATATTTGGTGATAAAACATGTCAGAAATTTGACCCACTTTAATTTTTGTTTATTTTTGGTCCTGAGATAGCAGTTGTTCAGGTTTCTTGGATTCTTATTCAAGCTTCTTGTAATTTGTTTTCCACTGAAAATGCATAGGCGGATAAAATTAACTATTAAAAAGACTACAGCCCAAACCTGGTCCACTAAGAAAAATGAAACAAAAATAAAGATAGTAGAAATTGCAAATAATTTGTAAGATTATAACCCTAATACGCAATTAAAATACAATAGATATTGAAAAACAATAAAAATGGTAAGATTTTACTCCTGGTTCCAAGCCTGTATCCAGAATTTTAATTCCCAATTGAATCTATTTCAGGGTAAGGGGATCAATCATTGAAAAGGACTTTGTTTTACCGCTAAGTATATATACAATACAAAAAGTGTGTTTTGGGGAAGGGGAGATGGTACATGTCAAACCAATAGAAACCAATACAACCAATTTAAACCATTTTCACCGATTTGATAACCATGTGGTAAAGAGAGCAGACATAAATGAACATTATCTTGTCTTGTAAATCTTTTAGCATTCTGCCATTTGAAATTTCAGACACTAGAAGCCAAGCCTCCAAGGTAAAAAGTCGTAAAATGTAGCTCTGAAACGTCAGCAGTTCGAATATGGCGGAAGGTAATACGTGAGCAAGGTAATAAAACGTAAACTATGGCTCTGAAAAGCGAGCAGTTCAAATAAGTAGAAAGGTAATAAGTCGTAAAATATGATTCTGAAACGTGAGCAGTTCGAATAAGTCGCAAGGTAATAAGTCGTAAAATATAGCTCTAAAATGTGAGCAGTTCAATTAAGTCGCAAGGTAAAAAGTCGTAAAATATAGCTCTAAAACGTGAGCAGTTCAATTAAGTCGCAAGGTAATAAGTCGTAAAATATAGCTCTTAAACGTGAGCAGTTCTATTATGTCGCAAGGTAATAAGTCTTAAAATATAGCTCTAAAACGTGAGCAGTTCAATTAAGTCGCAAGGTAATAAGTCGTAAAATATAGCTCTAAAACGTGAGCAGTTCAATTAAGTCGCAAGGTAAAAAGTCATAAAATATAGCTCTTAAACGTGAGCAGTTCAATTAAGTCGCAAGGTAAAAAGTCGTAAAATATCGCTCTAAAATGTGAGCAGTTCAATTAAGTAGCAAGGTAAAAAGTCTTTAAATATAGCTCTTAAACGTGAGCAGTTCTATTAATTCGCAAGGTAAAAAGTCGTAAAATATAGCTCTCAAACGTGAGCAGTTCAAATAAGTCGCAAGGTAAAAAGTCGTAAAATATAGCTCTAAAACGTGAGCAGTTCAATTAAGTCGCAAGGTAAAAAGTCATAAAATATAGCTCTGAAACGTGAGCAGTTCAGAAAAGTCGCAAGGTACTACGTGAGCAGGGTAATAAGTCATAAAATACAGCTCTGAAACGTGAGAGGTTCGAATAAGTCACAAGGTAATAAGTCGTAAAATATGGCTCTGAAACGTGAGCAGTTCGAATAAGTCGCAAGGTAATAAGTCGTAAAATGTAGCTATGAAACGTCAGTAGTTCGAATAAGTCGCAAGGTAATACGTGAGCAAGGTAATAAGACGTAAAATATGGCTCTGAAAAGTGAGCAGTTCGAATAAGTCGCAAGGTAATAAGTCGTAAAATATAGCTCTGAAACGTGAGCAGTTCAAAAAAGTCGCAAGGTACTACGTGAGCAGGGTAATAAGTCATAAAATACAGCTCTGAAACGTGAGAGGTTCGAATAAGTCACAAGGTAATAAGTCGTAAAATATGGCTCTGAAACGTGAGAGGTTCGAATAAGTCACAAGGTAATAAGTCATAAAATATGGCTCTGAAACGTCAGCAGTTCGAATAAGTCGCAAGGTAATAAGTCGTAAAATGTAGCTATGAAACGTCAGTAGTTCGAATAACTCGCAAGGTAATACGTGAGCAAGGTAATAAGACGTAAAATATAGCTCTGAAAAGTGAGCAGTTCGAATAAGTCGCAAGGTAATAAGTCGTAAAATATAGCTCTGAAACGTGAGCAGTTCAAAAAAGTCGCAAGGTAATACGTGAGCAGGGTAATAAGTCAAAAAATACAGCTCTGAAACGTGAGAGGTTCGAATAAGTCACAAGGTAATAAGTCGTAAAATATGGCTCTGAAACGTCAGCAGTTCGAATAAGTCGCAAGGTAATAAGTCGTAAAATATAGCTCTGAAACGTCAGTAGTTCGAATAAGTCACAAGGTAATACGTGAGCAAGGTATAAGACGTAAAATATGGCTCTGAAAAGTGAGCAGTTCGAATAAGTCGCAAGGTAATAAGTCGTAAAATATAGCTCTGAAACGTAAGCAGTTCGAATAAGCCGCAAGGTAAAAAGTCGTAAAATATAGCTCTGAAACCTGAGCAGTTCGAGAAAGTCGCAATGTAATACGTGAGCAGGGAAATAAGTCATAAAATACAGCTCTGAAACGTGAGAGGTTCGAATAAGTCGCAATGTAACAAGTCGTAAAATGTAGCTCTGAAACGTCAGCAGTTCGAATAAGTCGCAAGGTAATACGTGAGCAAGGTAACAAGACGTAAAATATTCCTCTGAAAAGTGAGCAGTTCGAATAAGTAGAAAGGTAATAAGTCGTAAAATATGATTCTGAAACGTGAGCAGTTCGAATAATTCGCAAGGTAATGAGAAAAATGAGAAGTTCGAATAAGTCGAAAGGTAATACGTGAGCAAGGTATTAAGTCGTAAAATATGGCTCTGAAACGTGAGAAGTTCGAATAAGTTGCAAAGTAATAGGTCGTGAAATATGGCTCTAAAACGTGAGCAGTTCGAATAAGTCGTAAGGTAATAAGTCGTAAAATATAGCTCTGAAACGAAAGCAGTATAAATAAGTCGCAAGGTAATACGTGAGCAAGCTAATAAGTCAAACAACAGAAGTACGAAGAACAATAGAGAAATCTTTTTGCAAGACAGTGGAGATAATTTGAATGAATATTTCGGCCCTATTTCCAAGGGCCGCCCTCAGCAAGACAAAAATATATAAAAGAAAAAAGACTGAAAACACCATGCGACCAATAAAACCAAAAATTAAAATTTTTTCAAAGCAGTCCTAGCATCCTTACTTTAGCGAAGTTCAACCAGAACTAATAAATTGGTCGCATATTGGTGTGAGTCTTTTTTCTTTTATATATTTTTGTCTTGCTGAGGACGGCTCTTGAACATAGGGCCGAAACATTCATTCTAATTACCTCCACTGTCTTGCAAAAAGATTTCCCTATTGTTCTTCGTACTTTTATTGTTTGTTATGGAAAGGCAGTATGGTCTTCGTCGCTATTTTAGCTAATAAGTCGTAAAATATGGCTCTGAAAGGGGAGAAGTTCGAAGAAATTGCAATGTAATAAGTCGTAAAATATGGCTCTGAAACGTGAGAAGTTCGAATAAGTCGCAAGGTAATACATGAGCAAAGTAGTAAGTCGTAAAATATGGCTCTGAAACGTGAGCAGTTCGAAAATGTTGGAGGTGATATGCTACATTTTCGAGGAATTATTTAGTGATAGTTTGATAGGGGGGGGGGGGGGGGTAGTAGGGGCAGTTGCCCCATGCACAGAAATTTTAAAGACGCAAAATTTCAAATAAATAATTTGATATTTCGAATCATTTTGTAATTTTTTAAATTCTATTTTCATTAAAATAAAGTAGAAGGCGCACGTGGGAGTAAGCATAAGCAAATTGGATCCGAAATTTTCATTTTTCCTACATAAAATAAGAAATTTCGGATTTAAATAAACGAACAATTTTGTTAATAAATGAAAATGTTGTTAATAAATGAAAATTTTTTAATAAATGAAAAAATTCTGTTAAAATTTGGCCTGCAAATTTTGGGAGATACGGGGAGGGGGGCTAGTCAAGATTTTGCCCTGGGCGCGAGAGATGCCAGAACCGCCAATGCGACCACAGGGCAAACAATAAGCTGCATGAAAAAAATAGTACAATCAAATACAAAGACTATAACGACCGAAACGTCAATTCGATTTGATCTAGCTCTATGGGACCTAATGATCTGAGGTCAGACATCTAATCAATTAAGTATCAATATTTTCAAACGTCAAAACAAGGATTTGTTCCAAGTCTGCATAGAGTTCATCAAATACCCCGGAATGTGGGCTACCCTACAAGACAGAAAGCAGATATTTCAAAGAAGTTCGGTAACAGGTGCAAGCCAATAGCTAAACCACGAATTAAAACTAGACTCACTGAAGAATAACGTACTTGAACTATTGACTATACACAGAAAGACATAGGGTTTCAGACAAGTTGGAGGAAAAGACTGGTTCCACTTCAATACGAACTCATTAAATATTGGTTACAGCAAAAAACGCATCTGGCTATCCCATCCTTTCTCGACTTTGGCAGCAATCTATTGAAAGTCGCGTGCGACCTAATGAAAAGATGAACACTTACATGTCGTGTCAATCCCTGGAGACAGGTCTTCAAGGAGGAGTATATTCGATCCAGTGGTACTTCATCCGAATCACTTGTCTACAAAAGAAGGGAAAGTTATACCAACGTTGCCAGACAGGACACATTAGAGCACTAGCTCACTCTTTTTTCAAATCAGCGCATTTTTAGTGCAAGTTTTTGCTTTTATGGCTACATTATGATTTACAAGGCAGCTAGTAACTGAACTTTCCAATTTTAGTAAATCACAGTAATTAGTCCTAAAATTTCATAAGGTTGAAATTACGCTTTTATGGAGGTTACTGTTTTGAGGTCATAAATTATTTTTCTTTTCTAATAATTTCTTTTCTAATAATTAATAATTTATTTTTCTTTCTAACAAGCACTGTATACTTCGGAAGGGAAATTAAAATTTTCTCTTTCGGCAAGTGAACTAGTGAAAGTTAAGTGTAAGTTATGATCTTAATGCACTAATAATGAATAATAAATTTCAAATGTTTACAGTAAAAGTTCTACTTACTGAAGTAGTGGTGGGACTTAACAAAACAGCAATCAGCTGATAAGAATCAGAAGCAGTAGCATTTTCCATAAGTAACCGAAAAAATGACAGCGCCCGAAACTATCTCAAATAAAAAACTTTACAAATTCGTCAGGGATCAAAGTATACTCCCGGCAATAGTATCCAGATTAGATACACCCTATATAGTAACCAAATTTCCTACATCGACAAATTACATATGCAAAGTAGCTAATTTCGTTCATTTTTACTTTTTCTCCAGGCCTCTTCTCACTTCCATGAAATTTTGGCAGGAGTCACGGTTGCCAGAGTCAAGTGAAAACTGTTTTATCTCTCAAATTGGAACTGATAAAAATCAAATTTGATAAGAACCATGCTTAAGTCTTTCCTAGATATTTTATTAGCACATTTTTCCCAGGATTCTTTTCTCTTCGGCAATATTTTGATAGGAATCAGGATTGCCAGAGTCAAGTGAAAACTGTTTTGTCTCTCAAATTGGAACTGATGAAAATCAAATTTGATAAGAACCATGCTTAAGTCTTTCCTAAATATTTTATTAGTACATTTTCTCCAGGATTCTTCTCTCTTCGGTAATATTTTGATAGGAATCAGGATTGCCAAAGACAAATGAAAAGTGTTTTACATCTCAGATTCGAACAGAAAAAAAAAATCAAATTTGATAAGGTCCAGGCTTAAGTCCTTCCTGGATATTTTATGAGTAAAGAAGTATGATTTGAGTATGATTATGAAAAGTATTTTATGAGTAAAGAAGCATTAGAGTTCAGGCTGGCCATGGGCGATGTCCTTGAAGCACAATAAATACGTGATTAAGAAGTTTTGGTGCAATCAAAAATTTAATCTTGTAGAAGGGGCAGAAATTGTTTAACCCCGACCCTAAACATATTTAAATTCTTAAAATTTTCAAAACTTGTTCACAATCTATTTCAAGTAATTTAACCAAGTAATTAGGATGACAGTAAAAACAAAATTAAAGACGAAAGAAAAGCAGAGACCTTTGGCTTAGCTAATATGGAACGACAACATAATATTTCATGTAAATAGGCTACGTAGAACAAATTGAACAAACAATTACGGTAATTCAACTTCACGAAGTTGAATGACATGTCCAGAATCTAATCTGACCCATTCTAAATGCGGCTTAGCAGCATTAAGCCGCATGAGATACAGCACGGCCCACTATTCTTCCATCCCATTCTATTCAAAACTTCACTCTTCACCCCCCCCCCTCCCCGTCCTCTTCATGAAAATCAAATTTCCTTTAAATGATTATTTATGACTTGTTCCAACCCCGTTCAGAGGAGGAACTATGGTAATTCAATTTCATGAAAGTTAAATGACAGGTCCAAAACCCAATCTGATCCATTCTATACTACTACCACAAACAACTCATAGCAGCACCAAGCCACCTGAGGCTATCACAGCACCACTTGACTCTTTACACCCAACCCCCCTCATGATTATCAAATTTCATTTAGATGGTTACTTATGTCCTGTTCCCACCCCGTTCTGGGGCGATCTTTTTTCGTTTGGCCGCAGATAGTACGTCAAAAAGCACACTCTTTGACAATATATCAAGCTTCATCCTCAAACCATGGTAAAGCTATCTTAACCTTTCCGTAAATAGGCCTAGAAAGTAAAATTAAACCATATTTTTGGAGAGGTAGTTGTTTAATATGTGGTCAACAAACGTGCACCCAAAACCATCCTTAAACAATTCCTCTATAAAACTACAAAACATCTTCCTCAACCTTTCAAGTACCTACATTTTAGAGCCACACTTGATCACTGTCATTACCATGGCCTTCAATATCCCAATCATAGTTTGAAGACTTTTCTTCCTATGCTTCCGAACTAATCTTTTCAACTTGTTACTTCCCATTTTCCAATCGTACTGATCGTACTAATATAATAATAATTATCTTATATCTAACTTTGTAATCACCATATTTCAAAAATTTATTTACGTATCAGCACCTGATGGCTTATTATTTTTCAACGCTTTTAGTATCATATCTAACTTATCCTCGGAAAATAAATTGTCCTTTACTTCCAAATTATTGAAAATACTCTCATTATTTTCTACATAAATACCTACAGCTTTATTATATCCTATACTTAACCCATCCTATATCTTTGGACAAATTCATAAGCTCTGGTAAAAAAAAAAAAGTACAAAAGCCAAGAAAAATGCATCAGCACCAAAGAAAAGTAACCTACCAGTGGTTTGACAACAGCGGACATTGATGGCGAAATATCCAAACAGAAAGCGACTGAATATGCTTGAGCAAAAATTTGAATAAATGTGTTCTCATTTATCAGATATTCATATTCATGCGCAGTGTCATAGTCCCACTCTTCTGGGGGAGAAACTGGGATAGCAGAAACAAGCTGTATTTCTTCTTTTATGTCTTCCTGAAAGACCAACAATGTTAATAGCCAAGAACTATATAGGCTATATAACTAGTTTTTCAATTTGATTCTGGCACTGAGCAAGTGGTGAATAACTACTAGGGTTTCTGTCGTAATTAAGAAGGACAAAACAGAACACAACACTAAAGAGTCATAGAGATATAAGAAAGACGGATATTTTCCAGTAAGATGGTATGTATCTATTATCAAAACCCGTTGTTTTATAAAAGCAATTTATCATCAAACAGTTCGTGGTAACAAACTGTAAGTAAGGAGCGATGCGTCTCAATAGTAACCGAAACTCTATAAAACGGAATTTTGATATCAATAGATATATAAAAAGAATTGGCGTATTATGTTCATTGACTCTTATGTTGATTAGTGTAACTTTAGCGTAAAGAGCAAGGCGTTGAGGAGGGGACAGCCCCTTTCATATACCGAACAATGTCTGTTCGTTTTAAGTTTTAATGTTGCATCTTACTTTCAGTTAAAATAAACTTGTTTTTTTTTTTATTTATTTTTGAACGTTTTTGAATTAATACAGGTTTTGATTTTGGCTCACCGTACATGAATAGTTAAAACAAAATTTGCATATTAATTTTACTTTTATTTGGTTAAATGGCTTTCTCGAAAGTTCTTTAATTTCATTTACGAACGTTTTTATTAGTAATAAAATACGTAACTTGCGAATTAACTTACGTAACGAACTTCTATATTCATATATTTTTCATACCTATATTAGGGGGTTCAGCCCTAGTCAATACCTTGCTCTTTACGCTGAAGTTCAAATTTTGTTCCAATTCTTTACAAATTACCCCTTAATCACAAAGGCTGTTAATTAGAATCAATAGCTCTTATGAAAGTACTAAAAAATCTTTGGCTTAAAGAGCGAGGTATTGACTAGGGGGCAAACCCAATGATATACATAATAATTTCTGTTCGTTTTAAGTTTTTGATGTTGCTCCTTACTTTCAGTCGAAAAACTTGTTTTTTTATATTTAATTTCTGATCGTTTTTTAAATAATGCTGGGAAATCCGGCGTCCCCTTCATATCAATGTCCTTTCCCTTATGAAAACTTGCTCCATGGAAAGATCCTCCCCCCCCCCCCACTACCAGAAAAAATCCTCCCTGAAAACGTCTGTATACTTTCCAATAACCAATACTATATGTAAACACTGGGTAAAGTTCATAACTTTCAGCCCTCCCCCTGGGGACTTTTGGGGGATTAAGTCATCCTAAAAGACATATTTATTACATTTTCGACTATGCTGAATAAAATGGCCTCCATGTTTTTTGGTCACTTGAAAAGGGCACTAGAACTTTTAATTTCCATTCGAATGATCCCTTCCACGATATTCTAGGACCACTGGGTCGATACGACCACCAGTGGAAAAAAAAACAAATAGACACGCATCTGTGATCTTTCTTCTGGCAAAAAATACAAAATTCCACATTTTTGCAGATATGATCTTGAAACCTCTACTGTAGGGTTCTCTGATATGCTGAATCTGATGGTGTGATGTTCATTAAGGTTTTATGACTCAAAGGGGGTGTTTCCCCCTTTTTTCGAAAATCAGGCAAATTTTCTCAGGCGCGTAACTTTTGATTGGTAAAATTAAACGTGATGAAACTGATATATTTGAAATAAGCATTAAAATTTGATTCTTTTGATGTATCTATTGGTAACAAAGTTTCGTTTGTTAGAGTTTCGGTTACTATTGAGCTGGGTTGCTCCTTACTTACAGTTTGTTACCACGAGCTGTTTGATATTTACTGACTCTATGGTAACAGGATGTATGAGGCAGTAATTTAAAATCTGGAAATTTTTGGAGTTATTTCTGGTGCTGGTATTTGGTGCATCATATGGCAGCAATGGCAAATACAACGACTGGTAAAGAAGAAAAGGTAGGGTTATTTGGTTTTCCTTAAGGTATGGTGTGACTGTAACCTTATTTTTTGATTAGATTTTGGCACTAAGCAAGGGGTATCCTTTTTATTTATTGAAAGTGCCAGAATCTCCAATAACAATTGTAACAACTGGATGAGCTCACAAAATTAAAAAATTTAAGAACAAGCAGCAGACATCCAACTTCAGGCATCTTCAAAGCAGCTATCATAGTGGTTTAGTTATTCAATTGACCATGTTCAAAGCAGGCATCTTCAAGGCAGCTATTCATAGAGGTTACCATGATGAGTAAAGCCCTATGGATTGATTCACAAGAACTGGATGAATTTAGGAGGTTTATATGAACATTCTCTTTCCAAGCCTTATGTATGATCACCTTTTTTTAAGTGACCTAAAGAAACTATTTGGTAAAACTCTTCCAACCAGTATCAAAACTATTGCCACGAAATGTTCGACGTAAATATCTGTAAGAGCACAATATTTAGCCAAAGTTTGCACCCATAACTACCTGAGCTCCAGTAAACAAAACATCTGAGCTTTTTGAACGATTAAAGTCAGAAGTTGCCAACAAAACCTGGTTTTATATAAGTATCAGGCTGTAGAATTATGGGAAGGAAATTATTAATATAGTTTTTTTTTTTTTTTTACTCAGAATTTTTGTGCAGTTTTAATTAAAATAATCAGTAGCAGTAGTAGTAGTTAAAATCCTTGATTTAAGTCATTTATAGACAAGTATATACAATTTTTAATAAAATTTCCATATTACACTACATAGGCTACATGAAAAACCGTTAGCAGCATAAAAATTGGCCAACTCAAGTAAATTCACATACCATTCTTTCAAATCTTTTGTATCTCAATGGTGTGTTTATATGAGCCATGAGCCAATCAGCGTTCCGTAAATGAGAGGGGTTTACATGACGTCCAATGACAAGAAAAATTTGTTCAGCTTCTAAAGTCTCCATGGCGACTTTATATGCTTACTCCCCAATTAAAAATTCTAATGAACTGAAAAACAAAACAAACAATTCAAAAAACTGACTGAACTTGGAAACACAATTTTGGAAGAATTAAAATAGATTCTGAATAATGCACAACATCTTACACTTAACGGAAAAAAAAATTATGATTTAAATATCCTGACTATCCTGAAAAATGAAAGCACCTACTCTTGAAAAATACACCTTCTATGCTTTAAATCCATCTTAGTATTAAAACTTTAAACAAAGGTTTTTGTAATTTTATAGATCTTTTGCTTGGAGTAGGTAGAGTGTGAAAAGACATTTCTTTGTAATTAATCTCAGTCTTAATTATTTTAGTCTAGCCCTTTTTAACTGAATGTGTTTTCGGAACTGATTCTTTTCATGAACTGAGGTCAAGATGAAAATGCATTCTTTATGCACTTCTTTTTACAATAAGAATATTGACAAGGTTGAATACATACAACATAGAATGACAAAATTCTACCCAACTTCATCCCACCTTCCTTATAAAGAATGACTCCAGGAGCTCCAAATACAAATATTGGCTCACCATTTTTGTTGTGGTGATATGATCAAAAATTACAAGATCTGCAAATGAGCCTTTTATGATATCATTGCAGACACCAATATTCTACAGTCCAGTACATCAAGTCTGCATGGTTATGAGTTTAAACTGCATGATAGATGTCCAAGGACAGCAGAAGATGGGTTTAATTGAAGCAAGTTATCAACAAGTGGAATAGTCTGCACTCATCAATAGCAAATACCCCAGATGTGGATTGACTCAAGAAAGAACTTCTTGAGTCATTTTTATGGACTTGATATGTTTTCTAATTTTTCATTTCATAATGAAATTTTCATGGACTTAATATATTTTTTAGTTTTTACAGTTTTGTTTAATGCTTCTGAAGAGGAGTTGCAGATTTCCAAAACTGATAGAATCTTCATGATTAGTCTTTAATCATTTAGAAGTTTTATCAGTTGTTGGCACATCAATTCTTATTTTCTAAGAAGTTCTACAATGCAGTCTTATACTCTTCCCATGCTATTAGATGAGAGTTCAGGTTTAATGTCGGATGTCAGACAAGTCTTACGAGTTCTATGGCAACATCATTGGCACAATTCCAACTTGTCTCCAACATTCTTATCCAAATCTTGTTAATATTTCAAATCACATTTGAAACATTTTCTCTTAGTTCCATCTCATCAACAAACTCAGTAGCATGTTACAATTGCAAAACTTTTAGACAGATCTACAGCCCAAACAGGGCTCAAATAGTGTTTAAAGCCTTATACCTTTCCTAAATTTTGATCTATTAGGCTTTAAAGATTTTATTAAAATGTGTGTTATGTTTGAAAGAAAATCCAATAAGGCTTGACATCCTATTCAAATAATTAGAATTTTGTTTTAAAATTCAGACTTAAATATGAGCAGACTCCAACCAAAATTAAGGAACAAAGCTTTTCCCCAAAGTTAATACAGGCAGGCCTGTCTTCTATACCATGTTCTAAGCCTTACAATGGGAAAGAAGCATAGATTAAACCTTAAAACATAATCTTGGGCCTTAGCTTAGGCTATGGATCCATTGTTGAAAGTTTTATTTGTCTAACTCAATTATTTTCCAAGATAGTGAAACGTCCATTGCATTTTGAATATTATCCAATAACCTTCCTAGCCCTTAATTCAGGTTGTATACTTATTTTTCAAAATTCAAATTCTCAAATGGCTCATAGACCAATAAGGATCTAAAGCAGCAAAGAAGCAATTAACTAGAGTTTTATGGTAATTAATTTTAGGTAAAAATTCAAGATAAGAGACTTTTGGCTATCTTGGTAAGAAGTAGAGTTAGGTGAATTCAACTCTCAGGAATGGATCTATGTACCTTTACTCCTTGCCCTCTAAAGGGCATTGACATTTATTAAAATTTGACAAACTGTGTGTTATGAAAGTGAAAATTTAAAAAATAGATCTAAAGCATAAACAAGGCCTAAGCAAAGTGTTTTGAGGCTCATATCTGTTCTAGATTCTGGTTTATGACATATGTAAAGTTTTAAATTTTGTACAGCACATCTGTTGCTGACTAATTTCTCCCTATTCCAATAAACAATCCAAATAAGAAAATTCCCTTTTTTATTTTTATACAGACAAAGTGTAAATAACAAAATGAATCACACCAAAGTTCATTATAGTTCAAATTCAGTCATCTCAACATTTGATGATGCAATAAAACATAGACAAAAGACTTCAGTTGAAAGGGATTAGACTATATGCATAATTAATAGTCAATCCATGACAAAATCTTAAATTTAAAAACAAAACCAATATGGCTAAAAGTCCTACTCCAATAATTGAAATTGTGTTTTCAAAACTACAGAAGTGAAGGAAGAGCTGGCTCAAACCAAAAGTAAGGAATTAAAGGTTAATGCAATTATCTAAGTTATCTCTACAAATATATCTTCTATACACTTATTTAAGTCTTTGAAATTGAGAAGGAGAAGAGGTGGAAGGTTGAAAACATCCCTTCCTGGCATAGTTTCAATTATGACTTCATTCTTGTTCTGTAGTGGTAAGCCACAACTGCCATCAGATATTGGTGCAAAAATGGTGCTACACCACTCACTGGAGGGGAAGCCTTGCTGGCACCAAATATTGTAATGGAATGCTTGTCCTTATCACTACTCTTTTGTATATATAGAGTATGTTAATACCAAATTTATGCTATACCCTGCTCTAGGGTATGATAATGTGATTGAAAAGGTCAAAGGGCCAAACTCTAGGCCAAGGGTGCCCAATATCAAAATCCTGTTGGAGGGATGGTAAAGTTGGAGCCAATTCTCCAAAATCAAGTGAAAATGACAGTAAAAACTAAAAAAAAGCCATTAGGTACACTAAAAGTATTATTTAGTACTATAAAAGTACTTTATAGTTCTATAAAGGTAAATTTGTATTAAAAACAACTGATCTGTTTCTGTTGATGCTTGAATTATGCAGGTTTATCTTAGTTTTGACATGATTTTGGAAGACATTAAATTTCATCTGAGGGGCACACTGGGGTGTGTGTGTTGCTAAACCACATCTGGGAGGGGCAGTTCCCCCCCCCCCTGCCCATATCAAATTATGCCCCTGGTTAAAATGACAGTAAAAACTAAAAAATAGGTTGTTTGGTACCATAAAGGTACTATTTAGTACTTCAAAAGTACTATAAAGGTAAATAAGCCTATGTACTAGGCTTGATGCTTGAATTATGCAGGTTTATCCTACTTAGGACAATATTTTGGAAGAGATAAATTGTAGCTAGGGAGGCAGGGGGCAGGGGCATCATCCATGACTATTTAGTGGGAAGGGGGGCAAAATGGGTTGACCCAATAAACTTACATTAGGAGCAATTTTAATTAATACAAACTTGCATTAATCAAGTAAACTACACTACTTTAGTCTCCATTTGGGGGTTGCGTGCCCCCTCCCCCCTGGATCCACCCCGGGGGGGGGGGGGGGAACTGAGTTGTGGGAGGGGCAGTTGCCCCTGCCCCATAGTAAATTAGACCCCTTGCTCATGCTAGAATTTGCCTAA
This sequence comes from Artemia sp. Qi Xiang Cuo, assembly GCF_049724085.1. Lineage (NCBI taxonomy): Eukaryota > Metazoa > Arthropoda > Branchiopoda > Anostraca > Artemiidae > Artemia > Artemia sp. Qi Xiang Cuo. Next base: position 58,201,080 of record NC_142809.1, on the reverse strand, counting down.
GAAAGGATTATTGAACTATCAAAGAGCATAAGAAAAGGCATGAAGTGATGTAGCCTATCACTTTCATCCTAGCTCTAAACTATATTTTAAACTGTAAATTTACCATCCAAGATTAGGAGCCTTTTGTCTATGTATAGAAAATATACTTTTTAATCAGGATATCTATCCAATAATAGGCACTCTGCAAGAACTGGGGGTCTCACCCTACTCCTACTAGGCTACTTTATTTTTACTCAGATGCTGCCTTTTGAGGAGTCCTTGGTCTAGCCTAGAGCAGCACCAAGGGCATCAAAGAATGATATCAAAGTTAAGAAAAGCACTGATAAACAATCTTTAGAACCTGGAAAATTGGGAAGAAATAGGGAAAGAAGCTTCAAAAAACCTTCCTTGGTATTAATTTAGGACAAGTTTCTTGGTACATTCCTAAAATAATCAAAATGAATTTTCTGAGAATGCAAAATCCATCACCTAGAAATTTTCCTAATTTCCTTAAGAATAATTGAATTTTTTTCAAACGTGAAAGCTGAAAGATACTAACCTAGTGAGTACTTAGCGGACTCTTGTATCACAATAAAAACTTTTAACCATTTTTACTATTTGAAATTTAGCAAATGAAGAAGCAAGGTAGATAGCATTACCGTTCAGAAGTTTTGAAATAAACGGTACCAGTTTGCCGACTAAAATTGTAGCCAATTTGTACCATCCGAACAGAAGATTAAGGCTGTGTCCGAAAGTTGTTTTATCTTGGATAAATCGCTTGATTTTTGTTGGATTTTTCATTCGGACTAGGATAATTGGCTGGATAATCTAGCGACTTCAGCTAACCAAAAATCCAGTGAAAATGTAGGATTTTTGAGCTGGATTTTCAGAAGAAAAGAAATTATTATATGAAATTGCAACTTAAAGGTATCTACAAACTACCAAATTAAAATGGACAGAAAGAACCATGCTTGTAAGTGTAGAAAATCAAAGTGAATATAGGAAATTTGAGAAATGAACTAAAAGTCTTCACTTCCTCTTATGTCGTTTAATTACAATCTTGTAAAATAGCCCACCCTCTTCTGAAATAGGTTACAGACATTTGTGTATTTGTAATTTACAACATAGTTTAGCTAGGATGAAAGTGAATGAATCAATTAAATGCCTTTTCTTATGCTCTTATACAGTTCAATAATTGTTTCTGGGACAAATTCCATTTTGAGCCCTCAATGAGACATCAAGAGGCAACAGTTCATAGTTGCCAAAAGGATAAGATCCTAGTTTAGCCACTTTTTCCTGTCTTGGACAGTGGTTAGGTTAGGAAAAGTTTTCAGTAATGAATTTGTCTTCTTAATGAATTATGACCTGGAAAGTTTCCTACTTGACCTATTGAAATTTTGATCAAAGATCAGGTTACATAATGTTCAGTTTTCACTTTATTTTTCTCTGGTCCCAGTTCTAAAAATGAAAGTCCTGTAATTTGAGTAAAATTTTGAGCATTATGGTTTTTTTTTCTAAATAAAGCTGTTTTTTTTCAAAAACCCCTTTGTTGTACTTACAAAAATATTTTTTAAAGGTCATAAAAGGTCACTGCACTCTAGAATGATAAAAAATAGAGTTTGTTCTTCAAAATACATTCCCAGGACATAATTTATTCTGTAGACCTATCCCTGAAAGTTTCATTTTTGTATCCAATATATCAAAGTAGCCTAGGTAAACAAGGATTTTACCAACAAAAGTTTAAAAACATATTTATAAAAAAAAACAGTGAGAACAATTGGTATTTGCAGCTTATTCAGGGATGTTATTTTTTTTTTTTTTAAGTCTTAATAGTAAAATATAGAATTTTTGAAAGAGCCAGAAAAACTACAAAATGACCACAGCAAAACTTATGTCATTTTTGAGGGGTTTTACCTCTATACAAAAGTCTTCCTTCCAATTTTTTTTTTCAAAATAAAGTTTTATGGTAAAATCCTAGTTTAGCTACTTTTTGCTATATTGGAAAGGGTTTAGGATTATTGACCTTTCATAACTGTATAGTTAATTAAGAAAGGGTACAAAGTGAGCTTCATTTCTGTTCTTTCAGTAGTCAAACTAGGGGTTTTTAACAGTCTTATAGATTAACTATTGATAAGCAATACAAAACAATTTGACTTTTAAGAATGTTCTAAGCTGATATCAGAAGGTTTAATTTTGTAAAATACAACAAAAAATATTTATAAGCAAATTGTGTGTTGTACAACCAAAAAATGAATTTAAGCAGTTATTTTTTATCTTTTTTAGGGTCAGAGGAGGAGACTAAAGAATTTATTTCATTGAGGATAAAGTACAATGCTCATTTTAACAAAGAAAGAAATTCTGCCCAAACATGGTACACTGCAATTATACATGAGCTAGGTCTAGACACTGTCAAGATGCCATGGACAGTAGCTAAAATAAAACAGAAGAATTTGCTAGCAAGGTATAAGTCAATTATAGATTGGCTCAAAAGGCTAGTAAAAGGTAGTGGAATTGGAACAGAAGATGATATTGACGAATTGACTGATGAAGAAGCAATATTTTTGGATATTGATTGGCCATATTTTGATGCAATCCATAAGTTTATGGACAAAAATCCCATAATTTTACCAGTATCAGCATTATCAAGTTCAGGGTTAACAGTCCAAGGAGGTTTATCAACAAGTAGGGGAATTAGCAAAGGATCCCAGAAAAGGAAAGTTGAAGAGGAAAGCCCCTATAGGATCCAAGTAAAAAATAAATGGTTAATTATCTGCACAGAGACTGAGAATGGGACCCTCTCCCTTGTTCCCTTCAATGATGGTGATTTACATAATGAAAAGGAAAAAGAAGCCCCCCCCCCCCACAGTCACCTGCTAAATTCTTCCCCTCTTCAGGCAGTTCCCATGACTCATCTACACCAAAATCACACATTAGGAGACAAATTTTTAGAGATGAGAGCCAACAAACATTCAGCTTCTGGCCAGGTAACTGTCCAATTTTTTTCAACTTAAAGGGTTTTCACACTCCTGTGTAAAATAAAGGTTAAACGCACTATTTTCATACCCCCCCCCCCCATTATACTTTTTCCTTTTTTTCTAAATTATATGAAATTTTTTTAGCTGGATGGTTGAAAGTAAAGATGATGGCAATTGTAAATTTATGCTCAACATTCACCAACCACTATCTTGTTCACCTTATGAACAAAAAATGTCTTACGACTGAAAAACCCAATACCTGGCTAAATATTATAGTTTTGAACTTGCAAAAACTTTTGATGTAATAAGCCAAAATGCATTGGTAGAAAAGATACAAAAGGAATTTTAATTTCACCCCTTTTTAATTAGAATCATTGTTTCTCATCTCTAAGAGAAAACAAGTTGATCAAATACTTTTATGTATATCCTGATCACCTCCCAATTTAAAATGGTGTGCTACAAGGAACCCTATTAAGTCTACTTTTATTTCTTACAATGATAACTAACATTGGTGTTCTGTCTGATCTAGCACTCATAGAAGCTTGTTTCAGAAGTCCAAAAAGTAGCCCAATTGATATCTTGGAACAAATACCAGATTACGCTGCTACTAACAATATGACAACTATGCCTAAGATATACCTAATCCTGGAATATGCCAGTTCTGTTTGGCATCCTGGTATCTCCAATGAATTGTTATAAAGAATATATTCAATGTAAAAAAAAAGCATAAGAATTATTTTAAATGATGGTTGAAGTATCTTCTATATTGAGCCAATCTGGGCAGCATAGTCATCATGTTAAATATATTATGTGTATACTACCACCTTTTTACCTAAAAAATGTTAAGTTTACAAATTTAGTTATTTTTCTAATTAAATTGTGTTTTGTGGATTAGTTCTCCAGGTTTTTCACTGTTATGACATTTTTATTCTAATATTTCCTTTATTTTTTTTTGTTTACACTATAGTACGACTTGCGCCCATTTGGGTTTCTGATAGATATTTTAAAACATTATAAGACTATCTTATTTTACCAGGCTGATTCCTCTCATAGTCCTTGTGGCTCCCATGCTTCATCAGACAGACCAAGAAATCCAACACTAGGAGAAAAAAAAAAAAAATCATTTCAACAGGAATTTTTGGAACAACTCAAAGATTCAAACCATCATCTCAAAGAGGCCGGTATTGCTTTTGTAGAAACTTCCAGATCCACAACTCAGCTCCTTGAACGGCTGGTTGGAGTTATGGAAAAAAAATGTGATTTTTTAAGCTTGTTTTTTTTTTAATTAATTACCTTTTTTGTTAAAATATAATTGAACTTGTTTCATAATTATTTTTCAATGATTTTTTTTATAAATAGTTAATAATACTTATTTTGATTACTCTACAGTAAAAAAAGTGATGCTTCAAACACCACATCAAAATACACTTGTTGTTGCAATAGTAATTTAATCCCATCTGTCCCCTCCGCTTAATGGGACCAGCACTCTATACAAAACGTTACTATATTTTTGTTTTCCATTACTTCTGTACTCGTTTCTCATCAACAGTTGGTTCAGAATGTGAAATGATGACAATTTAATAAAGACAAAGTCAACAATGTACTTTGTGTAAGCTAGGTCGACATCTGACCCAGCTAGAAGAGCTCAGACAATTGTCATGGTAATAACCATTATATTTGGAAACAGTGAACTTTTTAATATAACATACACACAGTAAATATAAGTGAAATATACACAAAATATAAGTGAACGTTTTTAAGTCTGATTTTTCAATTATTTTTTTTTATACATATTGCATAAAACTTCTTTTGCAGACACTATAGTAAAAGAATGCTGCTTCAAACACCACGTCAAAATACAATTGGTGCTGCCATAGTAACCTAATCCCAGCTGGACCCTCCCATTAATGGGACCACCACTCTATACAAAACTTTACTTTATTTTTTTTCCATTACTTCTGTTATCGTTTCTCATCAACAGTTGGTTCAGAATCTGAAATGATTACAATTTAGTAAAAAAAAAGTCAAATCTCCTGTGTCTAAGCTAGGTTTACATCTGACCAAACTAGAAGAGCTAAGACACAATTGTCATGATAATAACCATTATATTTTGAAACAATGTAGAATAGGAAACAGAATGATACTGCTTGTATGTCATCACAGTGTTTACAAACATACAAGGTCTATGTGATAGAAGAGGATTTGACTTACAGGTGGGTATGTTCATCCCTAAAATAATTTATTATATTGCAACTTTATATTTAGTTACCAATTGTGGAAAAAAAAAAACTTTAATACAAAAAATTTTTTTCACAAAAAAAACAAATCTTCAAAAGAAAAAGAAAGATATGCATTAAATCATAGATACATTAAAAATAATATACATTAAAAATTTTCAGAAATATAATAAAAAAATTAAATAATGAAATGACCATTTAGTTCCATCAACAAATAAATGAAACTCAAGACAAACAGAAATTACAAATAAATAACAGAGTAGAGCTAAAAAAGCAGAATCTAAGAGGAATAGAGCTACCCCCTCCCCCTTTATACGTTCTAAGGACCAGAAACCCATTTGTAATTTACTGAAGTTAAAAACGAGAAATAAAATACATTTTGTTTTCAGTAAAGGTCAAATTATATTTCAATTTCGTGAAATTGTGATGATGTAGTATACAGATATTATCACCAGCAGCTTTTTATCTGAATTTAATGAAGAAGACTCTTTGAAAGCTTTTAAGTAAATTGAAATTAACTTTAGAAAGATGCATAATAACAATAACAAAATACCTTATTTTGCCTAAAAATTAACTTATAAAACATGAAAATCAAAAAACCTGGAAAAAGTACTGCAAAAATAATTATCACAGTAACTTAAGATGTGGCAGGCACCTAGGAAGGTTTTGATGATGACTGCTTAGGGTAGATTTTAGCTAGGTGAAGTTTTTAACCCTTCTCATATATTTATAACTAAATTTATTACTAAACAATGAGATTGTATACGTAAGTTCTCCCCCCTCCTCCCCCGCCTCAAAAATGGTGCTAAAAAGGTCCACGACAATTTTTTTGATTTCGATAAAATTTTATACCTAATTTCTTGGACAAATTGGGACCTTATAATCTAGGAAACAAGGAGAACAAAATATTAGTTACCATAAAACAGGGGAATTAGTAAAAACATTAGTTCCATAGGATTGAAACATTAGTTCCCTTTTGACCTTTTGTAACCTTTCTTGAATGAGCCTTGTTTTTTATCCAAATAATGTTCTATTTGATGAAAACTGTAAAAAAAACTCTTAATCTATATACATTTCGTAATTAAAAATAATAAAAAAATTTGACCACATATGAATCAAATTTCCATAGTTATCCAAAGTAGATGTGGTCAGTGCTCGGCACTGGCGTGAAATTACTCCTTGTTCTTTGAGTCAAAAACTGAGCAAATAATTCATTTCTGCGTTCCACACCAGCTGCTTCATCATCGTAATCTACTCTGCTCCTAGAGTGAAGATTTGATTCAGTACTAGTACTTACATCAAAATTTGACCAGTCACCTGGGTTAGTTACACAAACATTATGTAGGATACAACAGCACATAGCTACTTTACTCACATTGTGTGTTTTTACTGATAAGTCTTTGTCAAAAATGGATCTCCATCTAACTTTTAACAGACCAAAGGCAATTTCTATGCAGACCCGAGCCTTTGACAATGCAGTATTAAAATTTTTCTTTAAATAATCACCTGCTGCTTCTGGTCCTCTGAAGGGTGTTATTAAGGATATAGGATTTACCAGGCAAGGGTAACCAGAGTCCCCAAGCAGGAAATGTCCCTGGGGAGGGTACAATGAATCCTTAAACAAATCTGAATTTCTTAGTACCCTTGCATCATGGACAGATCCTGGATATCCAACAAAGACATTCAAGAATATAATAATGTCTTGTCTGCATCACAGACAGCCTGTAATTGGATACTTGTTTGCTTTTTTGCGGTTAATGTGGGGAACCTTTTGGTCTGCTTGCACATGACAATTTATATGTGTACCATCAATGGCACCAGCAGTACATAAAAAAACACTATATCCTGCTTTTTCAGCAAATTTTCTCCAATCAAATTTACTTCAGCCCCAGTAGGCATCTTGATAACATGTTGACAGAGGGAAAGCAATACATTGAGTTTTCTGCGCACAATATCACAAACACTCTGTCCTGGTATACCTGAAGCAAGTCCAACCATCCTGTAAGAAGCACCTGTGGCTAACCAGGCAAGTAGCACGCAGCACTCAACCTCCTCTGACCAGCCTTGTAATTTATAGTTCTCAGTCAATTGGAGAAGAACACCAAATGCAGGAAGGGAGATCCTAAAATGGCTTCTGAACAACTCAGGTTTACCAACGAACGAAAATATATTTGGAGTCATTTGAATGTCACAATACACATGTGGGCGCTGAAAAAAAATCATGTTCCGGTACAAAACAAGGCAATTTATATTAGACTGTAAAAAGGAGACAAAATTAATAGACTAATCTACTGTTGCCAATAGCTACTGGCAAGAACAACTATATGGTCTCAATATATATATATTTTTTCAGTGTCTATCACAGAGATGCTTGTAGTGATGGCACTATCTTTGGGGTTGAATATATAAGTAGTGTCAATGGAAGTGAGTCCATCCCTCCATAGATTTTTAAACACAACTTTTGTAGTTTCAAAAATTTATCCAAATTTTGACCTCTGCAAAGTATATACATCAACTCCATTCCCGTGAAGAAATCAGAGTCTAGGGTTGCTGGGGATGGTGTTCCATTATTTCAAGACGCAGTAATAGTTGCTGCATCTATTAATAACACTACGGTGGGGGTGGTTTGTAAAAATGGCTCCAATCAGTGGGGCAACCTCATGCCTCACCAGATTTTTAAACACAACTTTTGTAGTTTCAAAAATTTATCCAAATTTTTACCTCTGCAAAATAGCTACTGCCACTCCATTCCAGTGCAGAAATCAGAGTATATTGTTGCTGGAGATGGTTTTCCATTATTTCAAGAAGCATTAACATTTGCTGCAAGTATGATGAAACCATATGTAGAATACTGATGATCTCCTCCTTATCCAGTGTAATAGAGTTATGAACAAATTATTTTTTAGTTAGAACTCTTTCTTAAGTAGTTGTTAGTAAATTATGGATCTTAATTTGCTGCAAGGTGCAAATTAAGATAAAGTACAACATTCAAAATTGATAAAATTTGCGATTTAAATTAGATGGATCCCTTGGGATTTTTTGGGGGGTAAAATATTCAACTAGATGTACATTAAAAATTTTAAAATTACCAGTATGAAACAAAGTACACAGCCATTGTTTCAATTAGATTTGTCTATAATTTTAATGATGATGATACTTGTAATCCCACACGTTGAGATGCATGCTTAAAGCACTAATTTGAGCATATTGAAAGAACATCAACATAAAATTAAGAGATACATGTCCTATTTGATTACTCTTATGTTAGCATCAACACACAAATCGTTGGGTTTAGCCCTTCCTAAAATCCTCTTCAGAACTCTATTCATCCATTGTTTTAACAGATATCACTGCAGAGGTTGTCTTAAATCACTCTTACCAAAGGATGATCCCTCCCCCAAAAGAAACTCCTGCATATTTTCCAAGCGTTAGCTACATATTTATTGAGGAAAAGAATTAGTAATTGGCCTACTATAACAATTCCCTTTCTTTCATTATCTAATGATTTTCATCCAAGCCTTATTGCAGCTGACATTAAGGTTTTTAGTGTCTTATCAATCATAACAGCAATGAGAAGTCATTATTGGAGATAAAACAATTCTTGTTAGCGCTTTGTAGATCAATCCCTACCACTTGGAACATTGGCCATGTCTGCTGAAAGCTCACCATTGAGAATGAATACCAATAACAATTGCATTACTGATGTGGAAATAACTCCTTTTCAAAACAAATTAAAAGTACCAGTAATTGGACAAGGCCTATTATTTATTCTTCTTTATGCTTTTGTATCATGAAAACAGGATTCACTTTCTTTACATGAAAGCAGAATTACTATAAATAATGAAATGAATTAAAATTTTGTATAGCTTGGTGCTATAACCAGTGATTGATGGACAGATGGGATACAATTGCTTTGTTAAAAATATTACATTTGGCAATGAATTATAATTTAACAATCTTGCAAAGTAGCTGAGTTAGGTCAATCCAATTTTCAGAGATTTATCAAGAGCATTACCTATCTCTTGGGAAGAAACTTTAGCACCTATTTCCTTCCTAAATGCACTGACCTTTGATACCCTGGAAATATTCTAGATGAGCAACTTTTTTCTACCTTGGAAAGGGGGTGGGCTAGGGAAATGACACTTTCTAGAATAAATCTACAGAATAAAGTTTATCATGGAAAGGTAATTTTAAGTACTGGTAAATATAGAACAGTCCATATTATTGACCTACAAATAAAGTGAACATACCACTCAATACCTTTTTTTCTGAATATAATAATTACTTTTCTTCCAAATCAAATTTTTAGCCCTTTTTGGACCCTTAAAACTGATACTTTCAAAAGTTTTTGGGTATAAAAAATGGTTAAAATTTTGATTTCAAACTTACTATTTAATCACAAATACATTTTGTAAAAGTTATATAATTAACTAACATTTATTTATCCTGAACAAGTTGAATATAACAAATTCAAACAAGTTCTACCATATTTTCTTCTTATTCTGTTAGGCCACTTAAAACTGCTGTTCAGCGTAAATAGAAAACAAATATCAAAGCTGACAGAAGATACATAGTGGATTGTAAAATGGAAAGTTTGTTTTGATTTTTTTTTCCACCTTGTGACAGGTTAGGGCTCCAAATTGAATTTGCAAGAAAAGTGATTATTATATTCAGAAAGGGCTTAATAAAGGTTATCAGTTGGTATGTCCAATTTATTTGTAGGCGAATAATATGGATTGCTCCATGTTTACTGAAGTACATATCTCCACTCCTTCTCCTTTAGAGGGTGCTGAGCTGCTGACCTTTAAAATCTTAGTATTATAAAAGTGAAACCTTATAAAATTACTCTTCAGCTAAATCAAAGTACAGGGAAAGCCAAATAACAGGAATTGCGATTTCAAAAATAAAACAGGAGAAATAAAATGAAAATTTAGATATATGATATTTTGTCAAAATTTGAGTGGTGTGTCAAGTAGGCAAAATTTTTTTACTTAGAAACCAGGAGGGTTCCAGCCCAGTAACTTGGCAATAGGACTACATTCCTGGAGTATGCTTTGTCACTTGTATGATATTTCCTCTACCTAATGTTCTTCTTATGTTTCTCTGATGCTCAGTTGTAAGGAAATATATCAAAGTAAGATAAAAATATACTGCTTTAGAAACAAATTTGGGCTATATATTTTCACATTAGGGAGTGGGGGTAAAGTATAGCAGGTCTGCATGGCTAATGTGTTTGGTACATTTATTGTGCATAATATGTAGTAAGAATTGTTTTCTAACTTCACACTGTCCAAATACTTTACTCTTACCCCCCCTTAATGTGCAAATACATAGGCCAAATTATATATTTTCCACCTATTCCGTCACTTCTCTTTGTCTTGTCTCACACTAAGCTGAAAGAAGCTAACAAAAGAAAGATGGTTCTATAATGCATCAAGGAATGAACAACTTGAGTGGTAGGGGCTTTATCATGCAAGTACATATGATTTTAAGCCCTGGATTCACTACTGAAAGTTCCATTTTCTTAACATAACGTCTTTCCAAGATAGCAAAGAGTGGCTAGTCCATAGTTTTACCAAAATTCTACTCAAATAACAAATACTCTATCTTCTAAACTAAAAACAGAGAAAAGTATACTGAAAATGGAAGCATAGTCACTTTTTCAAAATTCCATTATCTAGAATTTTACCCTGTGAAAAAGCATAAGAAAATACATAAAGTGATATATTTACTTTCATACTATCTAACTTATGTAGGCAACTGCAAATTTACCTCTGGAAGTTTCATATAGCTAAATCAATTGAGTAAAAAAAGGCTTTGAATAATCAAATTGTATAAGCCTACTCTTATTATTTAGCTGGTTCAGAAAAAAGAACCGATTAATTTCACTAATTCTTCCCAATCAATCTCTTTCAGTGGGCAGAAGATCTAGCACATTAGCTTTCGGACAATCAACGTTGGATATTTCATTGGATTTTGTGCTGGATTTCATCTTTCGGACACAGGGAAGATTTTTCCATAATAAGAGGAAAATTTTCGATAAATTAAAACTTGAGCTTGGAAGGAGCAAGTTACACCAAAATTTAAGGAAAAATTTGATAGTACCAAAAATGTACTGGTTTGTACTAGGACCTCCTCATCTTATCATAAACGGAACAATTATACCGCGTTGGCAACGCTTGACAGCATTAGCGAAAATATTAAATACAGAAAATATTTTAATTAATGAAGTCGTTATATTAGGAATCAATATAATCGCCAAATTTTTTGAGGCTAATGTTGTGATCAGACTTCTGTTTTTAGAGTCTCGAGTTCCATGGACAAGAATAATTCTTTACTTTCAATCTGTTATAGTGTTTTAGGAAGATATTCGAGAAAAATATTATTTGTAGCGTTTTAAAGATGCATTGGGGAACAGCAATTTTTGGCAGAAATGTTCTTTGTTTTTATCTTATTCTTGGCTCTTTCAAGTTAAGCTTTGACCTACAAGATAGCCTTTTCTGTTTTAAAATTAGTGTTAAACATGGATATAAGAAAGGGAAAGGGAAATCTTACCAAATATACTGCTCCAGAAAAGTACATTTGTTTATATTAAGATTTTATCTAGTTATTGCAAGTTAGCCCAAGCCCATAGGCGGGCGTACTTTGTTTGCCTCTCATTACTGGCAATCTAACGGTCTTATGTCAATTTTAAATTCTTGGTCAACATGCCTGAGACTCTAGGCAGGCATGCCTTTCCAAAATCTAACAAACAAGTATGTGTCCAATAAGAGAGTTATGCATACTTCTGCCATTTACCCGTGCCCCAGCGATTTGAACTTTTGCCCCTCAATTACTTGGACTATCTGTCATGGCTTTTCTCTGTCTACAATTATCCATGACTAGATGCAACCTATGTATGCAACCTACTGCAAAATACTTGATAACTTCAATTCAAAATCAACGGAACCTACAAGATAGCCTTTTCTGTCTTAAAGTTCGTGTTAAACATGCATATAAGAAGGGGAAAGGGAAATCTTACCAAATATACTGCTCCAGAAAAGTACATTTGTTTTTATTAAGATTTTATCTAGTTATTGCAAGTTCAGTTGCGATCTTGTAAATATTAAAGTTTTCTTGAGTGTTTACCTTTAATATCAAAATTTTTATTTTGAAGCTTGCTGATTACAGACTTCATCAAGTAGTTTCAAAAAGTTTGCAAGATAGTTATGTAAAAAATGCCATTTGATGACCATATTTGAACTATATTACACGTATTTCTGAGCAAGACTTTGACAATGTTTTTAATACTAATTAAACCCTGTTTTGCTGTTTTGCCCAGGGAAGTGAAATGTACTGGCGGAGCCGACTTGTTGCTAATCATGAGTTTATTTTAAGCTTTATGGAACCATTAAACCCTTGTAATATGACAAACTATATGGTATATCAACTATAAATTTTTATAACTTTTTCCTACCCCATTCGAGGACGACCAGCGACTTGTTTTTCCCTAAAGGGGAAAAATGATTGCCCGAGCCATATCAACCTTTCTCTCATTACCGCCCTGAGGGCAGCTATACGGCATGATAACGGCAACCATAAATTTTTCTGGCTGCCGAAGAAATCGCTAGGTACTTCTCCTTTTTCAAAAATTATATTCGTGATCTTCAGTAGTAGTCATCTCTCTTTAACTCTTTCCTTATACCTAATTATGGCCATGTTTCTCTCTTTATCTGGGACAAGTCCAGATTGACAATTCCCTTATAGTTTATTAACATATCAGTACAATATTTTATTATTATGCCGTCTGGTTGCATTTTCCAGATCTTCAGCAATTCTTTATATTGCCTCCATACCCCACCTCCTTTATTCATATTTTAATACTTTCTCCACTTTCTTTACACTCCTTTTATTTTCATATGTTTTATCACTCGAATAATTCTTGTACAAGCCCCTCCGCCTTTCTATTAGACATAAAGCATTTTCACTAATATTCCTACCACTTTTTTTAAATTTTATTCCCTAAGACACCATTAGCGACTTCACAGACTATATACCCTAATATCTTGCGTCGATCCTACCAGACTTCAGTTTACAATAAAATAATCAATAAGATAAGTTGCGTTACCACCATTTGAATATCATACTAACTCATGGGCCATTTTATGACCATATACTGTATTGATTATAACTCGATTGTTATACCTACAGAAGTCTCAGCAGTCTGTAACCATTACTGTTTTATTTTCGTACACCAAATTTACCTAGGCTAGGATACCATCCATCCCTATTTCTACCAACCTGGGAATTAAAATATCCTAAAATATACCATATTTGTACCTGCTACCCTGTCTATTCGTTCCTGTAGCCAGGGGCTTCGTTTGGAGGGGGGCGAGGGAGGCTGCCAGTTGCCCCCGCCCAATAATGCGGAGAAAAAAATTATTATATATACCATGCTCCTTCCCTATCTGAACATAGACCCCTCTTGCCCCCCCCCCCACCAATAAAAATGCTGGAGATTCGCCCCTGCCAGTAGCTGTCAGTAAAAGTCATCTGAGTCACTACTAGTATCCATCAGTTGGTTCTGTAGGGAAATATACTACAATGACTGATACTCTAGTCACTCTACACTATTTAGTCACAAGATGAGCAACTTTATTGCAATGGAAAATAAAACTACTAATGCCTTCTATAAGAGCCAAAAGTTATTGGAGGGGGAGCAGTCCGATGATGGATTTTTGTTTCCTACACCAAAATTTACCTAGGCTAGGATACCATCCATCCCTATTTCTACCAACCTGGGAATTAAAATCTCCTAAAATATACTATATTTCTACCTGGTACCCTGTCTATTGGTTCCTGTAGCCAGGGGCGTCGTTGGGGGGGGGGGCAAGGGAGGGGGTCAGTTTCCCCCCCAATAATGTAGAGAAAAAAAAATATTATATATCCTTGACTATCTGGATATGGACCCCTCAAACCTCCCCCTCCCCCCAATAAAATGTTGGAAATTCGCCCCTGCCAGTAGCTGTCAGTAAAATTCATGTGAGTCACTACTAGTATCCATCAGTTGGTTCTGTAGGGAAATATGCTACAATGACTGATATTCTAGTCACTCTACACTAGTTAGTCATAAGATGAGCAACTTTATTGCATTGGAAAATAAAAGTTCTAATGCCTTCTATAAAAGTCAAAAGTTATTGGAGGGGGAGTAGTCTAATAATGGACCTTATTCCCCCAAAGACATCAGATAAAAATTGTCAAATATCCATTTTGTCTAGCCTAGTTAAAAGGTGCAATAACTGTGCCTCTGGGGATAACCCCCCCCCCCCCACACACACACACACACATGCAACAAGAATTCCTCTTTCGGGCATGGGGACGGAGAAGGAAGCTTATCTATTAAACCTTATTTATAGTAAGAGTGTTCATCCTGGTTAGGTCTTATAGGTGTCTATCACAAAATAAATTTCGTTGGGCTGTCCGCCAGAAATAGTGTCACATCTCAACAAAACTTTCTGGAAACTTAGTTTTGTGTCTTGTATAAGTCTTTGGGGAGTCCTAACCATTTCTGAAGTTTGAGGTAAATTTTGTCAGCACGACGTCTACCGGAACAGGTTGTTCCATTTCATCAAAACTTGGTGGAAAGTAAAAGAAGTGTCCTAGTTATTTATGTTGGAAGCTTGAACTTGACTTGTCCCATGTTGGGAGAGGGTGTCCCTCTGTTCTTGCAATCAGGACACTTGCTAGGAGTGGTTATCACATGTTAACGAAGTTTAGTGAGAAAAAAGAGCTGATATTCGATTTTTTTTTGGGGGGGGGGTGGAGATCCAGACCCGAACCGAACTTTGCAGAGTTTTGACTTATGTTACTGAAAGCTCTTGCTCGGGAGCGTCACCAGCATAGTTGGAACCAGATGTCATTAGCATTATTCTTTTCCAGAACGGTCTGTTGGGGCAAGGGTTGGGGCTTCATTTGGGTCTGTATGGGAAGTAAGCCGACTCCAAATGGCGTCCACCCATCTGGTGCATTGTCTTTCTCTGAGGCGGCTCTAACCATTTGCAGTTGCGTCAAAGTCAAAGATGAGTCGGGGGGAAGTTCGCGAGGATAATTAAAGTAGATGGCCATACCAAAGCAGTGAGCTAGACACCGACTCTTTAGATAGGGGTGGTAGTTTGAAGCACCGGAGGATTTCCGGGCTCCATACTCTGTCTAATCATCTGACACGTTCAATCTTTCGGAATTATTTCATCTGGATGTCATTTACCTTCGTCACCATGGTCTCAGTCAAGCTATGGTCACTTTACCTTTTTGTTTAGTTTTTTAAATAAAATTAGCTTACAACTGGGCTGGTTTAGGGTCAGGACGTCCCGAGTCCCCACTTTGATGTCACTTTGATCAATAAGGTTCAGAGGGAATTACCTTTAGGAATTATGGAGTCTAGAGGGTATCCAACCGCCCGAGGCTGTATTTCTGGTTCCATTAAAATCTTAAGGCTTCAAGAGGAGGGCTACCAATCCAACCGTACTTAGGTACAGTTGGTTTTCCAGTACTTAGGTACATTTGGTTTTCCAGTGTCGATGGGGTTAAGCGAGTGTCGTTGCCGGATGGTGTGCCTTTCAAGAAAGAAGGGCACCATTCTTTTCACCCACATCCAAGAGAAGAACTTCACCCTTTGAAAAGTTTTGAGGCCAGTACAATGTACATTATCGTCTGTGTTGCTTCGCAACTGTTACCCATAGGTAACTGTTTCTGCATTTACTTTACTGGTATTGGCG
This sequence comes from Artemia sp. Qi Xiang Cuo, assembly GCF_049724085.1. NCBI lineage: Eukaryota > Metazoa > Arthropoda > Branchiopoda > Anostraca > Artemiidae > Artemia > Artemia sp. Qi Xiang Cuo. The sequence continues at coordinate 58,185,135 of NC_142809.1, read as the reverse complement.
TCAGAATCTGTTTCTTTCCTTTGTTATATCTTTCACATCTGATGTATTTTCTGTTTGAAACGAAAAATTTTCTACTTAGTTTATTTTGCATCTTTTTTTTTATATGTATTTGTGCTTATTGAAATGAGGATCTGTTGGAAAAATCCATGCACGTAGTAAGGAATTTGAAGGGAGACAAGCCCCCCTGAAAAAATTTATAAGTTCTCAAAATTCCTCGATTAGGTTCCTGTATTTTGCTAGTCCCCATTCAATTTTATATGTTTTCAAATTTGTACCCATACCTAAAATTATCCAAAACATTACTGCATCCTCAAATATTTTCCGACAAACGTCCCAACTTGTAACTCTCATTTTAACAGCATTATTAAGCTTACTAAATCAACCCCTCATTAATAAATGGGCTAATGAGTTTACCGTATTAATAAATAAAATTTAGCTTTTGAATGAATAATGTTTTAATGGAGAATTTACTATTTTGAAAGTCTTTCTTATAGTCCATGTTTGTAGTCACTAATGTTTCTACGAGACAAATCCCTGGAACATATCCAAAGTATAGAAATTCTAAAGCCTTCGCTCCAACCTATTCTCAATTGAATCATTTGCCGGCCATTTGGGTTCCCGCCTGGAATGTATGTTCTATTGACTTTTATTGCTGTTTGAGAGTATAAGTAAATATTTTGGAATTTCTGTTATCTCTCTTGCTTTTAGTATTAATTGACTGGGACTGTGAACACACGTCCAATTGCTTACTCATGCTATATAACTGTCATGTAAGCATGACATTTCTTTACTTCAAAAATAAAAAACCTTTTTGGTGTTGACATGTCTTTGGGAAGCTTGAATTTGAAATATGTTTCTATATAGACGCAGGTAACCGTAGTTTGAAAGCAAGATAGCTATCAGGAGAAATACGGTCGAATTGTCCCTGGCAAGGGCGTATCTAGGATTTTTGTGAGGGGATATTTTTGTCGGGGAGGGCGACACAAAAACTTTAGAAAACGCATCAAACACTTTTATTTGCATTTTTGTTACGTTTTTACAATTCAGACTTCTTCTTTTTTTTGGGGGGGGGGGGGGGAGGGGTCAAACCCAGTAACACCCCTCCTGGATAAGGCCTTGGTCCCTGGTATGCATTAATCCCCCTTTTTCCGATCATTATGTTCACTAGCTTTCTGGGATTTACTTTTTTCTAGGAAAAAAGAAATTGACCTTTTTCCTCGAAAATCAAAAACCTTCTTTGGTATCAAAATCGAAAAATATTTTGGAATCAGAATCAAAGGCAGCGCAAACTGTCTCCACAATGTGTGCTGGTGTGTTATCGACAGGTTAGCAAGAAAGGGGCAACCAGCCGCCATCCACACCCTTTTTTAGCTGCCCTCCCCATCCTCTGTTTGGGCCACCCTAATCGAGTCGATGGTCCACTTAAATTGTATTCCTATGTCCTTCGAGACGAGTGCAAGAGTCCTCATGTGACTATTCCTATAGCTTATGATGGGAGTCAGGTTGTGAGTCTACAAGCTCAGCCACCGTTACATACAGTGGGTGAAAGCCGAGCGTACATTTCTCTACTTCCGTTGACTTCCCTGGCTCTGAAACTCTAAAGTCATCCGATCAATTTTGGAGACTACCGTTTTGTTCACAATAGTCAAAAGATCCATTAACTGTGCCTCCGGGAATGGCATGATCCTCAAATCCTGTGGGGCAAAGATTGAAAATTATGCAACTTCCTCATTGCTAACATATAGGTTTAATTTATTGGGAAAGGAGGCACGTCTGATGCTGGGTGTCCGAAAAGGTTAAGGGTATTATTTATTTTATTTACTTAATTAATTACAAGCCCACTATAAAAATACAAAGGAAGAAGTGGAGTATATAAGATATAAGAAAAAGTAGACATTAAAAATCACTTAAAGCACTATTCACAAAAAAAGAGGCACGAGGCACGGCTTTGCTGATGCTGATTTATGCTTAACACGGAGCTCAATACTATCCAAATGATGAAACAACCCAGGACATGGAAATTCAGAATTATTTTTGAATTACTGTGCCTAAAAGGAAGATATATGAAATATTTTCAAAACTTTAAATAATTTTTCTAAGACGCGATATATTTCTTCCTGTCTGGAGGAGGAGTACTCCCGACAAACACGTAACGTGGGGCGCAACACAGGACGAGAAGATCTTTCCAAGATCTTTCCGGCAAAATCTACCCCGATTAGGTACATCCGATTCATAAATATACCGGAAATTTTCCACTATTTGACGACATATTGCCTCTCTTGTCTGACGTAACGTACGAGCGAACCGTGTTCCCAGATACATAAACGAATCAACAGAAGAAATATCAGAAGCACCGATAGAAACAGAAACTGGGTAGCTAAAGTTAAACGCTAAATATTTGCACTTCGAACTGTTAATTCGCAGACCAATACTAGAAAAACCATGCAAGAACCTATCAAGATTCGATAGAAGAGCATAGCGCGTTCTACTAATCAGCAATACATCGTCAGTGCACGCGAGATACGTTATCTTCTCACCGTTAAGAAACGAAGTGGGCAAAAGGCCATCCAGAACGCCAGCAATAGCCGACTCAAAATATGCTGGGCGATAGCACGCTCCCTTGGCAGATCCCACTTTTATTTGGATCGGAACACTCAGCCTCGAATCCCATTTAGCAAAAATAATTGCAGCATTTTAATTAAAAATAATTAAATAGAATTAGAGCAGCAGTAAAGTTACGTCGCACATACACTTTTATTAATTCCCGCTTTAATCAAGGAAGCAATTGCTTAATGATGATTCACGGAATCGATAGCCTTTGCAATATCAACTGTACAAAGGAACACTGAATCATTCTTGGATTGCGCATCAACAAGGATCTTAGACAGAATTCGATGGGCATGTTGACAGCCAAGACCCTTCGAGAAACTGATTTGTTTTTCACCGGAATCTTCAAAAGTGTTAATGGGCAATATAACACAACCGAACACTTTGCTCACATTACAAACAACTGTGATTGGCCTATAGGATTCAAAATAATCTGCAGATTTACCTCCCTTTTGCACAGACGTTATATGGCCAACTAGTAAACCATCGATTGGATAAAATAAGTTGAAATATCAACTGGAGGTGAGATGAAGTTCATTCGGTGCTCTAACAAGGTGTTCGGAGCAGAGACCTTCTCTGCCGGGTGAGAACGAGGGTTTCAACCAGGGTTGCCACCGCCATGGATTATCCATGAAAACATGGATTTTTCAACCCCTGCCATGGATTTTGGACACGCCATGGATTTCCTTGGATTTTTCAATAACAAGGATTTTTTTTAACATCGTACGTAATTAGCGTCGCTCAGAAAACCAATGTTTACGGCGAGCCAAAATGAGTTAGCAACCAGCTGTCTCACTACTTTTACATCTGTGGCCACAGATGGCGTTCCAGCTGACATGCTGAAGAAGTGACGGAAATTCTAAACCTCTGGCATGTCATTTGTTTTGACCGGGTTTAACCATTCCCAAAAGAAAAATAATAAATCTGCCCCTGCTTTTTGTCGCACCTAATCACCACCTCTAGTTCTCCCCTTTTCTTACTTTTGACACAGACTAAAAAATCCTAAAAGCCACACCGTGATAGTACACTCTATGCTTAGACAGCTAGTTGTTCCAGTTAGTTTTATTTTTAGTCATCCGGTCAAGCTTTAGATAGAATTTGGTGATAGCTGCGTTAATTCGGCCGCTGACGGCCGGTTCGTTAGCCCTTCAAAAGGAAAGTCAAGTTTCGTCACGAAGTCATGGAAAATCTTGACTCTATGTTCTGCCAAATTCCTCCCAAAGTTGAGTCGGTGTTCCAAAATTATGATATGGATTTACAAGGTTCGTGTCAGTATTTATGCTATGCAAAATTGCGTCTTTATTGTTATTTGAGGTTCACGAATAAACCCTTCCTGATTGGGATTGGAATACTGGTTATAGAATGTAGAATACATATATAATTTTTTCTTTTTTTTTATATTTTCCAAATGCCGTGCATCGGTTAAGTTCTGTTCAAGGCACAAGGCCAGTTAGCTTTTCATTTTTGCGCAACACAGTACTTCTATCAGCAGAGAGGGAAATCACAACAGTTTTCGATTCCCATCACCTAGCGACAGAACGCCATTTATCTACATGCTACAATACAGTTGAGTAGTTGAGCGGAGTCCCGCTCTGTCAGAACCAAAAGTAGATAACCGTACCAGAAGTAGGAGAGTCGAGTGCATCTAATCAGGCTAGACCGCCCCCCCCCACGTTTCTTCATGCAAACGTTTTCTTCTGGCCAAATCGCCTATCTTTTCATACGAAGAAATCAACCAGAAGAAAACGGACGCGAGGATCGACCCTGATTTGAGACCAGCATTGTGCTTACGGCAGTTTCCGATTTCTTTTAGGGTTATTTACTTTTGGTCAGGACCTTGCTTTACTGTTGGTTCACACAGATGCGATCTCACGGTTTTTGCATTTACTCACGGTTTTTCCATAAGGAAGGAATATTCTAAAATTTGTTGGTTTGCGAGACACGTTGAAATATTTCAGCGCATTCGACAAACTATCATATGAAAACAAATACAAAATCTGCACTTCCGCTTTGCATCTATATTAACGAAAATGTATGTCATCGAAAAGCCGTACCTGCGAGCAACGCGAAGCGTCAATTTTTTTCGTATCTTTAGCAATAGTGCTTGCCCTAGATTTTTTCTTCGGCTGGTGGCAACCCTGGGGATGGGCTGACATGGACAAGCCATGCATTTTTTCGCTTGCCATGGATTTTTTTTCTTGAGCTGGTGGCAACCCTGCTTCCAATTTCAGTAAAGCTTGTTGGATGCTTGTAATTGTAACAACAGAGATATGTGATTGCGTGAACCGAGCGGGCAGTTGTGAATAACACAAGCAGAAAATTTTGCATATCAGGAACGGCTAAGGATACTAAGTTGAAACTTTTAGGGCATTTTTGTTCAGAGGGCATATTGGCACAACGGCAAAGGGTCACTGAAATGAGTAGGATATTCGAAGTTCTTTTGCCTTTTAAGAGTCAAAAGCCATTGAAGGGTAACTATTCCCCTTCTGTGCCCCCTTTCCCACCTGGCCCCCACAGTCCCAAAGCCATACGATCAAAATTCTGAGATACCGGTTTTGTTCAAAGTAGTTGAAATGATTTAACAAATATATTTCCAGGGGTGATAAGGCTTCCAAAACCCTGGGCAAGGGCTGCAAATTACAGAAGTTGTCCATTGTTTACACATAAAATTTATAACGGAAAACGGGACATGTTCTATCTTTAGTGTTCGATTAGTCCGAAACTTTCGAAGATCATTTTTTGGGCCAAAAAATGGTACAATTTGCTGGTATAGAGAGGGGAGTGAGTCACAAAACTTATCAAAATGCTTTTTGGTCCTAATTAATTTTATTTCGAGTAAGCTCTTACGGGTTGCTCATAAGGCCAAAATCACCTTAGTTTTCCAATAGTATACATTGGAAACGATAAGAGCACCGGAGTAAATGAAAAAACGCTGCATAGACCTGACGTTTCAAATTATTACAATTTCTAGAGAATGTCCTAAGAGATCAAGTTGAAGCAATGAGAGAGTATTCGAGAGTCAAATGGAATTACGAAATAGCATGTCAACAATGTCTTGGGAGCGGTTCGGGAGAGGGAGTTGAAAATTTTAAACCGTCCTGGCCTTGTGAATGTGCGCTGGGTTGAGAATTCTTTGTCCAAGAGGCACGGGTTCGATCCCTGGCGTGGCCATTTATTTGGTTTGGGATGCGGGTCAGTGGTGTGACTGTGTGAGCTTAGCCAGAGTCGACCTAGCTCTAAATGGGTACCTAGAGAAATCTGGGGAAGGTAAGCAGGAAGGGCGTGCGAGAGCACAGGATGGCTGGCCCCCAACCCCCCACTGCACTTCCTGGCTGAAGGGCCAAGAAACGGAGATCAGCACCGCCGATTTGGATCTTAAGGGTCTAGTGCTGTCAAACTTACTTACTTACTTATTTAATTATAATCTTGACCTGGAGAGGGAAGCTAAGGGAAGCTACTTAATTATAATCTTGACCTGGAGAGGGAAGCTAAGGTAAATCGAAAGACACTGTGTGTTGCGGTATTCGAAATAACATGTTAACAATGTCTTGGGAGCGGTTTGGGAGTTGAAAATTTCAAAAACTATTGAAGAGAGGAACGGAAAGGGTTGGGCAAGGAAAATTTTACTTTTCTCTGAGAAACTTCATTCTTTAGAAGGTTTTATAATTAACTTTTGTTCGTTTTTTATTTACATTATTTTTTTATTTGTTAACAAAAGGAGTACTGTATTTGTAATGGTTTTCCGGTTTTTCTGCTGAAGAATTAAGATTTTTGGCTAACTAATTTATCATTTGACAAAATTTTGCAACAAATTGTTGTACATTTAATAGTTTTATTAAATGTAGTTTAATAAAACTATTACTGTAAAAATACATTCTACTGTAAAAATAATTGTTTTACAGTAGAATTTTAGATGGACGGGGCGGGAGAAAATTATTTAAAGAGATCGAGAATCTGCATATTTTTTGGTATTCTATAGGGGCGAAGTCATCCTGCCCCCCATCCTGCTACAACCTTGAATATAGCCGAATATCAGTCGACTACTTAAAAAAAATTATTGTGATGTACTTTGATTAAAGTGCTTACTTGAATAAATAAATTTATTTTCAGATTGTTTATTAAAAATATTTCTTTTTGTTAAAAAAAATAAAATATAACAGGATGTCAAAAATCAAGACAGCCAGATTTGTTTCCCAATTGAGGTTCCATTGGTTCAGAAGTTTTAGTTCAGGTTTCTTCATGGCCTGAGCTGTATTTGGTATTTCCAGTGCAAAAAAAACACACACACACAAAAAAAAAACAGAATCACTCCTCATGGATTTTGAATATAAATTTTGACAGCTCACGTTTCCCTTCATTTTCATGAATTAACACCCTTGGGTAACCCTAATGTAAAGAACAAAAAACCTTTTAAGGGAAATATAATAGTACAATTATACTGTCTCTAGTATTCTTTATTCTACCTTTTAAGATGATACCTTTTTGAATTCTACCTCTTCATTAACTTTCTGGGATTTACACACTTTCTACGAAAAAGACATTAATAATTATTAGAAAAAGAAATTAGTAATATTTGCCTCTTATTTCTGTCTTTAAAAGAAAATACTTTCGGTGCTTAATATCTTATTAAACAAAAAAAAAGTTTTTTGCAACTGTAAGGAAAGAGCAACATTAAAACTTAAAACGAACAGAAATTATTACGTAAATGAGGGGGTTCGCCCCCATGTCAATACCTTGCTCTTTACGCTAAAGCTTTTCTTAGTACTTTCAAAAGAGCTATCTATTCTAATTAACCGGCCTTTGTGATTCAGGGATTTGTGATTCGAACAAAATTTGAACTTTAGCGTAAAGGGCGCGGAATTGACTAGGGGGTGAACTCCCTTACATACGTAAGAAAAATATAGGAATATAGAAGTTTGTTACGTAAGTTAATTCGTAAGTCACGCCAGAACAAAATTTCGAAAAGCCATTTAGCCAAAAACAAAAGTAAAATTAATATGCAAATTTCGCTTTAATTATTCATTTACGGTGAGCCAAAATCGAAGCTGCATTAATTTAAAAACGTTCAGAAATTCAATTAAACAAAAACAAGTTTTTTTTAACTGAAAGTAAGGAGCGATATTAACACTTAAAACGAACAGAAATTATTCCGTATATGAAAGGGGCTTTCCCTTCCTCAACGCCTTGCTTTTTACGCTAAAGTTTGACTCTGTCTCGTAACTTTGTTTTTTGAAACAATGATTTTTTGAAAACAATATTTTTTAAAAGTTTTTTTATTTAATTTCTGACCATTTTTTAAATAATTCTGGAAAATCCGGCGCCCCTTCATTGAAATGTCCCTTTCCCAAGGAAATATCCTCCTAGAAAAGACCCCCCCTCCTCAAACACCTCCTCTGACACCCTCCCCCCCCCACACCAGAAAAAAATCGCTCCTGAAAACGTCTGTATACTTCCCATTAACCAATACTGTAAGTAGTAATGCATCTATTGACGCTGATTACACAAGCCTGAGGCATGAATATACAGTGCAGTATAACCGGTACATTGACTTACCACGGTCATTCATCAATTACCACGACCGGTATATGCCTTAGCAGACAGGTTTCTGAGGCAAAACCCATTTTTTGGGGTCAATCAGAGGGAGCGGATACAGAGGGTACTTCATATACGGTAACTTGATTAGTAATCGGATTCAAATAAGTAGTATATTACTTACTACTTACCGTGGTTCTGTACGCCTTTGATAGGGAGTACGTAGTCCCTGAGTCCCAAGTTCAAGGTCACGGGGGAAACCCCAGAAATGTTTTTGTCAATAGAGAACTTGGGAAAAACCTTAGTTACATAACATGTTTGTGAACAATTTAAGATTTTGGGAAAACCTAATTAGTTTCTCAACAAGGGAAGACTTTGGGGGAAAACTGAGTTACTTAACTGATTTATCAGTATTACAAGGTATTTGGGACAACCTCTATTGGGTAATAGCTATTGTGATTGGTTATTTTCTTCTTGATATAAAGTCGGGACTATGGGGGAAACCCATGACCTTCTGAAATGTACATATGAGGTGAGAAATCAATAATAATATTATCATTAGTTTAACATACCTTACTGGTGCAGAATAGTTAAGTGAATAAATTATGTCTGAGAAAAGAAATTTGGACTATAGTGATTCTATGGAAAAGGTAAGTTTTCTTTTTTATTATGCTTAGTGAATATAAGTGGAAGAGAGATAGTTTTATTAAAATTTCGTAGCTTTTTAATTATCAAGTAAATATCTAGTAGGCTATATAATTTATAAACAAATATATATGTTCTTCTTACCATTTTCGTAATAAATTATTCCAAGAATATACTAGAATGAACATCAAATCCCATTTCATGTTTCACTTTTAAGCAACATTTCTTTAATAAAATTCCATTATAACATAGTAGCACTCTGCTTAATACTGAACGCCCTATATTGAAGAATGTTATCAATGTAGCATGAAGACGATTGTAATGCGTATGAACCCTATGGTATTCAAAGGGTTACTTTCACTAGGGATGAAAATAAAATGTCGTATTTTACGCTATGGAAAAAAAAATAGGAAATAATTTTTTTAAAACGAGGGGAGGGAAGGATTAAAAAGAAATTGCCAAGCATGATTTTTCTTTCTGAAGAGAAGAGAGTCCTGTTTGTTTTGTTTGAGGACTTTTTTTGTAGACCAATGTAAATTCATTAAGAATCACCGAGGTCAATAAAACATAGAAAATTAATCATATATTATTGACAGAGAAGAGAAAGTGGGTTAATTTTGTACTAGGGGAGGGAAGGGGAATTCAGAAGATTTTCCGGTCTGAAATATCTTCAGGGTTTCTCTTTTTTTTTAATTCCATTTAAATAACACGGAGCCATGCAGATTTAAAATGGACTAAAATAGACTTCTTATACCGAGGTGAAATTTATGCCACGTCAATGATTTTTCTTTCTGAAGAGAAGAGAGTCCTGTTCATTTTGTTTGAGGACTTTTTTTATAGACCAAAGCAAATTCATTAAGAACCACCGAGGTCAATAAAACATAGAAAATAATCGTACATTATTGACAGAGAACAAAAAGTGAGTGAATTTTTACTAGGGGAGGGAAGGGGAATTCAGAAAATTTTTCTGTCTGAAATACCTTCAGGGTTTCTCTTTTTTTTTAATTCCATTTAAATAACGCGGAGCCAAACTCTAAATCAGAACCATGCATATTTAAAACGGATTTCTTTTTTTTAGCTTTGTGTCTTACTCTGCTATAATAACTCAGCCTCAAACCCCCAAAAATGTAAAATAAATAAAGAAAAGTAGTGGGGCCCACTGGATTCCACAAGGCCCATAGGGGAGGGCATACTATTGGAGCAACTAGCCCCTAAAGACTTTATTACGCATACCTGGGTCTTGTGCAATACTATAGTACAGTTGTTTGTTATGTAGGGGTAAAGTGCACCTCAAGCGTCTCAACTGTTTCAGCTCCATATCTATAAATTGAGTCAACTAAGTTGTTTTTTTGAATAATGAACAAGTACCAATTTGGGGTAGATATTTGCACAATAGGGGAGTAAAGGTAAGGTAAACCAACTTTACCCACTCACGTAATCTACAACTGTATAGTACAAATTATAGGAGTCCAATGCATTCTGTCACCCGTTGTCTTTGTGAATGTGAAACGGGCTTTCTTTGAACTTAAATTTAACAAACTTCTCGAGTGTGTACTGGATAAAACGGAAGTCCCGTCTACGGCTCTGAAGTTTTTTTTTACGGCTCTGAAGCTCTGAACTGGATATACCTTATTTTATGAATAAATAATGTATCACCAGACATCTAAAATGTATTTTGAGCAATTCTACAAAACAAATAGTTGAGAAATAACGGGAAAAAACGGTCAAACGAAAAACAGGTTGTCCCCAGATGGAATGGGAGGATTCATAAGGAAATATTTAAGAGAAAGGGGAACTTTCGTAAAGGTGAGGCTTTAAATAGATTGGGATGGAGGAGAAGCGTACATGAATGAATCTTAAAACGAACAGAGCTTTAATTAAATATGTGAATAAAGATTGAAAAAAAAATACTACACACATAAAAGTAAGGGTACTGTCTCCTCCCCTCTCTGTAAAAATCAAAAACCTAGTGTGCTATTGGCGTTTTACTGAAAATGAAATATATTACAAATATTTTTCTTCCATACTTATTACAACACTAAAAATAAAAATGAAATTACAGTAAAATGAAATTTTGAAAGTTTGTGTGTCACTGAAAGCAAATTATATTATAAAAATTCTCTTTTCCAGTTATTAATTAGAAAAAACTTTCCGAAAAAATAATGTTTTTCAAAGGAAAGTAAAGGCCATTTTAAACATAAGCTTAGCAGATACAAATAAATTTTAAAATTCAAACTCAAAACGACCAGAAATTACTATTTAAGAATGAATGAAACCCAAAACGAACAGAAAATTAAATAAACAATTATAGCAAAAACATACAACAAGTAATAATATAAATGAATAAATAAATCTTAAAACGAGTAATGCTTATATTGAATATGAAAATCAAGCTTAAAACAAACAAATATTTTCCTATTGAAGTACAGAAGAAACTTAAAACGACTAGAAATGAAATAAACAATCAATACAATCAAACATACAATATATATTAATGTAAATTAATAAATATATCTTAAAACGAGTGAAACTTAAATTGAATATGCAAATTAAGCTTGAAACAAAGAAAAATCACCACAAAAAAGAGTTTGGGTATTACCTCCTTCTCTCATTGTAAAAGTCTAAAACCTACTGCGTAATTGGCGCTTTACTGAAAACCAATTTTGTGACAAATATTTTCTTTTGTACTTATCTCTGAAAATAAACATTAAATCTTAACTGAAAACAGATTGTATTACAAATACCTTCTTTTCCAGTTCTTACAGCATTGAAAATAAAATATACAATTACAGCGAAATAAATTCTTGAACTGATGTATCTTTCAACAATTAATATCATTATACATCAACTGTTCAATTTGATCTTGTTAATACTTTCCAAGACTGTTCAAGACACATATAGTTTTTAGTAAAGCGCCATTGATGCAGTAGGTTTTAGACTTTTACAATGAGAGAATGAGGTCATACCCAAACTCTTGTTTGTGGTGATTTTTGTTTGTTTCAAGCTTAATTTGCATATTCAATTGAAGTTTCACTCGTTGTAAGATATATTTATTAATTTACATTACTATCTATTGTATGTTTGTTTGCATTGATTGTTTATTTAATGTTGTTCGTTTTAAGTTTCATTTGTACTTCAATAGAAAAACATTTTTTTCGTCTTAATCTTGATTTTCATATTCAATATAAGCATTACTCGCTTTAAGAGCTATTTATTCATTTATATCATTACTTGTTGTATGTTTTTGCTATGATTGTTTATTTAATTTCTGTTGGTTTTGGGTTTCCTTCATTCTTAATTAGTAATTTCTGGTTGTTTTGAGTTGGAATTTTAAAAGGTATTTGTATCTGCTGAGCTTATGTTTAAAATGGCCTTTACTTTTCTTTGAAAAACATTATTTTGTCGGAAAGTTTTTAAAAATTCCTTATTTCAAAATCAAACTTAAAAAAATCAACTATTCATCAAAGTATCAAAACTGATATCAAAGTAACATTATCAAAGTGAAAAAATGGGTTTGTGTCAATCTCGGAGTTTTTAATATCTGATGTTTGAACTATTTTTAACAACATTGCTATCTCAAAATTTTTATTGGGTGGGTTTGGTGAAAAAGTTCGTCGGGGGACTAGATTAAGCTTCGGTCTCTTTTGACTCTTTAAAAGTGAACTAGAATTTTCTATTTCCAATCAAATGAGCCCTCTCTGAAGTTTATACGAGAATCTCTTCTATAAAAACCATATAAATCCCCAGAGTAGAACTTACAACGCCTATTGCTCGGCCCTGGGAGGTTGTGTCGACCTTGGAGTTTCAATATCTGATGGTTGAACTATTTTTAACAAAATGGTTACCTGAAATTTTTATCGGATGGGTTTATCCATCCGATACAACCAAAGGCGTGGAGGGCGGGAGGGGTTAGTTGTCCTCCAATCTTTTTCACTCTGAGAAAAGGAACTACAACTTTTAATTTCCATTCAAATGAGCCCTCTCTGAAGTTTATACAAGTATACCTTCCGTAAGAACCATATATGCCCCCAAAGCAATAATTAAAACACCTGCCCCGGCCCTGGGGGGGGGGGGGGTTCCGTCGGCACAGGAGTTTTTCTTATCTGACCTTTGAACTATTTTTAACGAAATGACCATACGTAAAGCAGATTTGTTATATGATCTTTGAACTATTTTTAACAAAATAGCTACCTCAAAGTTTTTTATCAGATGTATTTGGGGGAGAAGGGATTGGGGGCCCAGTTGCCCTCTGATCAGTTTTGACTCTTAAAAAGGGCTGGATTTCAATATCCAATCAAATGAGCCCTCTCTGCAGTTTATACGAGCATCCCTTTCATGCGAACAATATATACTCCAGGGAATAACTTAAAACGCCTTCCCCCGGGCTCTGGGGGGGTTGTGACGACACCTGAGTTTTTGTTATCTGACTTATGAGAAATTTTTAACTTAATGCCTATCTCAAAATTTTTTTGGGATGCATTTGGGGAAAAGGGGCATGGGGGCTAGTTGCCCTCCAATATGTTTTGACTCGAAAAAAGTTAACTAGAACTTTCAATTTGCAATCAAATGAGCCATCCCTGAATTTTTTACGAGCGTCACTTCAATAAGAACCATATATTCCCCAAGGACATAATTTACAATACCTGCCCTGGGGCCCTAGGGGGCTGTGTTAACCCCTGAGTTCTCGTTATATGATCTTTGAAATATTTAAAAAAAGCCATCACAAGTTTCTTATGAGATGGGTTCGACGAAAAAGGGGCTTGGATGGGGGCGGGCTAGGTGCGCTCCGATCTCTTTTGACTCTTGAAATGTAAACTAAAACTTACAATTTCCAATCAAATGATACCTCTTTGATATTAATACGAGCATCCCTTCCATAAGATCCATATATACCCCAGGGCATAACTTATAACGCCTGCCCTCAGGCCCTGGTGGGTTTTGTCAACACCGGAATTTTTTTTATATAATCTTCGAACTATTTTTAACAAAATAGCAAGCTTAAAATTTTTATTGGATGCATTTGGGAAAATAGGTTTTAGGGGGGAGAGCCGGTTACCTTCCAATATCTTTTGACGCTTAAAAATTGAACTAGAATTTTCAATTTCCAATCAAATGAAACCTCTCTGAAGTTTATACAACAATGTTGTCTATACAAAACAACCCTTATATGCCCCCAGGGCATAACTTACAACCCTTGCCCTGAGGGCTCTGGGGGAGTTTTTATCCTCAAAGACCTAATTTCCATAACTTAAAACTATGTTTAATAAAATGGCTGTCTCAAAATTTTGAGTGGATGTGTTTGGGGAAAAGGTGGGCGTCAGAGGGGGGCTAGTTGCCCTCCAATCACTTTCGACTATTAAAAAGAGCACTATCCCTTTGAATTTTCAATCGAATGAGCCCTTTTTGAAGTTTCTACGACAACGCCTTCTTTAAAAACCTTATATGCCTCCAGGACATAACTTAAAACCCTTGCCCTGAGGGTTGTTGGGGAGTGTCCTCCTCAAAACATATATTCTATCTGGAAATCAACTACTCTGAAGAAAATGGCTATCTCAAAATTTTGATTAGATGTGTTTGGGGAAATGATGGGCGTGGGGGGGCTAGTTGCCTTCCAATCACTTTCGACTATTAAAAAGAGCACTAGCCTTTTGAATTTCCAATCGAATGAGCCTGTTTTGAAGTTTCTACGACAACGCCTTATATAAAAACCTTATATGCCCCCAGGGCATAACTTAAAACCCTTGCCCTGAGGGTTGTGGGGGAGTTTCCTCCTCAAAAATATATTTTCTATCTGGAAATCAACTACGCTGAACAAAATGGCTATCTCAAAATTTTGATTGGATGTGTTTGGGGGAATGAAGGGGGTGGGGGGGCTATTTTCCCTCCAATTATTTTCGACAATTAAAAAGGGCACTAGAACTCTCGATTTTCAGTCGAATGAGCCCCCTTTGAAGTTTCTACGACGACCCCTTCTGTATGAAGTGCCTCTAGGAGAAAAATAAATAAATAATAAAACATTGGAGCCGTATGGCCTTTACTATAGGCAACGCTACATCGTTCCCTCTGATTACAACATTGAAATAAAAATTACACTATTTAAATATTATTTATTATAAAAAAGAATTTTAATTTGTCAATCTTATTTATTTAAATATCCAAATAGAAAATTTAAAAAAAATGTGGTTCAATTCCACTTTCTAGGACCATAATGAGAGAAAGGTTGAGATGGCTAGGGTACGTTGACTAGGGTAAAACGAATAAAGGTTTAATTAAATATATAAATCAAGATTGAAATGAAAAAATGTTACTACATACAAGAGTATGTGTACTCTCTCCTCCCCTATCTGTAAATGTCTAAAATCTACTGCATAAATGGCCCTTTACTGACAATCAATTACATTATAAATATTTTTCTTACCTACTTATTAGAACATTGAAAATAAAAAATGAAATTTACAGTAAAATTAAATTTTGAAATGATGTGCGTTTTCAGCAGCTGATATTATTATATACCAAATATTTAGTTGGATCTTATTTTCTTCCCAAAACCATTCACGACAAATTTAGTTTTACTATAAACAAGAATTTAGGTAATGTCTCTTTCCGTAATTTTAAAAATGTAAAGCCTATCACGTCATTGGCGAACTATATTACAAATATTCTCTTTTCCAGTTATTCTTTTCCAGGTATTGAAATGAAAATAAAAATTACACTATTCAAATTTTATTTATTATAAAAAAAGGAATTTTACTTTTTCAATTTTATCCCGTTAAATAGAATTAAACGTTTGGCCTCCTTATAGCATATTAAATGTGTTCAATGACTTGTAGAAATTAGATGTTTTTCCTTGTTCTATAAAATATTACATTCAGATCCCTACTGATATAGTGATTTTAGCTTATTTTGGTACTGCAAGCGTGGTTGATTCTAACAGATAACAATCTGAACAAGATCTATGAAATACGGCGACGCCAATTTTTTTAGTCTGTTGGAAACCATGGGTTGTGTCTATAACCGATCTGAAGTTTGTTTTCAATATTTCTAACTCTCTTCTACTTTTTCAGAGTCAAATTTCTGCAAAGAAAATAAATCTACAAGACAACGATAACCTACTGGAAGACCTAAAAGCAGCCAGAGAAAATCTTAAAACGAACTTTCATCTCAAATGTCGTGAAGTAATTCAATTAAAAGAGGAACTTGATCACTTTCAACAAGTTCATTTGTAA
Source organism: Artemia sp. Qi Xiang Cuo (assembly GCF_049724085.1). Classification (NCBI taxonomy): domain Eukaryota; kingdom Metazoa; phylum Arthropoda; class Branchiopoda; order Anostraca; family Artemiidae; genus Artemia; species Artemia sp. Qi Xiang Cuo. The sequence continues at coordinate 58,169,125 of NC_142809.1, read as the reverse complement.
GTGAAAATGAAAAACTTGACTCAAGAAAAATTTATTGGAAATCTCAACTAGAACAAGCCTTATTATATATATCTTGCCTTTTAAACTAAAAAAAGTCTTTAAAAGAGAAAATTGCTAAGTTGAATATGAAATAAAATCAAATTTTAAAAGAGAAAGAAGAATCTGCTGTAAAAGACGAAGAAGAAATTCCCTGCCTCAAGTCTTTTGTAGCATATCTCCAAATAAAAACCAGGACATAAGAAAAAGGTTCAGAACGTCTTGAACAAGAAGTCAGAGAGATAACCAGTTTGATCAACGCTTTAGAAAATATGATTATTCATTTGAAAGACAGAGAAAAAGGATTCTTTCATGAAATGGATTTTTGTTATTGCGACTTGTTTTAACGCGATCAATTAATTTTGGTTTTTATTTATTTAGTATTTTAAATCTCTTCGTTATTTATGAAAAAAAATTCAATTCAAAGGACTTACAATATATATATATTTTTTAATCAATATGTTTATACTTTCCCTGTAACAAATACTCTCTAGAACATCCTCTCAATTTGATCTTTTTTTAACTATTTTTGATATTTTTGGAACAAGAAATGAAAATGATATGAGGATGCAAGCCGTGATTTTTTGTGTTGTTGTAGTTAAACATGAAAAGAATTTGTTCCGTGTTAGTTTCTTATTAATCAGCAGCACAATAGTTAGTTTAAAACTATTGAATCGGAGAAAACAGCTTTTCATAGAGTGAGTACCACCTTCATTAATCAAGACCAATCTCTAAGACACTTGAAGTAGCAACGAACTCTTATGTAAGCGATTAGTGTAGTCTTGAACGTTAGTTGCACAATAATTTAGCCCTAGGACACTCTTGACACTTAATGAACTCTAAACAGACTTGGCAATGATGATTCTTTAAGGCACTTGAAGGACCAATGAAATCTTGAGCAAATAGTTTCTCCAAGCTTTACTGCTAGTTACATATGAATATATATATATATATATATATATATATATATATATATATATATATATATATATATATATATATATATATATATATATATATATATATATATATATATATATATATATATATATATATATATATATATATATATATATATATTATATATATATATATATATATATATATATATATATATATATATATATATATTTATATATATGAATTCAATGATCAAACAAACACTTTAAGCCTGTTCGGAATTATTGACAGTGAATTTGTCAATATATCCAAAGTTGATTGCAGATTAATATTTGAATGTGCTCTCTTAGTGATGAATGAAAAATTTAAAGAAGTAGATATTCATCATTGGAATGTAAACTATAATTTACATAAGTACTCAACTAACCGATGGTATGCAACAGTGAAATTCATTAAAAAGCAAGGTTGGTATGAACGACCAATAAGTTATATTTTATCTACACGCCGAAACTGTTACCTATGTAAACGGATTTTAAGTTAGGTTCGTTTGGGTTCAGTAAGAGGGCGCGCGCTCTTACTGAACCCAACCAAACCTAACTTAAAAGTAGTTAACATAGTGTCACCTAGCTAAAAAAATCATCTGTGCTCCCATCTATAAATTAATAGGAATAGATGGCAGAACAGTCAGTTATGCAGCAATCTATAACTATAATAGAATAGATGGTAGCAGTTGTGTAATACAAATAAATGACGTATTTGCTGTCAAGAACAAAGAAAATATGACATTGAAATATTAGAACAATTTTATTTTGTCTGGAATTTCATTGTCTATTACTATATTGTCTTTACATAGGTAACAGTTTCGACGTGTAGAAAAAATATAACCTACGGAACGATTCAGAATAGAAGTTGATATTTTTCCTCTTCTGTGGAAAAATTAAGAATTTTGAGAGAGAACCCTTTTTTTCTCTACTATGGAAAATTTAGAATTTAAGAACATTTTATTTTACTTCTACGAAACAAAAAAAATGCAAAAATTCAGAACAGAAGTAAGAAAATTTTGGAAGACTGGACAAATTTTCATTTTATATTTACAATTGTTTTACATAGGTAGCAGTTTCGACGTGTAGATAGGGGAGGAGAGAGTACACATTCTCTTGTATGTAGTAATATTTTTTCATTTCAATCTTGATTTATATATTTAATTAAACCTTTATTCGTTTAAGATTTCTTTATTCATTTATGTATGCTTCTCCTCCGTCCCAATCTATTCAAAGCCTCACTCTTTACCAGCCTGCCAGAAATTTCCTATTTCTCTTAAATATTTCCTTGTGACATCCTCTCATCCCAACCGGGGACAATCTGTTTTTCGTTTGACCCTAGATGGTTGGATGACAAGGACAATCCTTGGCAATCTGACATTCTTCGTCTGCAGAACGTACCCTAGCCATCTCAACCGTTCTCTCATTATGGTCTTAGAAAGTGGAATTGAACCCTATTTTTGTAAAACCTTCTATTTGGACATTGAAATAAATAAGATTGACAAAGTAAAATTCTTTTTTATAATAAATAAAATTTAAATAGTGTAATTTTTATTTCAATGTTGTAATAACTGGAAAAGAGAATATTTGTAATATAATTTGCTTTCAGTTACACACAAACTTTCAATTTTTTTTTTACTGTAATTTCATTTTTATTTTCAGTGTTGTAATAAGTATGTAAAAAAAATATTTGTAATTTTCTGTAAAGCGCCAATAGCGCACTAGGTTTTGGATTTTTACAGAGAGGGGAGGAGACAGTACCCTTACTTTTATGTGTGTAGTATTTTCAATCTCGATTCACGTAATTAATTAAAGCTTTGTTCGTTTTAAGATTCATTCATGTACGCTTCTCCCCGATCCCAATCTATTTAAAGCCTCACCCTTTACCCCCTCCCAGAAAGTTCCCCTTTATCTTGAATATTTCCTTATGAATCCACCCATTCCATCTGGGGACAACCTGTTTTTCGTTTGACCGTTTTTCCGTTATTTCTCAACTATTTGTTTTGTAGAATTGCTCAAAATACATTTTAGATGTCTGGTGATACATTATTTATGCATAAAATAAGGTATATCCAGTTAATTTAAAAAAACCTTCAGTGCCGTAGACGGTACTTCCGTATTATCCAGTACACACTCGAGAAGTTTGCTAAATTTAAGATCTAAGAAAGCCAGTTTCTCATCCACAAAGACAAATGACGGGTGACGAATGCATCGGACTCCTATAATTTGTACTGTACAGTTATAGATTAGGTGAGTGGGTAAAGTTGGTTTACCTTACCTTTACTCCCCTATTATGCAAATATATACCCCAAATTGGTACTTGTTCATTATTCAAAAAAACAACTTAGTTGACTCAATTTATAAATATGGAGCTGAAACAATTGAGACGCTTGAGATGAACTTTACCATTACATAACAAACATCTGTACTATAGTATTGTACAAGACCCAGGTATGCGTAATAAAGTCTTTAGGGGCTAGTTGCTCCAATGGTACGCCCCCCCCCTATGGGCCTTGTGGAACCCAGTGGGCCCCCACTACTTTTCTTTATTTATTTTACATTTTTGGGGGCTTGAGGCTGAGTTATTATAACAGAGTAAGACACAAAGCTAAGCAAAAATAAAAAGGCCATTTTAAATCTGTATGGGTCTGATTTAGAGTTTGGCTCCGCGTTATTTAAATGAAATTAAAAAATAAAAACACTGAAGGTATTTCAGACCAGAAAATCTTTTGAATTCCCCTTCCCTCCCCTAGTACTAAATTCACTCACCTTTTCTTCTCAGTCAATAATATACGATTATTTTTCTATGTTTTATTGACCTCGGTGGTTCTTAATAAATTTACATTGGTCTATAAGAAAAGTTCTCAAACAAAATGAATAGGACTCTCTTCTCTTCAGAAAGAAAAATCATTGAGGTGGCATAAATTTCACCTCGAAATAAGAAGTCTATTTTAGTCCATTTCAAATCTGCATGGCTCCGTATTATTTAAATGGATATAAAAAAGAGAAACCCTGCAGATATTTCAGACCGGAAAATCTTCTGAATTCCCCTTCCCTCCCCTAGTACAAAATTAACCCACTTTCTCTTCTCTGTCAATAATATATGATTAATTTTCTATGTTTTATGGACCTCGGTGATTCTTAATGAATTTACATTGGTCTACAAAAAAAGTCCTCAAACAAAACGAACCGGACTTTCTTCTCTTCAGAAAGAAAAATCATGCTTGGCTATTTCTTTTCAATCCTTTCTTCCCTCTTCTTTAAAAAAATTATTTCCTATTTCTTTTCCATAGTGAAAATACGACATCTTATTTTCATACCTAGTGAAAGTAGCCCTTTGAATGCCATAGGGTTCATACGTATTACAATCGTTTTCATGCTACACCGATAACATTCTTCAATATAGGGCGTTCAGTATTAAGCAGAGTGCTACTGTGTTATAATGGAATTTTATTGAAAAAATGCTGCTTAAAAGTGAAACATGAAATGGGATTTGATGTTCATTCTAGTATATTCTTGGAATAATTTATTACGAAAATGGTAAGAAGAACATATATATTTGTTTATAAATTATATAGCCTACTAGATATTTACTTGATAATTCAATAGCTACGAAATTTTAATAAAACTATCGCTCTTCCACTTATATTCACTAAGCATAATAAAAAAGAAAACTTACCTTTTCCATAGAATCACTATAGTCCAAATTTCTTTTCTCAGACATAATTTATTCACTTAACTATTCTGCACCAGTAAGGTATGTTAAACTAATGATAATATTATTATTGATTTCTCACCTCATATGTACATTTCAGAAGGTCATGGGTTTCTCCCATAGTCCCGACTTTATATCAAGAACAAATTATCCAATCACAATAGCTATTACTCAATGGGGATTTTCCCAAAAACCTTGCAAAACTGACAAATCAATTAAGTAACTAGGTTCTCCCCCAATGTCTTCCCTTGTTGAGAAACTAATTAGGCTTTCCCAAAATCTCGAATTGTTCACAAACATGTTATGTAACTAAGGTTTTTCCCAAGGTCTCTGTTGACAAAAAAAATTCTGGGTTTTCCCCCGTGACCTTGAACTTGGGGCTCAGGGACTACGTACTCCCTATCAAAGGCGTATAGCGCCACGGTAAGTAGTAAGTAATATACTACTCAAACATAAGGAGTGATTATCATTGTAGTTTATAGTAGTAAGAGAATTGAATTTAGAGAGAATAGAGAATTCAGAGGGAATGTCAACACATGAAAAAATGTTCAATACATGTCCACTATTCATGTATACACTGGGCAGCTGGTCAACATGCGAGAATTTTACAATGATTGATGAGTATGATGAAAAGTTCAGATTATGCTACCCGTTTAAATTCCTTAGAGGATATGCTGTAGAAATGAAAGGTTGTAATTCATGTCTTGAAGGGGTGTGTGACTCTCATCCTAGAGGACGCCTATGCTCTAATTGCCACTATGATAAATGTAATCAGTGGGAGAATACATATCCTGGTATGATTGGAAACAATCCTAAACGTGATTTTAGTTTATTGCTAAGAGATTGGTATCGTCGTGGCTTTAGATTGTTTTGAGAGGAGGAGCCAGGTCTACGATTCATCTGTTGGAACAACAAAATGACTTGGTTTCTACGTCATCGTTGTGAAGACAATGGCTGGTATGATTATAAGCCTACTGATTTTTATTTGGGTGTTACGGAATGTGATTCACCACTTGAGGACACTGTAGGTGACCTTGTTTCAAATAAGCAAATTGAAACATGCGCATTTTACAAAATGACTGAGAATAGTATCATTGACCATATAAAGAGATATAAAAACGGTCAAGTTACACTGTACGTTAGAAAATGTGACCCTGACATTGCAGCACATCAGGATCAATATACTGTGAATTCAGATAATCTACCTGCATTAGTTGTTCTCGACAAATACCTATACGTAGTAGAAGAACATTTTACTCGTAGGGTACTAAAATCAATATTAAACACGCTTGAAAGTATATTTTCCACTAGGAAGCCGTTCAATTGAAGAAAGTCAACGTAAATGCTAAGAAACTGCTTGTAGGTATAGCCACGATATCTGAACATGAAACAGAGTAGTGCGTGAAAGCCGCAGGTCAGAGTCGTTAAATCCTGTACTCTCCTCTTATTTTGAATAATAGTTTTCCCACTGCTCTCAATAAAATTGCTGATGTGTGGAGCGTAGAATTTATATGATAGGCCAAGAGGATAAAAAAAATCGATATTCTTCACTGTTTGAAAGATGCATAGCCAATGACCTGTCTTCAAACTCGATGGACTGCTACTAACAATGATTAGGGTATTGTTAACACTTGGAATTTTTTCAAAGAAGTCCAATGGTATGGAATAGGACTTGTAGTGGGACCTGTATAAATCCATACTAAATACGCTGAATTTTTGGTTTGTGTTCATGGTGCTAGGTCTAGTAGAACACTGCCGTCGGGTTTGATTTCCCAATAGGTTTCAAATTGACTCAATGATATTAGCATGAAACTTTCAGTCAAAGCATCGGCAAATATGCACTCTAAACATACATTCCCCGTTCGTACTATGCTCATATCCTGGGTGCCAGACAGGTCCAAAACAGTAACACCATGATTTTTTGAAAACATTGAATTAGTTATTACATTTTCAAATAGTTGTGAATCATGATCTAAATATTTCATGGTCAACTCATACAGAGTTCTGTAGGATTTTTTTTATCAAATGATAGAGTGCACAGCGGGATTCCATTCACTTTTCACACAAGGCTAGATAGGCCGAAAAAATTAAAATCATGGGAGGATGCAGTCCAGGATCAAATGGCACTGGCACTCTTCATAAAGGCCAAAGCGAGTTTTGATGGGATTTCTCCATTGATAAATGATGAATCGGTATAACTGCCAGAACTAGTGGCAATGTGACGTTGATACGTGATCGTAAGGGGGACAAGAAGTTTAATGTTGTTACCATTGGCTCTTAGTTTTTCCACTGCCAATGCAACAGAGCTCATAACCTGTTGTTTTCGAACATGAAGAATTGCCGAAGTGATAATGACATTTTCATCAGGTGCTGCAGCAAGTGTTTTTCTCAAAATGATATTCGATGGGGCTAGTGTGTAACTTTATGTCGATATTGACATTGAGGGGTAGCCATTGGGATATATTGAATATCTCATGATTTAATTTTTCAACTATATGATACTCCTGGGCCACTGCAGTAGTTAACTCACAGTCAGTATCAACACCCAATCTATATTCATAGCCCAATGACTGTCCTCTCAACTCCTTATATGCCTTTGGTGTCATCATCATAAATTGTGTGTAGCTTGCATAGTTGGATAAAATATTGCTAGTGCTCACCAATGTTCCATTAAATACATTAATTTGTTTGTTAAGTTTTGTAGGATACAGTTTTCATAGGACAGGCCATCGGTAGAAGTGGGAGTTGTATTGTCTGACTTTTTTTTTCACCGCAACATTTAAATCAATAAATGTTGATGATAAACCAATTGAGTAGTCCTCATTGGAAAATATCTGAAAGTGTATATTTTCCGAAAGGGGTTGTCGAGGATGAAATTGTCTATAGTAGCCATACTTGACACTGACATCAACATTTTCAGCATTGAATTCAATCAGCAGATTCAATGAGGAGCTGATTGATGGATGCGATTCCTTGTGGGGGATATAGGTCATCTTAGGAGAATAAATCATTCTTTGATCTAGCCATCTCTTTCTTCTTCTTCTTCGGCTTATTGGTCTTCTTCGTTTTATTCCTCAAAGTCGTTGTTGATATACTTCGCTTCCCACCTGGGTAGATACTGATTAGTGAATGATGCCCACGCATCCTTTTTAATCCCTTCCTATTTTGCTGAAATTTTAATTGCTCACCAGCGGCTCTTGCTGAAAATCTAATATTTTCTTTAACACTCTCCTTGAAACTTTTACCTGACCCCCAGTCCTGTAGTGTTGAGGCAGCAAAATTTCATTCAGCAGGTTCAAAATATTTCCTGGTAAGCGGTGGTTCAGCTAACCGACAAAAAAACAAGATCGTAGCAGGACATTGTAATACGTCCTTTGTAATAGTCCGATCTATGACCTATTTGACCAGACTTCAGAAAACCAACATAAATGTCGATATTAGGAGAGAGAAATGCAATTCTTCTATTTTCATTTGAGGCGGTGTCGACGATGGGTCAAAAATGACATGTAACCACTGCTAAACCTTTTGTTATTGCTAGAAGATCACTTAATTCACTTCTTAGTGTTAATTGAAAGAGTTCCAAATATTAATTGTTTACAGGTACATACTGAAGATGCTTTATATTATAGAGATGAACATGTTCATGAGTTGTTTTTCGTTCAAGAATACTTAGGAGAGGGGCATTTGAATTACCAATTCTCGATATTTCCACAAAGGATGCATAAAGAAATGTGCAAGAGTCCAAGAGGAAAACAGGTGAATAATCAGCAAAAATAACTTGATCCATCCCGTTAACAGTGCCAGCGTTTATACCACTGATTATATTCTGTTTAAAGCCAAGAAAATCTCTCATATTATCTTTGAGATGAATCATTTCAGCATCAACAGGTGAGGTAATGTAAATCCTATCGTGTTCCATTGAATAATTAAAATTGAATGTACCATTCCAAGCCCCCGAGAATCTCTTCATCTTTGGTATCCCGTAGACGATAAGTTATGGGTTTACTGTCTAGGATTTTTGCTACTTTAAAAAGTTCAGTGGACCACACGTAATTACTCTTTTCAAAAATCATTAGTCGTTCTATTAATTCGAACAGTATCACCAACATTGAATTTTTTCACGATCGTTTCATTGGAATATTGTTTAACAAAATTATCAAATGTATCATGATCAGAATGATGAAATTCTGTTGGGGTTGAGCTGGACAATGATCGATGGGGTCGTTGATTATAAATCAACATGATTTTATCTAAATAATGAATAAAAGCAGATGTATTTTTCAATGTACAATATTTTGAAATTAAAAGTCGAACAGTTCTTATGTATAATTCTGCAAATGCAGCCTTTATTGGATTTTGACTATGATAGAGCGATTTATTATATTTCATTAGTACTGTTTCAACATGTGGATTAACAAATTCACTACAGGGATTCGTTTGAATTTTTTTATATGAATTTTGTTCGAGAATACTTTCTATAGCCTGAGCAACTTCAACACCTCTCTTTGACCGCAATGGATATTCATAGAGACTAACAACACTGATTGCAAGTAGAATATACTTGTACGGTTTATTGTGACGCCTTTGAATCTCATCTAGATTTAACAGATCTGCTTGCATTATATGTATGGGGGGAAAAGGCTTTAGTTTTTCGATAGTTATTAGAACGAAGTTCATGATTTCTATGTAGAGTGTAACTTGATTCATTTTGTAGATAGTATTGTACACTTTTAGTGTAAACACTAGTGACTTTGGAAAGAGTGCCGTGGGAACTTCAACTACCCACTTCACCAATATTTTCATAAACACGTTTCAGAACTTCAACCATTTTGAACGTAAACACGTAGTGTAACGTCCACTACCCTTTTGGATACTAGTGGGTGATGATGGTGGTGACGTTGAGTTGATACGTCTTCGCTTTTGTCTAGCTATCAGCGGTGTGCTCCTCCTCATTGTCAAATCAATGTTTCCACTATGTGTTTTAGTATTTTCCAAGATTGATTTAAAATATTCTGCTTCTTCTTGTTCGTGTTTTAATGTCGATGAGGGAGCATGTTCATTTAATTTTTTTGAATTTGCCTATTGCTAATAAGGCTTTTGGGAAATTTTAATGTATTTATAAAGTTGTATAGATGAGTGTCAAATGATAAAAGTCCTTGACGATTTGTAACCATATTATAGATTAAATCAAGGAGATTATAGCTCTTGCCTTGAATTATAATACCTTTCCCATTGTTATCAACTTGAATGTGATCTTTACCACTTTCCATGAGATATGTTATGAGTCGTTTACTTTGTTCACAATATGAGTGCGGCATTAGATTTCCAATGCAAGACACTATTGAATCCAATTCCTCCTTCTTTAATTGCGTTCCAGCGATAGCAGAAGAATTCTGTGAAGATGGTTCTTTTTTTTGATCAATGGCACTTGCTCTCGCACGATAGGGCTTATGTTTTTCCACTCGGCGAAGTGAATCTTGAAGTAAAAGTAGTCTTTTTTCATCGTCAATATTCTCATTGACAATGCCTTGACTCAGACTGTCCTTAAAGAGTTCCATTAGGGATAGAACAAATTTTATTGGAGTTAATCAATAGCGTTTAGTTATCTAGAGAAAAGTGTTTACATGTCCTGCAAAAATTGGAAGTAAAAGTGTAAAAAAGCTGCCACCCACTTGAAGAATACGTTTCCTTTTAAACATTCTTTCCTTTCTATTTACAGGCCAATGCACGTAAAATGGAACGATGTTGCTTTGCCTGTTGCTTAACTACTTCTGGCAGTGGAACATTGCCCACGGTTAAATTTAAACAAAGTTCAGATATTAGATTAATGAAATAATTGTAAATATTATGTTTGAGTATGGCTTTCCTAAGTGGGGGTTTTGAAGTGTTTAGAACGGAAAATAAATGTCTATTTTCATGTAGTCTCTTTAGTGTCATGATGGCAACTAATAGCCTTTTTTACTGTTCACGGGAAGATATACTGTAATTTCATTGTCAAAAATATCTGTGACTATACGTAAATCCTCAGGTGTATTTTGATTAAGATCCAATAGGATGTAGCCATAGGGCTTATTAGTTGCCTGATTGTACGCTGACAGCAGAAATTTGGGAGCGCCGGGAGATATTTGTTTATTGAGAGTTATTAGCGAGCTAGATTCATGAACAACTCTGTTGATGATATAGTAAATGCAGTTCAACGCAAATGTTCGCATACATTTGCTCTGTTGAAAAAATTGTGTAGAACTAGAGCAACGGAAATATGTTCATGACGAGAGCGAACAGTGAACAATTCTAGCATTTCCTGGGACCATTGTTCAATGGATTCAGGTAAATCGTCAATAATCAGCCAAGAATTTGGTTCAATAATGTTGAAAACATCAAGTCCCTGTATGAATTGTATCTGCACCAACCCCGATATAGCTATTGCTTTTATTTTATCGTATGACTCCTGCCAAATACTGTAACAATAGTACATTTTTTCCGGCTTTTACATAAGCATTTTATCACAATTTTAATTATTTTAGCTAAGAGTGTCGTTTTGCCTGACATTGATGGACCACACAGAAATGATCTCTATGGTGTTTTAAATTGAAACATATTGCTGTTCCCAACAACAGCTCACCTACAACTAACTGTAGACCTAGATGTATAATGGGTAAACAATTTCCCTATTACTACTCCGTTCAACAATAATGAGAAGAAGAACAAAATCAATAAAGAATCATATTTCCTTTTATTATTAACATAAAAGTAGCAGCACTATATAAATAATACAATTAGAAAAAGGCACATTAAACAAGAAAAATACACTTAAGATTTTTTTTTTTTTTTATTTATAAGAAAAACATAAATGTTTATTTTAAATAAGCACTAGAAAAAAAACACTTTAATAAATACAGTTCCTTTTTTTATTTTTTTATTTATAACAAAAATACAACATTTATTTTAAATAGGCAGCACTAGGAAAAAACACTTAAAATAATATCACATTCTTATTTACAACAATTTTAATTTGAAATGGGATCCCCCACCCCGCGGGGCCGGAGGGGGCATTAAATAACTATGTATAGAGAAATTATGAAGAAGAAGAAGTAACTGCTCTGCCTTTCACACACACATCTGAAACGAGGTATTGTTCTTAATACATTTCACAGCTTGAATCGCATATTTTATGTCATTAAATTGATAGCTATGTTCGCGATAATATGTCATAGCCTACTGCATCGAGGGCCAAGAAATTAAAATACGAATCTACCATTCACTATTAACATAATTGAAAAACACTCGTAAGCTCAGCACATAGCTAAAACCAATTAAAAAAGTTGATCCGTAAACTGTTATCACAATAGTAACCTCTTTTATGCTATAGCTGTTAGCACTTTAAGAAACAAAGAATGTATGCCTTTTCTACTGAAAGTAAGGAACAAGATTAAAGCTTAGGGAGTAAATTATTTTCCTCGAAATTCCATCCGGTTAAATTCCTAAATCATAAAAGGGGTCAGCGCCTCTCCCTAAGAGGGGCGCTCAACCCATAGAATAATGCAGATAAGATGCATAAAAAAATATAACACAATTTGCGTATTAGTTTTCAACAGATTTTTATTCCGAATATGAAGGGGGTACCCCCCTCCCTCCCCTTTTCAATACCAAGCAACTTACGCTAAAGCTCTCAGCACTTTCAAAACTCTCCCTGTATGTTTTTTAACAATATTTTTAATCTATCAGACAATTTTATTCACCATAAATAAATCGATTACTCCCGCATACCTGAAAAGGCTTAAATCCGTCACAGTGGTAGCTGCTCAAGGAAGAATTAAAATAAGTGATAGTTAATCGTTACTATTCTAGTATCTGATACAAGCGTATTTACATACAAGTCTAATATAAAACAATGATGACTTAATGGGAGCACGAAATGATTTTCTTTTTATTATACAAGAAAAAGTTTACTCACCAGCATTCGCTTGGAATTCTCCATATCACTATCAGTGCAAATAATTTTTCAAAAAACAAAAAAATCTATTTGACTCGCTGAAAGAGGTTTTCAAACTGTACTAAATTGTAATTTGGACCTGTATTTTATACTCAAAAAATTGAATATATTAGCCTCTAACCAAGATGGACAGGTTGTTTTTTTCGTTTTTTTTAGGATATTGAACTTACCCTTAAATGGTGTGCAGTTCGTATCCGTGAAATAGTGAAAAAACATGATTATATGCTCTCCAGGTGAAAACTAGTATTTTTACAGAGAGACCATCTTTGAACATGTAATATGAGGAAGTCAAGTTTTGGCTATTGAACCTAGAAAAAAACATGTTTTAGTAATAGATGAATGACCGTGGTAAGCCAATGTACCGGTCAAACTGCACTGTATATTCATGCCTCAGGCTTGTGTAATCAGCGTCAATAGATGCATTACTACTACTATATGCAAACAATGGGAAGAGTTCATAGCTTGCAGCCCTTCCCCCCGGAGCTGTGGGGAATTAAGTCATTCTCAAAGATATATTTATTAGATTTTCGACTATGTTGAACAAAACGGCTATCTCAAAATTTAAATTGGGTGACTTCGGGAAAAAATGAGTGTGGGAGGGGGCCAATTTCCCCCCCCCCAAACTTTTTGGGTCACTGAAAAAGGGAACTAGAACTTTTAATTTCCGTTTGAATGAGCCCTCTCACGATACATGAGTACTACTGGACCAATAAAATCACCCCTGGGGAAAAAAAACAAACAAATAAACACGCATCCGTGATCTTTCTTCTGGCAAAAAAATACAAAATTCCACATTTTTGAAGATAGGAGCTTGAAACTTCTATAGTAGGGTTTTCTGATATGCTGAATCTGATGGATTGAGTCTCATTAAAGTTCTATGACTTTTTGTGTTTTTTTCCCCCTTTTTTTCGACAATAAAGCAAATTTTCTCAGGCGCGTAACTTTTGATGCGTAAGACTAAACTTGATCATACTTGTATATTTGAAATCAAAATAAAATCTGATTCTTTTTATGTATCTATTGGTGTCAAAATTTTGTTTTTTAGAGTTTCGGCTACTATTGAGCCGGGTCGCTCCTTACTTACAGTTCGTTACCACGAACTGTTTGAAAAACACTTTACTTCTCTCGATGAATCTTTTGTGCTTCATGGTTTTCTTTCCGGTTTTCCTTGTGTTTTACTCCACCGTTTCTTTTTATGTGTGTGGGTAATAAATAAATTGCATAAATTGTATATGCTCGAAAACGACTTGATGATTTTTCAATATACTAACATTTTCAGGCGTGAAGAAAACAATATAGATAGGTGACGACTTCGGGAAAATTCATTTTTCCCTACCAGCGCCCTTAATATATTTTTCATAGGCCCTCTGCGACACGAAATTAACAGATCAAAAACTAGAAGAAAACTGTCTAAATGAAGTTTCGCCGTTGAAATAGGGTAACTGAATATCAATCACGTCATTACTATTCATAAAGCTTCCGATCCGAGTTAATATTGCATAGCGTTTTTTTAAAGATTATTTGATTTATTAGCCTCCCTGAAAGGTCAATTAAACCTTGCAGATTGAACTTTAAAAGTAATTTTAGCAAGTTATTCAACTAAAAACGTTATTATTTCGGACTGGATTCTTGGTAAAGTAAGTTTGTTTTTCCTTTGCATAGTTCGGGGCATCGGGGGCGTCAATTGACGAATTACCTAGGAAAAAAGTAAAATGAATGTCAATACTACAATTTTATTTACAGACTCAAGCTCCTGAGTCAAACTCAAAACAAGAAGGAACTAAGAAAAATGGGGCTGACACCCCCATGCCTACTGAAGACCTGATCATAATTTGTACTTTACTCAAAACAATCCTTGGTACTTGTTTGATATGCCCCCTACCGCTCAAGTTGTCCAGTTTCCTTCGCTACTTTTTTTTCAACTTAGTGTGAGAAAAGACAAAGAGAAGTGACAGAATAGATGGGAAATATATGATTTTGGCTGTATATTTGCACATTAGGGGGGGGGGAGGGTTAGTGCTTGGAGAGTGTGAAGCCAGAAAACCGTTCTTACTTCATAATATCAGAATAATTGTTGCTAACACATTTTCCATGCAGACCCGCTGTATTTTACCCCCTCCCCCAATATGCAAGTATATAGCCCACATTTGTTTCTATAGTATTATATTTTTATCATAATTGGGTATATTTTTATTAGGATTAGCCTAACTTCACTTCTTGAGTGGTAGGGGGTATATCATACAGTTACCCAGTACAGTTGGCTACTGATATTTGTTCCTTAAAGCCTTAATAATTTTGGATTTATTAAATAAAAAAAGCGAAAACATTTAAAATGTATTTTGTTTGCCAAAACAAAATACACACATTCCTGCTGGAGGATGGGGGATTTTAAAAGGGTGGAGGAATACCTAGACGACTTTTTAAGTCTAAGATTCGTTTCACCGAGCGAAGCTAGTTCCCCTGGTACTTATCGCAATAGTAACAAAGTAGACATAGTAACATGGGTACATTAAGCAACAGAAATATATAAAATACAGACAAGGCCTTATACAAGGGGAGGGGGGTAGGAGGTTTGGCCTTCCCTCCAAATTGTTTGTCCGACTCCTAATTACCTAGAAAAAGACATAAACAAGTTTTTAAGGCTTTTTAAAAGTTTTTTTGTAATCCCCCCTCCCCCGTACAAAATCCGGTAGGCCTACTTGTCAGTTATTGGAAACACACCCAAAAAGTGAAGTTATGTTTATCCTAATGACAAATAACAAAACATAATGATAAATTTAATACTTTAGAAACAAAATTATGGAAACCAAACCCAACCTAGCCTAACGTAACCTAACCCTAACCCCTACCCCCTAATATTCAAATATACAGCCCGAATTATACAAGTCCAATGCATTCTGTCTAAGTCCAATGCATTGTATTACCCATTACTTGTTTTTTAGCTATGAAACCGGTTTTCTGAGATGTAACCTAAGCAAAATTCTTGAATGAGTTTTAATAACGGACAAGTACCAAAAATCCATTTGTAACCCCCCTCCCTCTAACAAAATCCTGGATACGGCCCTGAATACAAATATATAACCTATATACAATTTTATAGATATATATAAATAAATTGTAAATAAGTAAGCCTGAATGAATGAAAAATGTTTTAACTCATGTTGTAAGTAATCCAACAGAAAAAATAAAACACTTTAGACAGAAGATAAAGCGCATTAAGCAAAATCAATAATGTTTGCGTAATTGCTGTAAGTTGTGCTATAGGCTATTACTGTTAAGCAATGAAAATGTATCTGAAATTAAAGTGATTCTAGGAATATTATGGATTCTTTTTAGGTTTATTTGACGATTCAAAATAAATAAATGAATAGAAAAAAATAAAATAGGATTCATTTAATAGGAATTTTAGTGAAGTTTTAAGTGAAGTTTTTAGTGAAGTTTTTAGTGAAGTCTTTTATTATTTAAGTGAAGAGTAACAGTAAACCCCAAAATTAGGAGAATCTATTCCGTATAGGAGGGAGGCTTCCCTTTTCTCATCCCCAACCTCCCCCCGTGGTAATAGAAACTTCGGAAGATGCTCAGCATAAACTTTGGAGGGGGGCAGATATCTCAGAGGGTGAATTTAATGCCAAACGCTTCTAATTCTCATTAAGCTTTCAGGTAAAACACAGAATTAATTCTAAGGAAGGGGCGGGGGAGAGGTAGAACTTGATATTTCATTCTTTTTTATTTCTGGGAATATTTCTGTTCTACACTGTTATTATTTAAGTAAAGAGTAACACTAAACCCTAAAATTAGCAGAATCTATACCGTATAGGAGGGTTCCTCATCCCTCCCTCTGCCTAATCGTCGTAGAAACTTTGGAGGATGCTCATACGATCAGAAATTGATAGTTCTAGCACTTTTTTTTTATAAGTCGAAAGTGATTGGAGACCATCCAGGCCCTGTCCTAAAACTGTTTTTAACATCTGGTCCTTTTGTTACCCCTTAGGACATTTGATCGACATTTTGAGGTACATAGTTTGCACTTTCTCTGTGGCTGCTCAATTTTACATGTGGAGAATTTTCCATGGGGGAGGGGGGATTTTTTGGGTAGAATATTCCGGGAGATTTTCTGCGAGAGAGGGTATTTTTCGTGGGGGAGGGTGGGAATAAATGCCAAGACCCGGTATCGATTGGGGATAGGTATATCTGAGTAGAATAGATCCATGCAGTTCTAGGGGCCCTCCGTACAAACAGGTTTTTTCTAGTAGTTACATGTAAAAACAATATTTTCCACTTTTAACGACTAACTTTAAAATTAAAATGTCTTTTTTTTTTTTTAAATATCAACACACACTTTGAAAATATTACAGATCAAAATTAAAATTTAAATGTCTTTTTTTTTTATTTAAAAAAAAAGGTGTCTATAATTTTTTAATAGACGATTATTTTTTTTATATAATAAGGTTCCATATTTGATTCTTTATCAGTTTCGAATCGTTTATATTCGTGATAGCATTTTTTGTAATTACATATAAAAAATGGATAATTATATCCTTTTTATGGTGAGTAAAAAATATTCGCATTATTAAAAATAAATTGTAATTAAGTTAATGAAGAAATTCTTTCCTTACACTAGAACTAAGGGATACTTATACACTTAGAAGTCTGTTGTTTTTAGGAGCTGAAAAAACCTCTAATTCTCTTATAGGTTGAAATTTACAGTGTGATTTTTTTATCGGGATCAATTGGTGTTTTAGATGTTTTTTTTTGAAAAAAGTTATTATATTTTCGATATGTAATTTGTTATTATAATAAAATGTTGATTTTTTTATTTATTTATTGTTACAAAATTTTCATTTTTTTTAAATATAAGTGGTTTTTTTTTTCTAGGAATTTTTTTTAAAATAAATACACGCCAGTCTGCATTTACGGTGTGATTTTTTTTTTATAGGGATAAATGGGTATTTTAGATGTTTTTTTTTTAAAAAAAAGTTCTTTTCTTTTATCTAATTAATTTTGTAATTATAATAAATTGTTGATTTTTTTTATTTTATTTATTTTTAAAAAATAATAAATTTTTTTAAATTTAAGTGGCTTTTTTTTTTTAAAAATTTAATGTTTTTTTTTTTGTTGGGAGGGTTTTTTAAAAAATTAACTGCCCCGCTTCAGTTATTGGTTTTAATTTATATTTATTTATAAATTTTTTTTAAATATGATAGTTTTAATTTAATGTCATATGCAATTATTCTCAATATTGTTTAATAAGGAACGCAAATACTGCTTTTTAAGTTTGAATTTACAAATACAGTCACGGAAGCATGGACATAGGAGGGGGAGGGTGGAGGGGGAGGAGCAGTTTATAAAAGGTCCTCCATCCCACTATCAAAACCTCTGATTTTGAAATCAAGATGTCTAACATAAACTAAATTATTTTCCAAAAACCCAAAATGCATTTTTGCTACATGCTAATTTATTTTTATTTTTTTTAAAGGAATAAGAGACTTGCAATAATCATCCTTCTGGGAAAAAAGCTAGATATTACGAACCTTCATTAATACAGCCCACAAGAGCGTATGTTATCAAATACGCTAGAAAAGTTACACACGATCATGCATCACGCACTCAACTGAGAGCGACAGAACCCTCTGACCCCTGCTCTGGCTCACGTGCAAACCCCCCTCAAGTCGTAAAAATTTTGTACTATAAATACTAGCCTTGATAAATTGTACTCATATCCATAATTTTTTTTCTATTAATATTTTAATTAATAAATAAAAAAATTTATATTTGGAATATATTTTTAAAAACTAAAAAATTGTTTCTAAGCTATTTAATTTTCTTTCATTAACCAAATTAATTATATTTATTGAGTGATTATCATGCATTTCTATAACAAAAAAACCTTACCTCGTAACTTATAACTAAGATGATTTCTAATTCAATATTCCTTTTATACAAAAAAACTAACTATTTGAAAAAAAAACGAAAATCGAAAAAACAATTGCCACTATACAGTTAAAGCACACGGTTAGACTAGTATTTTCGTGCCTAATTAATGTGATTACATCCGATATACTTGATCAGATCTATCACCGCCTTTTAAGCCGATATGAATTCTAAGTAGGGTCGCATGCAAAGCGGTCTTTAAATAGCCAGATGTTTATCTTCAATAAGCAATTTACACAGGGAATTCATTGAAACACTTAGGTGTTTTCAAGAAAAGAATTTGAGACTATTTGAACAGTGTTGTGAAATCAGTTATAATATTTAATCATATACATAATTTTTTTTCTAGCAATCTATAAAAAAAATTATAAAAATTTTTATCCGGCTAATATATTTTTAAAAAACAAAAAATTTGTTTTTAATATCTTTAAATGTAATTAAGTAAAAAAATTTATTATATTTTTTTACCTATTATAAAGATTTTCTATAAAAAAAAAACATAAAAAATTAAATTATAAACAATATTCTTAATAATACAATAATCCTTTTAGACAAAAAAAACTAACTATTTGAAAAAAAAAAACGAAAAGCGAAAAAACAATTGCCACTATACAGTTAACGCAAGCTTTTAGACTAGTATTTTCGTCCCTAATGCATTTGAATACATATGCTATACTTGATCAGATCTATCACCGCCTTTTAAGCCGATTTGAATTCTAAGTAGGGTCGCATGCAAAGCGGTCTTTAAATAGCCAGATGTTTATCTTCAATAAGCAATTTACACAGGGAAATCATTGAAACACTTAGGTGTTTTCAAGAAAAGAATTTGAGACTATTTGAACAGTGTTGTGAAATCCGATACCCCTCCAACTCGGAATGGGTATCGATCCTCCTACCTCGAAGGAAGCCCCCGGTTCCCATGGGTTCTCCGTGGGTGGGGTTTGGGGGGGGGGAGGGCTCTAAAAAAAAAAGGGGGGGGGGGCATCCAACATTTTTAATTTTTTAAATGGATGGAGAAAAAAGTTCTTCTCTCTTACCATTATTTATTTATCCCAGGTCGAAAAAATCCGTTGGTAAAATACAGAGGAAAATACGGATTATTTAGAAAGTGGCACCACCGAGCTCCGACATATGGAGTTCGTTTCCTTTAACTGAAGCCGAGGAGCAACTGCTCGTACAACATACTGCATCAGTCGAACAATGGTCAAGTTTCATCAACAGTTACAATGAAGAAGCTCAAAGAATTGAATTGGACCCATATTTTGAGTTTTTATTTTAAAAAAAAATTTTTAATAAAACCATTATTTTTTTATATCATTATAGTGTTATAACGTACCCCTGAAAATCAGAATAAAAGGTCACGACAAAAAATATTTTTTTTTTTTAAAATTTTAAGTTGACATTATGAAAGACATAAGGCACTGTAACTTTTTTTTCTTCTTTTAATTTTTCAGGTGTTGGGACAATGACTATGAGAAATTGACAAAAGTTTATTAAATATAAAAAAAAATAATGATTATTTTACATAAAAATAAAAAACTTTTTTTTTCTACAGATTAAACATATAGCACCCCCAACGGCAGCACCATTGAGTGATGATGCAAGTATATTTACAGAACCAATTCTGTCACCACCAGCAGAGTTCAGGGATGAACCTACACTGGTTCTAGAGAACATGGAGTGGCATGAGGGCTTCCTTAATGATGTTTTTGGGGAAATGGCCAGCCTGGAGGACTTAACTTGTGATATTGACATGCTTGAGGACCCAGACTGGGCAGATAATTTCATGCGTGAATATTTAGATGATGATGTTACATGTAAATTTGAACCGGGTCCTCATAACGAAATTCCATCAGAGGACAATACAGGCTGGCTCGACCAATTGTCCCAAAAAACCTTAGAATATGTACTAGGGAATCTCATGTCAAATCCCTCCAATGTGATTGAACAAACAGTGTCAGGACATCAAAACAGTACGACGTCCCCGAACTTGCCTGATTTTTATCTGCTAGAATCTGCTCGAGTTCATTTGAACACATCCTGGTTATATTTTAGCCGTCCCTATGACACCGCTGGCATAAAATACCCTCCCCCCGTGACAAATCTAACTCCATCTCTACCAACCATTCCCCACATTATTGCTCTTACCCTCCCCACAGGGGGGTGTCAGGGGGGACTGCCAGCCTCAGTGTAACACAAAGTTTATTTAAAACATGGGACATCTGGTGCCATTTTTTATTTTCATTGTTCTACTGGGAACAAGACTTTTTACCCAGGTCTAAACGATTTTGAAGACAACTTTTTCAACTGGGTAAATAAACTAATTTCAACTTTGGATACATTTAGCGAGAGAGGGAGTGGTTCCACCATTTTATACATTGAACGAATGGATCTGAATCTCAGTAGATTTAAAAAAAACTTTATTTTAAGGGGTGGGAGGGGTAAAAGAATAAAATGTCACCCAGATTTGTCGGCTACCAAAGGAGTTCAGGGTTTCAATTTTGACACTGGACTTCAATGCTTTAAGTACTCGTTTTTAGTAGCGGCCCATAAGACATTATGAGAAGACTCATCTAAGAAAAATCTTGATGAACGATCTCGCAACTTCTTGAACATTGTCCAGCTATAATTGTTTTATTTATGGCTATTAATGGCATTGTTGTAATTTAAAGAACTACTCATTGTTAAGAACGAACCTTCCCCTTTGGAGGGGGGGGTGGTTGTTCTCCTATCCGACCTTGACTGTGTCGATGGGGGGAAAAAACCGAATAAAAAGGGAGCTTTGTACTCGGTGAGGACACCGATGGTGGAAAATGTTAAAAATTGGGTATGGGTTATTTACCAACCCCCAAAAGATGTAAATTCTTATGTTCATTTTGTCCCATTTAAGTCGATACGTCGACTCATATGTCAAGGCAATACCCAAGGAGGAGAATGTTTTTATTGCCCCATGTGCCTCTCCCCAGTTATATCTGAGCAAACTATTTCAGATCACATGGGGCCTTGCAAACTTCATGGAAATCAAAGAATTGAAATGCCTGTAGAAGGCAAAGACATTTTACAATTTGAAAATTTTCAAAATTCTCTTCTGCAATCTGATAAAATGTCTTTGGATTGTGAAACAAGATTTGTTGATGTCTCAGACCCCTCCCGACCCACGATCGTAAAGGACCACAAACTCGATGCGTGTTCCTACGCACACGCTCGTCGCGACTCCAACAATAAAATGCAATTGGACGAGTTTTTTTTACTATTGACGAGGAGGGCAGTATGGAAAAGCTCTAGGTTTCTTTAATAAAAACAGCAAACAGGGCAATTTCACGATTATGTCATACCAATTATCCGATGACAATGTCGGATAAAGAGCAATTGGCGTTGGAAAAGGGAACAGTTTGCTGGGTGTGTAGGGGTGCCCTTGCCCCAAAAGACGCGGTGCAGGACCACAATCACCTTATTGACCCCAATTCAACGGGACAAAGTAACTTTCGGGGGTGGGCTCATAATTCGTGTAATTTAAAAATTAAACAACAACTTTTTCAACCGGTTTTTATACATAACTCTAACTACGATCTGAAGTTTGTGCTACCTGCATTGGCACATCTTCAAAGAAATCGAACAGTGGATGATGATGATGATGCATGTGTGATATACATCTGTAATTTAACAATAAGGAATTAATCCTATTATTTTGTGCGTTATATGTAAGTTTTGTTTAAATTTTCTTAATCAGTAGGTGATTACAATACTAAAATTCGCTGGGTATAGTCCTACCGATTTTTTAAAACCTAAGTTATATACTTAATTCAAGTGCAGACAAACGATGACGGCAGCAATGCTTTCCCCTTCTCAAGCAACAATTTCCAAATGATTTATATGATTTGTTAACGGTCAAGGGCATCTATCCTTATGACTTTTATTGTTCCATGTCGAGATTCGCCGAGGAGACTATTCCTTGTATTGAATCGTTTTACGACAGTCTTCACGATCGTAGTTGCACCCCCGAGGAATACAGTTTTGCTAAAAAAGTTTGGGCAGAGGGAGGGTGTAAAAATGGATTTGACTACTGCAAGCTTTATTTGTCGAGTGACGTGTTAACTTTTTTAGACATTATGAGTAAAAATACGGATAAAATATATGAGGGATTTAATCTTGATTTAGGTTATTATTTTTCTTCGCCTCATCTAGTGATGGACCTCATTCTAAAAAGTGGTGGGGACAAACTTGGGCTGATCACTGACAGTGATCAGCCCCTGTTCATCGAGAGGTAGATGAGGGGGGGTTTTGAGGGTCATGGGCACTGGATCGTTGACACCGCTCCTACATAGGAGAAGACGGGGACAGAATCGAATGCAGTATTCCTCGATATGAATTCTCTCTACACCTCGGCCAGGTCCAATTATTCACTACATTGAGGTGACTCTACATGGATCAATGACCCTCAAGCCCCCCATTTCCCCAACATTGACGACGACAGTGTTGAGGAGAATGGACCGGTTGGATGGTTTTTTGAAATTGATGGAGAGATACCAGTCGAGTTTCACGATTCAGTAAAGGATTTTGTTTTCCCGTACATCAATAGACCTGTGACTAAGGACTCTTTAAGTCCTCGCAATAGGCGTTTAGTCGAGGTGGACAGATTGCATTGGGCGCCTTCAAAACAAAAACTTATTGCTGACCTTCTGCCGAAAAAAAACATGGTTGTAAATAATTTAGCTTTAAAATTTATGTGTAACAAATTTTTAAACGTCACAAAGTTTCACAGAGCACTCGAGTTTAGTCAAAAACCTTATTTGAAAACGTTTGCTGACACTTTTGTCAGCAAACGTTCTGCAGCAAAGACGAAAGCCGAAAAAGAAATTTATAAACTCATTTTGAATTCGGCTTTCGGCAAAATGTGTGAGAGTGGGCGTAATAGGAATCGTTGCGACGTTGTGACCGATACAGAACAATGTGCTCGAATTAGTGCCGATCCCAATTACACTTTCTTTCCAATCATTGGCCCGGACATGGTACTTTTGAATAGGAAAAAAAGACGCATTGTCCTGAATAAAAATAGTGCTGCAGGCAGTGCTATCTTGGAGATCTCAAAAAAGCTCATGTTGGACTTCTACTACAATGTGGCTAGTGTACAGTGGCCGGACAAGGGGCAAGTAGAGGTCTGCTACAGTGACACGGATTCTCTACTGCTCAAAGTAAAAGCATCAAATCTAATTGATGATTTGGCACACGGTGAAATTATCAGCTCACGGATGGACTACACCAATTGGAGTGTTGGTCTTTACCCTGAGATAGTAAAACGTCAGGCGACCAATCAACTTTTATTTTTAAAATCTTAAACGGGTAGCGACTTGATTTCCTGTGGTATGTTTGTAGGTCCGAAGGCGTACTTTATACAGACATACGACGAGGAAATCAAGAAACGTTGCAAAGGAGTACCCACGCGCTATGTGGACAAGAAGTTCAATATGGACATTTATAGGAATTGTATTACTCAAAATACAATTCCACGAGTCAAATTGTTGGCAATTCGTTCGTTAAAGTACAAGAACTATACTGTAAATGTAGAAAAAAAAGCCATGAGTACCATGTCCGACAAGGTCTATGTTTGTCAAGATGGTGTGACCACCCTCCCCCTTGGACACTATTTAACTTCAGACCGGATCGAATGTACTGCCCACCGTGAAAGTCTCGGTTTAAATAAAGTCCTGTAACTAATTTCCTAAAAAAAAAACCTTTGGGGGGGGGGGGGGGGCCTCGCGGCCTTTGGGGGGGGGGGGGGGGCCTCGCGGCCCGGGGGGGGGGGGCGGCCCCCGCCAGCGCGGGCGGCGCACCGACACCAAAGTTATCTCTCTTTTTTTTTGGAATTATAGCAGATTTTTTTTTTTTTTTTTTTTCAATGGTCCTCGCAAATTTAATATTTTTTTCTCTGTAAAAAAAAAAAAAAAAAAAAAATGTTTTTCTCTCTCTGTAAATTCCATTTAAATGTTGTTGTTGTTGTATTTTTATTATAAAAAATAAATTTAAAAAAAAAAATTATTTTTTAAAGTGCTCTCTCTCTAATTTAATGTTTTTTTTTTTTTCTCTTTAAACAAAGTGTTTTTTTTTTATCTGTGTGTGTACCTTTGTAAATGTTGTTGTTGTTGTTGTTGTTGTATTTTTTTTATTATGAATAAATTTAAAAAAAAAAGTGTATTTTTTCAATGTATTGTTACTTTTTTTTATCTGCATATAATAAAAGAAAAAAATATGATTCTTTGTCTTTTGTCTTTGTCTTCTTCTTGAAGAACAGAGTAGTAGGGAAAAAAAAAAAATTATTTAGTCATTAGACAATTAGGGTCTACAGTTAGTTGTCCAGGTGAACTGTTGAAAGGAACATGTATCAATTTAAAACACCATTCAGATCGTTTCTGTGTGGGCCCTAAATGTCGGGAAAAACAACACTCTTATCTAAAATAATTAAAAATTGGTATAAAATGATATCGGAAAATCCGAAAAATATCGACTAGTGCTATATTATTTTGCAGGATTCGTACAATATAATAAAAGCAATTGCGGCCACCACCACCACCACCACCATGGGATCGATGAGGAAGATACAGTTCATACAGGGACTTGATGTTTTCAACATTATTGAACCAAACTCTTGGCTGATCATTGACGATCTGGCTGAATCCATTGAACAATGGTCCCAGCAAATGTTGCTATTGTTCACGGTTCGCTCTCATCATGAACAGATTTCCGATACTCTGGTTCTACACAATCTCTTTCATCAGAGCAAATGTATGCGAACACTTGCTTTGAACTGCACCTACTATATCATATACAGAGTTGTTCGTGATTCTAGCTCGCTAAAAACCCTCAATAAACACATTTATCCAGGTGCCCCTAAATTTCTACTTTCGGAATAGGCACAGTAAAATAATAAACCTCCCGGCAATGTCCTACTTTACATTACCAGACCTCCCCCTGGGGATCTACGTGCTGATTAATACAAATTTGAGTAAAAAACTACTCATTCTCTCCAGGCGAGCGCTAAAAAGATATAGTATCCAAAATCATGACAATGAAAAAAATACAAAACCCTGTACATTTTATTTCTGTTTTAAGTATTTCAAATCCTCCACTTAGACAAGCACTACTCAAACACGGTATTGACAATGATTTCATTAATCTAATATCTGAACTTTGTTTAAATTTGACCGAGGGTAATGTTCAACTACCAGAAGTAGTTAAGCAACAGGCAAAGCAACATCGTTCCATTGTACGTACATGGGCCTCTAAAAACAAAGGAAAGGATTTTAAAAAGAAACGACTTCTTCAGGCAGGCGGTAGCTTTTTACACTTTTACTGCCAATAATTGCAGGACTTGCAAACAGTTTTCTCTAGTGAAAATGGCAAAACCCTATAAATTGATTCCAATAGAACTCGCTCTCTCACCCCTCGAACACTTTGAGGATAATCTGAGTAAAGTCCTCGACAATTAAACTATTGATGATGATAAAAAGCTGATTTTACTTCAAGATGCTCTTCGCCGAGTGGACAAACACTATCGATCAAAACCCACTGCTGCTGACCCCAAAAAATAATCATCTCCTCACGAGTCTCCTGCTGCTGCTGCTGCTGTAACGAACTTAACGACGGAGTAATTGTATTAATTTTTTTTTAATATTGGAATTCTACTCCCACACTCTTATCGTCAACAATTTAAACGACTCCTAATCTATCTCTTGGAAAGTGATCAAATTCAAGTTGAGAGCAATGGGGAAAGGATTATAATTCAGGGCAAGAGCTATAATCTACTTGATTTAATGTATGACATGGTTACAAATCGTAAAGGACTATTATCATTTGACACTCGTATATACAACTTTCTAAATAAATTAAACTTCCCCAAAAGTCTTATTGGCAATAGACAAATTCTAAAAAAATTAAATAAACGTGCATCATCATCATCAACATGAAAAGATGAAGCAGCAGAAGAAGATTTTAAATCAATTTTGGAAAATACTAGAACCCCATTGATAGCTAGACAAAATAGAAGACGTATCAAGTCAACGTCTCCGTCAGCAGCAGCAGCAGCCAGTATACAAAAGGGTAGCGGACATTACACAACGTGTTTATGTTCAAAATGGCTGAAGTTCTGAAATGTGTTTATGAAAATATTGGCGAGGCGTGGAGTTTAAGTTCCCTCACAACTCTTTCCAAAGTCACGAGTGTTCGCACTAAAAGAGTACAAGACTAACTACAAAATGAACCAAGTTACACTCTGCATCGGAATCATAGACTTCGTGCCAATCAATATCGACAAACTAAAGCCTTTTACCCACTGGATATAATGCAAGCAGATCTCCTGACTCTAGACGAGCTTCAAAGACGTCACAATATACCGTACAAGTACATTCTACTTGCAATCAGTGTCTTTAGTCGCTATGCATATGCAAGTCCATTGCGATCAAAGAGAGGTGTTTAAGTTGCTCGGGTCCTAGAGATTATTCTTTAACAGGAGTCATATAAAAAAATTCACACATTTTATGTTAGTGTATGTCTTAATTTCCACGTTTCGAAGTTACTCGAGAAATATAGTAAGCTGATCCATTGTAGTCGTCGACATAAAAAGGCTGTATTGGCTAAGCGATTGATAAAAACTATTTAGCTTTTAATTTCAAGATATTGTTCATTGAAAAATACATCGGGTTATATTCATGATCTTGATAAAATCATGTTGATTTATAATCAACGACCTCATCGCTCATTGTCCAACTCTACACCAACGTAAGTTCATCATTCGGATCATAATACAATTGACACCTTTCTTAAACAGTATTCCAATGAATCACAAGTCAAGAAGAAGAAGAAAAATAAATTCAATGTTGGTGATATTGTTCGAATTAATAGAAAAACTAATGTTTTTGAAAAGGGGAATTACTTGTGGTCCACTGAACTTTTTAAAGTGTCAAAAATATTTGACAATACAACACCTTCGTATCGAATGAGTGATACCGAAGATTAGTGGAGTCTAGTTGGATTTTACGACAATTATTTACTAAAAGTTAGAAATGCTATTGAAATAAGCCTACTTGTCAAGATATTAAAGATAATTACCCGGAGGCATCAGATACAGTTACTTATTCGGTGGCTCGAATACACCTCGGAGTTTTATTCTTGGATCGGTGTTGAAGATATTGACAATGCCCAATGATTTCTATGTAACTTTCATGTCCAACGTTTCCGATCCTCTCTACAAGGACTTGAATAGGACAAGTGATTTTTGGACAAAACTCTCACCCGCCATCAAATTTGACGGTGCATATGAAGTGACTCTTGTCGACTGTATTCTCAAAAATACCCACGACATCCTGAGACAGGATCGTGTGTATGATATAAAAGTTATACCATTCGATTGGACTATGAACGGGTTGGGCTATGCCGACTATGAATGGGTTGAAGCACTTAAATCTAGTGACTATCCACATGTCAAATTGAAATATATTGAATATGATAATATGGGGGATTTGTGTCGTACAATCAATGGAAAAATCTCATATCGTCGGAATGGTACATTCCATTTTAATTAGTCATTGGAACATGATAGGATTTACATTAGCTCACCTGTTGACACTGAAACAATTATTCTCAATGACAATTTGAGAGATGCTCTTGGCTTTAAACAGAATATGATCCATGGGAAAAATGCTGGCGCCGTTTACGGGATGGATCAAGTTATTCTTGCTGATTATCCACCTGGTTTTGCCTTGGACTCTTGCATATTTCTCTACGCATCCTTTGTGTAAACGTCGAGAGTCGGTAATTCAAATGTACCCCTCTTACGTGCTCTTGAAAGAAACACATCCCACAATCTTGTTCACCCTTCTATTATCAAGCATCTTCAGTATATATCTGTAAACCCTTCATATTTGTAACTCTTCCAGTTTACATGAATACGTGACTTGGGTGAATCTGCAGCAATAGAACAAGGCTGAGCAGTGATTACATGTCATATTCGACCTATTGTCAACGACAAAGACGGTACAATCACCTAAAAAAATGAACAATAGAAGAATTCCATTTGTCTGTCCCGATATCGAGTGTTATCTCAGTGCTTTGAGTCCACGTCAAATAGGCAATGGATTGGACTACTACAAGGGGCGTACTACAATGTCTGGCTCTGGTCTTGGTAGCTGGTTTGCTAGGCTATTTCGTTCTGCACTACCCCTTGCCAGAAAATATCTTGTACCTGCTGCATCAAATTTTGCTGCTTCCACACTACAGGACTGGGGGTCGTGCAAGAATTTCAAGGAGAGTGTTAAGGAAAATATTAGATCTTCAGCAAGAGCCGTTGGCGAACACTTAAAATCTCGACAAAATGGGGATCGATTGAAAAGGATGAGTTCGCGTCATTCACTCATCAGTCTCCAGCCATGCAGGAAGCAAAGGACATCAACAAGGACTTTGAGAAATAAAACAACAAAGACCAATAAGCAACAGAAGAAGAAGAAAAAGAAGAAGAAGATTGTTAGATCAAAGAAGGATTTCTTCTCTTAAGATGACTTATCTCCCTCACAAGGAATCATATCCATCAATCAGTTCCTCATTGAATCTATTCAATGCTGAAAATGTTGATGTCAGTGTCAAGTATGGCTACTATGAACAATTTCATCCTCAACAACCCCTCTCTGACAATATACACTTTCAAATATTGTCCAATGAAGACTATTTCATTGATTTGTCGTCAACATTTATTGATTTAAATGTTGTGGTGAAGAAAAAGTCAGATAATACAATTCCAAATGCCGGCGATGGTCTCTCCTATGAAAACGGTATTCTACACAACCTATTCAAACAAATTAATGTATTTATTAATGGTACATTGGTGAGCACCAGCAATAATTTATCCAACTATGCAAGCTACATACAATTTATGATGATGACACCGAAGGTGTACAAGGAGATGAGAGGACAATCATCGGGCTATGAATATCGAGCAGGTGTTGATACTGACGGTGAGTTGACTACAGCAGTGAAACAGGAGTATTATCTAGTTGGAAAATTAAATCATGAGATATTCAATATATCCCAATGGCTACCCCCCAATGTCAAGATTGACATAAAGTTACAGATGGCCCCATCAAATTTCATTTTGAGAAAAACACTTCATGCAGCATCTGATGCAAATGTCATTATCACATCGGCAATTCTCCACGTCCGGATAAAACAGCTTATGAGCTCTGGTGCATTGGCAGTGGAAAAGCTATGAGCCAACGGCAACAAAATTAAACTTCTTGTCCCTCATACGCTCACTAATCAACGTTTCATTGCCGCTGACTCTTGTTGTTATAGTGATTCCTCGTTTATCAATGGAGAAATCCCTTCAAACTTGGCTTTGGCCTTTGTGAAGAGTGGCAGTGCCGTTGGATCCTGGACTGAATCCCCCCATGATTTTAATTTTTTCGGTCTATCTAGCCTTGTGTGCAAACTGAATGGTATTCCACTGTACACTCTATCATTTGACAAAAAATCCTATAGAACTCTGTACGAGTTGACCATGCAATCCCTAGATCATGACTCAACTTTTTGAAAATGGAATAACTGATTCAATGTTTTCAAAAAATCATGGGGTTATTGTTTTGGACCTGTCAGGCACACAGGATATGACCATAGTACGAACAGGGAATGTACGTTTAGAGTTTACATTTGCCGATGCCCTGACTGAGAGTATCACGCTAATATCACTGAGTCAATTTGAAACCTATTGGGAAATCACACCCGACGGCAGTGTTCTACTAGACCTAGCACCATGAACACAAACCAAATAATCAACGTATTTAGTATGGATCCATACATGTACCAATACAAGTCCTATTGCCTACCTTCTGACTTCATTGAAAAAATGTCCAAGTATTAATAATACCCTGATCATTGTTAATAGCAGTCCGTCGATTTCGACGACAGGTCATTAGCTTCGCATCTTTCAAACAGCGAAGACTATTTAATTTTTTGATCCTCTTGGCCTATCGTATAAATTCTACACACCATACATCAGCAACTTTATTGAAAGCAGTGGGAAAACCATTATTCAAAATCAACGAAGAGTACAGGATTTAACAACTAAGACATGTGGCTTTCATGCACTACTCTTTTTCATGTTCAGATGTCGTGGCTACACCTACACGCAGTTTCTCAACATCTACGTTGACGTACCTCAATTGAACGGCTTTCTAGTGGATAAAATACTTACAAGTTTATTTAATATTTATTTTAGTGCCATAATAATAAATTTTTATAAATTTTTTTTTTAATTTTTTTATTAATAAAAAAAATTTATATACATTATAAAAAAGACTTTTCTACTCTTTAGATTTCATCCACTACTAGGTATTTGTCGACAACAACTAGTGCAGGTAGATTATTTGAATTCACAGTGTACTGATCCTGATGTAGTGCAATGTCAGGGTCACATTTTCTACAGTAGAGCGTGACTTCACTCTTGTCATATCTCTTTGTATAGTCAATTATACTAGTCTCATTCAGTCTATAGAATTCACGTGTTTCAATTTGCGTATTTGAAGAACTTTCACAAACAGAGTCCTCAAGTGTCGAATCACATAACGTCACAGCCAAATAGAAATCATTGGGCTTATAATCAAAACACCCATTGTCTTCACAACGATGACGTAGAAACCATATTCTTTTGTTGTTCAAACAGTTTAATCGTTGACCTGGTTCCTCCTCCCATAACAATAAAAAACCGCGACTAGAACAATCTCTTATCAATACACGAACCGCACTTTGAGTATTCTTTCCAATCATAACGGGATATGCACTCTCCCATTGCTTACATTTTTCGTAATGACAATTGGAGCATAGATGGCCTCTAGGATGAGAGTCAAACACCACTTCTAGACAAGACTTACAATCTTTAATTTTTACAGCAGATCCTCTGTGCAATTTACACGGGTTGCATAATCTACACTTTTCATCATACTCCTCAATCATTATGCAAGTCTCACATGATGACCAGCTACTCACTGAATACATACATAACTGGCATTTATTAAACATTTAGTTATGTGCTAACACTCTCATTATTGAAATAATACTGATTCATAAAGTACCAAAAAAATTGCCTGATATAGAGAGAGAGAGGAGTAAATCTTCCTTGAGAATTATCTTTTCTTATGAAAAAAAAGTCTTAAATTGATAGAAACTAATGTTTAAAAGCATATCACATATATAGTTTTGCCGTGTCGTTATCAATATATAAATAAATTGTGTAAATTCATTTGTACCACGATGTCGAAGCTTCATACAATAGTCTAATGATGGAGAATCAGTTTTCATTATATCGACAAGCATTCCTCGAGAAAATATCTTCCTTTGAATAGACAACTCTAGAAAATCATCATCTAGAATCAAACGTTTTTCTATAAGAATTAGATTCCTCATGATTCGATCTTTCTCGAATCTATCCATTTTTTAAAGTCCTAACTCTCTCACAACCAACTTCAGACTAAACAGAATTTCTTTTTGTACTCAAAATCTATGCTAGTCTACTATAGAAAAAGAAAAAAATACCATTGATTTAGAAACAGTTTTATTTAACATAATTACAATAATAATAATATTCACTGATGCATTTTGTTCTCATCAATATATTTCGATAGGACATCTAATGCTCACCGAAGTTTATTTATATGGAGAATATTCACTTTTCCAGCAAAACATAGCTGTTCCTCCTGCTTAAATTTGCTTAATGATATCACGTATCTAGCATACATAGTGTCCCATTCAAGACATAGTCTACAGCCAGCAGTTATTTCCACAGCCACAGTGGGTACTTGTATATCGTTGCTGCTGCTGCTGTCGGTTCCATCATTAATCTCCAATAGTGTAAATGCACCACTCATTTTTTCTCCACTAATATCCTCTCAAATAAAAAACTATTCTCTTTGAATTCAATTCTCTTACTAATATGAATTGTAGTGAAAACCATTCCTTATAGTCAAAATCCTACTCTCCACTCAAGTTATACACGTTCCTATTGGCAAAGAGTGTGTTGATCTGTAACTACTAGAAAAAACCTGTTTGTACGGAGGGCCCATAGAACTGCATAGATCTATTCTACTTATCTGGTCCTTTGATATCTGGTCCTATGATAGATTGATATCTGGTCCTTTGTTACCCCTTGGGACATCTGATCGTCATTTTGAGGTACTTGTTTTGTACTTTCTCTGTGGCTGCTAGGTTTTGCGTGTGGGTGAATTTTCCATGGGAGGGAATAATTCGTTGGAATTTTCAACGGGAGGAGGAAATTTCTGGGGGGGGGGGCTACCACCAAAGCGACTTTCACATTACGCACGTAATCTGCTATGCTAAGTAGCTAAGTTACGTTGCATCAAGTACAACGTTCCATACTTCATATGTTTCAAGATTTTATAAAAAGTTTTCTCCCACTGGGTTAAGTAAAAACTCATAGAATCATCAGGAACATTCAAAAAATAAAAAAGTTTATTGGAAATGAAAATTCAAACTCTGATGATGATGATGTTAGTGTAAGAGGATGGCTAAAACTCTCAGGATCACTCTCTAAAATCATCACAATCATCATAAGCAAACTATTCAAAAAATAAAAATGTTTAATGGACATAAAGATTCAAGCTCTGATGATGATCTTGGCGGTATTGCAATAGGAGAGCTTGCAATAAATATACGACTTAAAAGGCTTTCTAAGAAAAGTTCATTAATTTTATCTCAAGGCTTATTAATTGCTCATGCAGGAGCTCCATTTTGTATATACTATATTGACTTGCATATAGCGTAATATAGACCTGTGCGCGGTAAATTTATATGCAGAGATCGGGTCTACTTTGCACTGCCTACGTTAGAGATAACGACAACAACATAACGTTAAGTTAAGTTATATTAGTGTTTACGATTTTACCGTGTAAGTGAGAAAGGACCATAAATTAAAAAGCAGGTTCATTCCAAGCTCCAACGCAGGGGCGGATCCAGAGCAAAATCTTGGAAGGAGGGGGTGCCCAGTGTGACAAGGGCGCCAGGAAAAATCTTGGGAGGGAGCAGGTTCCCCCTGCCCCCTGGATCTGCCATTGCTCCAACATACAATCAGAAGTTTTCTTTCAGCGACAAATTTGGTCATCATCTTAAAACAATTTTTGAATTTATGCAGAATTTGGTTGTTTTGGACTAAGCTGTTTTTTTTTCGAAAATTTCGTTATTGCTAGTTTTGAATACAGAATTTAAAATATTATTGGCTTTTCTGGTGTCTATAGTTTCCATGCAATGATTTCTTTTGTCTGAAACACCAAAAATTCATCAAAAGTATAGGGAAAACAACAAACAATAGAAAAATGATTACGCAAAAACTTTAGCTAACGAAGATTTGCAAATTCAAGTTTGGCGGAGAAAATTACGTTGAATTACGCAATTTACTCTGCATTAAACAATTACGTAAAAATACATCGTAAAAAGTGCGCAAATATTTCAAGCAAAACTGTCTTGCAGAGTAATTTGTTACTTATCAACCCGATGAAAATTAAACATATGCTACGTATAAATTTTAAATCTACTGTCTAAATTCATAAACATCTTGGGTCGTCGCTTTGCACAAAGTTTTGTTTATTGAAAAGGAAGTTTGGGAGCCCCTATTACAATAACTTTTAT
Source organism: Artemia sp. Qi Xiang Cuo (assembly GCF_049724085.1). Taxonomy (NCBI): domain Eukaryota; kingdom Metazoa; phylum Arthropoda; class Branchiopoda; order Anostraca; family Artemiidae; genus Artemia; species Artemia sp. Qi Xiang Cuo. The sequence goes on along the minus strand of NC_142809.1, from coordinate 58,134,831 downwards.
CCATGACTCCATGTGGAAATCTGTTGAGGAAACCCACCATGTTCTGTTGGGGGGGCATTGCATGTGCTTATACCCATATAGTTTTGCAGTTAATCAAAGTAATCCAGGCTTCCTTTGTAATGGTTTACAGATTAGGCTATACTTGTTTGACATCCCAGAAAATGGTTTACGACAGTTTCACAAAATTTCTCGAGTCACCAGATCTTTCATGCCCAGCCCCCCTTTGAGTAAGAAAATAACTTACAAATCCCCTTTTCTTTGTTGAATTTATGCTTCATTTCCGGAGTGGAATGCGTGAGATTGCATTTCTACTGTTTTTCTTTAGCGGGGTCCATTAAGCCATTGAAGAATATGCCGAGATTAGGGTTTATTATCAAGCCTACCCTACGACCCCTATAATATGAACAGTCAGAAACCGGGCTCTTTTCTCGGGTATACTCTTCTGATGCGTACTTCCTACGTGCTGCCTTTGGGGTTGATGCTGGCTGTTGAAGAAAGAAACAGTCGAGCGATGGTTCTCAATTGCTAAATGTAAAAGGATAGAACATGCTAAGATACTAAAGGAATGATAAGTTGATGCTGTTTTCTTAATTCTACAGGTAGTATGGTTGCCCCAGTTCAATCTCTAGTTATTTTCGAGTGATGTGTTACATGAGCTCGTCAAAATTTAAGGGTCCAATACCAGGTCTAACTGAGTGGTTCTTCTAGACGCCTGGTGAGTGGTGATTTCACGTTGCGGTATTATTATGCATCCCACTGGCGAGAAAGTAGCTAGAGGATAGTCAAAAGTGGCTAATGTAGAATTTTACCCTGTTTTGTTTCTGGCCCTGGATTCCAGAAGGAGGCATGTTCCTGGGTTTGGCCTGTTACTGAACATTTCATTTTCCTAACCCCTTTCCAAGATAATAAAAAGTAGTTTGTTCAGAATTTTATCCCTGTGTATTATATGGTAAACACTAGAGAATTTAAATCTACAGATCAGAGAATAACCGATTTTTACATATCAGTATTTCAAGCAAATTAGCTTAGGCTTTGTTGAAATCTACGTAGTAGGTATATCTTTTTTATTAAATATTTTGGTACTTGTTTAAAATCCGGGCAACATACGAGAAGTGAAATTTGATTAATGCTAAAGAAATGGCTAAATTCTTTACACTTCATATTATTGACTTACGAATAAAGTAAACATACCATTCGATGCCTTTTTTATGCTCTTTACGAATATAATAATGATTTTGGTTGGTAATGAATTTTAGCTCCCACCCCTATATATACCACTTCAGGGTATATATTTGCACATTAGGGGGGGGGGGGTTAAAGTTTAAACTTACCTCCCATTTAGGCCTACATCAGAAATAAAATTTAGCCCCCCCTAATGTGCAAATATATACCCTGAATTGGTATATATAGGGGTGGGGGTAAAACTCATTTCCGACAAAAATGATTATTATATTTGGAAAGAGCATAAAAAAAGGCATCGAGTGGTATGTTTACTTTATTTGTAAGTCAATAATATGATTTGCCAAAAATTTACCATGAAATGAAACAAAGTATGATAAAAATATAATAGTTTAGAAACAAATTTGGGCTATATATTTGCACATTAGGGAGTGTGGGGGTAAAGCATAGCATATATTAAATACGTAACCTAACCTAGATACCTTTTTTTGCCCCTTTAACCCCAAGAAACTAAAGTTTAAGACTTTGTCACGGAGCGAACAATGCCTCACTAGGCAGCGTCTAGCATCTTTGAGATTTCAATGCGGTCTTTCTCGCGTGTTGCCTGGACTCTAAACAAGTACCAATATTTCATATATCTTTGAGATTTCAATGCGGTCTTTCTCGCGTGTTGCCTGGACTCTAAACAAGTACCAATATTTCATATATAGAGATGGTATTTTGGTTGGGTTAGGTTAGTTAGGTTAGGTATTTAATATAATGCGTTCTGTGCTTCTGTCCGGCACCCTACCATAATTCTTTATGATAGTTTTCATAATTCTGTTACCAAAGTATTACATTTTCATCATATTTTTGTGCATTTCATTAGGATTAACCTAACTTCACTTCTCGAATGTGTACCATATAATATACAAGTACCTTATAAAATTCTGAAAACCATTTTAAAACATTATAAAAGGTACTAGTTTACTGGTTGACCTCCTCAGAAGGAAACACTATAAAATTCGTAAGACTACTTCATAAAGTTCTAAAATACTTATAGGCCCTACCATACATAAAGAGCGCAACGTCGACGGCATCAAGCGACGGGAAAATTCACGGAGAATATATAGTTTAGTATAAGCCTAGAATTCGGGCTGCTGAGAAGGAAACATTTTAAGAAAACAGTTTTTACTTCACAACATGTAGAAAAATTGTAGGTCACACATTTTGAAGGCTCTTCCACCATATCTTTACCCCTATCTCCCCTAATTTGCGTAATAAAACGTCACTCTTGTTTCAATCCGCGTACGCGTAAATCAAATCAACGCAGCCGAAATCAAGAAACAGAAAAACAAACGGAAAAAAAATAATTTGGGCTATATTTTTGCACATTAGGGGGGGGAAGGGTAAAGTATAGTATAGTAATGTTGTAATATGGCTGCTCCAATTCAATCTCTAGCTATTTCCAAATAGCTAGAGGTAGGCATTAACAAGGTACAGTCTGTGTATGAATAAGATATCTTTTTATGCTATTTTCCCCTTTCTCGTAAAGGAGTGTGGATCCAATCGATAAAGAAAACGGGTGGCTACTTCTGTATTTTACCGCAAACATTCAAGAAGTGTAGTTAGGTTAATCCTAATGAAAAATACCAAAGTATGATTAAAATATAATACTTCAGAAACAAATATGGGCTATATATTTGCACATTAGGGGGGGGGGCTAACCTAACCCCTTCACCTCAACCCCTATTGTGCAAATATATAACCCAAATTATATAATAGAGACAAATAAAACCAGTTTGTTCTCAAGTTTTACACAGTGTAAACTTGACCGTTGGCGGTTTAATATATAAGTACCAACGGGTGGAACGGTAATTTGAGAATGCGGCCCTCATTTGGTGTTTAGAACCGAACCGCGTATATTGAAGAATTTCCAGAATCCGGGATACTGTTTAAAAAAATGGAGGGATAGAGGAGAATGTGTAATGGAATTTAATTTTCCCTTTTTTTCCAAAACACCATTCGCAAGACTTCTATTATTCGTCCATAGTTAGGTGAGAGTCAAGAATAAAAGTGCCCGCATATGCGGTTTCAAAGACAATTCCACGACAATTTTCCAGATAGTGAGGGGGTGAAGGCTTAAATAAGACTTTTCACATATAACCATTATGTCTGTTTTAAACATTGCATTAATTTTTATTCTTTTTCGGTCATCCTGGGAGGACTATTTTCGTTTCTCCTCTTTGTGAAAAAGTTATACGTTTCTCTTTAATCCACTTCCGCATAGAATTGCAAATGTATGGAATTTTTAGGCACATACCTTATGCCAATTAATTGGTACAATCTGTGCAGTTGTCCACACAGACCTATCTATTCAAATTAAGTATTTCTAAGAACACTACCCCCTTCCCACCTTCGTTAATTTTTTTTCCTGATTTCCCTTTTAAGACTTATTGGTTTATGGCGGCCTTTATTTAGCTAATTCTGTCACTTAAATTAATGATTTTGGCATCATGGCTAAAATACTTCAATTTTTTTCCTTTCCCAAAATTTACGATTCTAGATTTCTTTGGCAGTGATTTGTGTTTTCTCTGAAAGTTTACGAGGCACTCGTGGCGAAAAGCGGTGCTTTTTCCACTTATTTCCAAGGCCTTTTTCTCCTGATTTTTAAACGTTCCCAGTCGCTGGAACCTTTCTCTGCCATAGTGTATTTAATGCTTGTCTTAGCGAGAACGCTAGAGATTTCTGGAGCATTTTTGGAATTGGAGTTTTCAAGATTAATTGCAGCCTTATAATTTATCTAATGTCACGCATTTTGGAAAGGTAGGATGATAATAGTCTTGTGTAGTACTTGGGGGCACTACTTAAGGGGTTTTTCCGCCGTTCAATTGTTAGCTAACAAAAATTTGTTTGGACGGCGGAAACAGAATTGTTAGCTAACAGAAATAGTTAGCTCACAATTCGCAGAAACATGATATTGGGGAGGAAATTCAAAGAAAAATTCTGAAAAAGATAGTGTTGCTCTGAGTTTGTCTCACCTTGATAGTACCCAACTGACACCAAAGCTTTGAAATTTAATTAATAGAATATTTCAAAGTGTTCATATCTTATAGAAAAAAATATAACTATTAATGCCAGCAAGTGAAACAAAGGCACGAAACATTTTATTAATTGGCAAAGTACATTGAATTTAGGCGAAAACTAAAATACTAGTGCTTGAGCTTTCCTAATTTTAGTGCATTTACATAAATTATCCCATGTATGGAGGAAATGGATCAACCTAGTAAAACACATAAATTTATTACAAATGAAATTGTTATATTTTTGGTCATATCAAATTGCTATGACTACATGGCAATTTCGTTGTTTTCCTATTTTTTCAGTAGAAGAATCGATTTTTTTTTCAATGAGATTACTAGAAAAGATATTTCTAAGAAACTAAAAGGGGAAAGGAAGAAAAATAAAAAAATAGTAGAAGTCCTCGATTCTCTATCAATATTGTAAGCATAAAAAGTATCCATCTTGCTTATTTTTGAATATTTTGCATTAAATTCCCCAACAATTTCCTTCAACAAGTATTCGATTTGTTAGAGAAATCCTCTAGCAATGTTAGCTAACAAGTTTTAGTTGGACGGCGGAAAAGCGATTGTTGGGAAAAATATTAGCTAACAGTTTTTTGCTGGACAGCGGAAAAACCCCTTTAAGTAGCCTACAAATTCAAAATTCTTGGGAAGTGCTTAGTTTAGTATTAATTACTTAATGCTTAATCAAAATAAATAAGTATTGGAACTTCTCAAGCAGACACGCATTGAGGCACTTTTGTTTGGAGGGAGGGGGTCGGTAATAAACTTTCGTCTGCTCAGGTTAGCGCTAAAAATGGTTTCATTTCAGTTTGAGTTCTTGTGAGTTTTGTTTTGTGAATTTTTTTTTTGGGGGGGGGGGGATTTTTGTATTTTTAACCATTCTCACGGTTCTAAGACTATTCTGCAAACATTTGATGTTTCTTGCTTGAGTATTTTAGCTGATTTTTCTGTGCAAAAACTCACACACAGAAAAATGCTTGGTTTTGTCTAGCCTATATAAATATATATCTACTTGCAAAACAGCTGGTAAGCCAACTATGGTCGGTTACTTGGGCTTTCGGCCCTTCCTTAACTTTGTTTCTAGTCAATGTTTCGGGATTTATTTTCCCACTGCGTTTGTTTTTGATTTCCCAGAGTCTACAACTATTCTCAAGTTTCTAAATTAGTCTGCAAATGATGCTTTATAAATAATGTTTTTTCCAAAATTTCAAAATTATATGCCTTAGTTACTCCTTCCCCCTTGCATCCAAGTGACGTTCACTCTCTTACCCATACCCCCATTTTCTTTACGGGATTGAGCATAATCTCTTCATCACTTCAATGAAACCATTAGTTTTTTACACTTCAATTTAAATACGCGCTGATAATTTGGGAATGTATCATGTACAGGCTTTTAATCTCTTGACTTTAGGTATGCACGTCCACAACGGAGGGAGAGGTTAAATTTGCCCCCTTGCTTAGAAGACTAAAAATTTGGCAAAATGTAAAAAGTTACATTTTGTCCGAATGTGACACTTTTTGGGATTATGGGTTTTTAGAGTCCTCCCTTTCTAAAAACAATCTTTTGCGAGTCTGAACAACGTTATCTTTAATGAGTAGCCGCAATACTTAAAGAGGTAGAAAAGAGGTTTAAATGAAAACAGCCTCCTGGGCCCGTCTGAGGTCCTGGGCCCATCTGAGCGTTTTTTGAAATTTCACTTTTGATCGTTTCAAAAGTATGGAGGTTATAGGGCAGAATCATTTTTTCGTCAGTGTTGTCACGATGAACCATATCACGTAAAATAAATAAGCATAACTAATTATTAAATTTGAGAAGGCTTCTCGTCTGGAAAAATTCAAACATTAATTATCTGTTGATTCACAAAAAAACCACACGTTCAAAAGACAACAACACATTCTTAAGCTGTTTGGTGCAGTAGGTTTTTAGCTCATTTTTCTAGATTTTCCCCCCACGTTTCTTTTTTTTTAATTGGCACCGGCTACTACAAAAAACTGCATAACTGCATATGAAGATTTTTTTTCCATAAGAATTGAATTCCCAAATTTTCCTTATTTAAAAATTTGGAGGGTTGTGTAAATTTTCAGTTAACCAGTTTAAACTATCAGATTTCAATTTTACTGTACTTGGCAACATGACACGTCTTTAAGCTTGCGAAAGTGGAATTTAAACGTCAAATTCTTTTATTAGAAATGGTGTCGAGTCTAATAATTCCTTAGCTATTATAATCTAATCTGACCGTTTTTTAAACAGCTTAAACTCAAGTTTTCCGTGCAAAAAGATTGGTAATAATGCCTTGGCGTTTGGTTTATTCGTAACATCCTCAAATCTAATAAAAATGCTTAAAAATTAAACTATTTGATCTGTTGAAATTGGTGGATTAAAACGTGATGGGTTTCTGATGATGATATGAGTAAAACCTGTAAAGCATGCATTACTCTCTAGGCACGTAGGCCTAAATCTAGAGGTGGTTCCAATCTATGGGAGTTAATCATTACTAGAGAATAAATCTGTGACGAGAAAAGTAAGAGCTGCCAAATCTTTTAATAATATTCTCTCAATGCTGCTGATTATGCTTGCGGCATCCATCATGGTTGTAGAATCATCGAAAATTAAAAAAAACACGTTTTGAAAAAAAAATTCAGATGAAGAAAATCACCATTTGAAGCTGGTTTAGGAATAGATTAACTATTTCGATTAACTTCAACGATAAAAGTTTATCACAAAAACAAATTTATTGGACTTTTATAAAATACCCCGAAACTCCACAAATTGTCGGATCGAAATGAAAACTACACCATTGGAATTTTCATACCCAAAAACCTTAAGGGAAGAATTACAGTTCCCATCTTCGGCAACAAGGAATGTTTTTTGGTACTCTTCTCAAATACAGGACACATGAAAGACCGCATAGAAATCTCAAAGCCGGTATTGATAAACAGGTTTCTGCGGCATAGTGAGATATTGCTCACTCCGTGACAAAGATTTAAACGTTAGTCCTTTGGGGGTTTAGAGGGAGTAAAAGGAAGGTAGGTTATGTATTTAATAGATGCTTTGCTTTATCCCCCCATCCTAATTTGCAAATATATAGCCCAGATTTGTTCATAATATATTATATTTTCATCCTACTTTGTTTTATTTCATTAGCATTACCCAAACTTCACTTCTCGCGTGTGTCCTGTATTTGAGAAGAGTATCTTTTTTTTCGCATGGAAAGTGCTAATATTCTGCATCATTGAAAATTCAAGAAATCCTGTTTTGAGAAAAAACTGTCTAGTGAAGAAAAATCACCATTTAGAGCTGATTCAGGAATAGTAACTATTGTTTCAATTTACCTTAACGGTTAAAGTTAACGCAAAAACAATTTGATTTGAATTTTAAAAAATACCCCGAAACTCGACAAAACTGGTGTCGGATCGAAATGAAAATTGCAACATTGGAATTTTTATAGCAAAAAATCCTACACGGGGAAATTAAAAACCTCGTCTTGAGCAACAAGGACTTTTTTTCGCATGGAAAGTGCTGTCGTGCCTTTTTTTTGCCGCTTGTGGGACACTGAAATATCAGAGATAGATTTTTAAGGGCTTATTTGAAAGATATTTTTTAAATATACGTTCTTTGTGTAGGTAACAAAAGATAATTTAAAAATTAAATGCAATTTTTGACAAAAATTACATCTTCATATGCAAGATGATATAGCGCCCGCATCTTTCGATAAGAAATATAACTCATTTATCTTTTAAGAAGTACTTTGAACAGCGGCTTGTGGAAAATCGATGAAAACATCGTTCGTTCTTTACGATCTGATGTTTTTTTTCCTGTGTGTGATGTATAAGTAGAAGGGTCTAATTAACTATGTTAGGGATGTATAATATGAGCACAGCACATGCGCACATTTGTCACCGGGAGGGTTATTGAGCTTTAAACTTCCAAAAGGGGGGAATTGCATGTTGCATGAGCTTTAACTGTAAAACTCTTTTACGGGACGTGGTGTCGGGTGTAGTTCCATTACTTTTGTAATCTAACCTGATCGTTTTAAAATCGCTGAATCAAAATCCAAATTTTCTATAACGACTCTGTTCTCATAACGTAACGACTTGCAATGTTTGCAAATTTTGGTAAATCAAATGGTGAAAGGGCTGTTGGATATTAGCTTGAGACTTACAGAACATGCCCAAACTTTGAACCATTTGATTAGTTGCTGAAGTTGGGAGAGTATACTGAGATTGGTCTCCATAAATGGATCTGCTAGGCATACAACTCTTCGTTGTCAAAAGAGAGCAATATCTCAGGAAAGGCTTATGGAGTCTATTCAAAATTTCAGATTATGTTTTGGATGGGGGAGGGGTTGTTTTAAATCAAAATAGTCTATTTGCATACAGATTGCCAAAAGGGTGTATGTGAAAAAAAAAACACAATATTAAGTCCGGTCTTCCAGGAAATGTTCAGATAAATGTTGAACTCAATCGAACGACGTTATATGTGTTCAGGTTTTCAGAATAATGTTTTTTTTCCCAAACCACACACCTAGAAAACGCTTTTGTCAAGGTCTGAAATAAACATGTTTAAAGAGTTAGAAACGAAGATAACTGAGTTGATTTCAATTTGAGCAAAATTTATTGAGAAAAATATACAAATAATAAAAAAATATATATACATATATATATATATATATATATATATATATATATATATATATATATATATATATATATATATATATATATATATATATATATATATATATATATATATATATATATATATATATATATATATATATATATATATATATATATATATATATATATATATATATATATATATATATATATTAACACATTCGAGTCGAAGCAGGCTGTAAACATCCAAAATTCCAAAATGGTTCTCCCAAAGATGTATATATACATATATATATATATATATATATATATATATATATATATATATATATATATATATATATATATATATATATATATATATATATATCCAACATTTAAACCTATATACTTTAAGCAGCCCCATTCCATGACATCAAGGTGGCGTGCCCCTGCTTGATCATCTCTTTCATCCTTTCTTGGCCTTAAATGGTCATTTATTTGAACGGCCATATCAGGTTTTCAAACTTCAAGGTTTTCAAATTTCCAGATTCAAAATCCTCTATTAAAGTTCTATTAGATTCTCTAAAGCTATTAAAATTCTCATAAAATTGTTTACGCAATAAACTTTTACTATTGAGACAAACCGAAATAACAGTTACCATTCCTAAATTAGCTTCAAATGACATCTGTGATGGAGCCATAAAGCCTGTAATAATAATAATAAAAAAAAATCTTCCTCACTTGAGGGTTTTTACAAAACGCGTTTCTAAATTTTCGGTTACTACGGGCTAGAAGTCGGCTTTTTTTAGCACGAGCGAGACAAATTACAACTTCCTTGCAAGCGAATAAATTTATTAGAACAAAAAGATGAAAAAAATGAATAAAACAAGTTAACTATTAAAACGTATGAAATTGATATTAGTTCTGAATCGAATGTATGTACCTTATCTTAGTTTTTCATTCTATCTATGTACTTTATTAGACTAAAGATAAAGAACAAGGTACCACTTTAAGGGTATCTTTAAGAGCTAAAAGTGGAATTTGCGAGAATAGTAATTACTATATTTGTGAAAAACATTTAAAACATCAAGTAGAATGTTCATCTTTTAGATAGCGAATTAATCGAGGCATCCGGAAATTTACGGTAGACCTATTTGCTGTAGGCTATTTACAAACATTGATACCGATTAGGTCCTTTGATAATAATTTGAAACTTACAAAAGATGGCAACACTCTGAAAGTGGTTCCAAATATATGGAATTCATTAAGTTTGATGTTACCCATCAGAAGCTATGAGCCTGAGAAAATCTATTTGATTTTCGAAAAGGGGGGAAACACCCCTAAAAAAGTAAAAGCAATCTTAATGAAAATCACATCTTAAAATTCAGCATATCAGAGAAACCTACTGTAGAGGTTTCAAGCTCACATCTACAAAATGTGTAATTTTGTATATTTTTTGGCAGAAGAAAGATCACAGATTGGTGTTTATTTGTTTTTTTTTCTTTGTTTATTTTTTCCCAGGGGGTGATCGTATCGAACTGATGGTTCTAGAAGGTCAGGAGAGAGCTCATTCAAACAGAAATCAAAAGTTCTAGTGCTCTTTTCAGTGAAAAAAAAAATATTGGAGGGCAACTACCTCCCTTCCCACGCCCATTTTTCCCCATATACGCCTTTTCAAAATTTTATTACAGTCATTTCATTCAGCATAGTTGAAAGGTCCAATAACTGTGCCTTTGTTGATGACATGACTCTCTAGAGTCCCTGGGAAAGGGTTGTGAGCTACGCAATTTGCCCATATTGTTCACGTATAGTGGTTTGTTATTGGGAAATATACGGAACTTTCCTTTGGGAAATTTTCTGCTGACAGGGGGATTTTCCATGGGGAAAGCCTTCTGGAAGGAGGAAAGTTTCTGAGAGGACTTTTCCAGTGATATTATTGCACGGGGGGGGGGGGGGGCAGGGGAATAGAATTCCCTGGCATGATTTGAAAAATGTTCAGAAAGCAAATAAAAAAAAAGAAGTTTTTTCAACTGTAAGTATGAAGCAACATTAAAATTTAAAACAAAGAGAAATTGTTTTGTACATGAGGGGACTGTCCCTTCCTCAACCCTCGCTCTTTACGCCAAATTTGACTTTTCCCCCTGATTCTTTAAGAGTGGCTACCCAAACACAAGTTAGAATGACAAGTATTTTTCAAGAAGTTTTAGACTTTAGCGTAAAGAGCAATGATTGAGGAAGGGGCAGCCCCCCCCATATTTAGAATAAGGTATTTGTTAATTATCCTGCCTGACCACACTCAAGAAGTGAAGTTAGGCTAATCATAATGAAATATACTAAAATAAGATAAAAATATAATACTGTAGTAACAAAATTATGGAAACTACAACAGGAAATTATGGAAAGCAGGCCGCGCAGAACGCAATATATTAAAGGTATTGGTGCATTATAACTAAACCAGCGCTATAGACTGTGCAAGGAAAACAGACACGTAACCTGTCAAACGGCTATTTGCTATCTCAATTGATTGCAAAGCGTGCTTTCTCATTGCGTTTACAATATTTAAACTTCTTTTTTTTGTGGTTTAGGGGGGGGGGGGACGGGACCAAGGGTAGGCTATGTATTTAATATATGCTATGCATAACGCCCACCCCCCCTTAATGTGCAAATATATAGCCCAAATTTGATTCTAAACTATTATATATTCATCTAATATATTTAATTAATTAGCATTAACCAAAATTGACTTCTTTCGTGTATAGCGCTGGTTTAGTTATAATGCACAAGTACCACATTAAATTCCTAACCAAACCAAAATACCAACTCTATATATATTAAATATTTTATTAAAATATACCCGCATTGTAGTTTACCTCTCTCAGGCTAAGCTGATATCTCCCAATGCATACTGAGATACAGAGAGAAGCCGGTTTTTTCAAACAGTTCGTGGTAACGAACTGTAAGTAAGGAGTGACCCGGCTCAATGGTAACCGAAACTCTAAAAAACGGAATTTTGATACTAATTGATACATAAAAAGAATCAGATTTTAATTCTGATTTCAAATATATAAGTTTTATCAAGTTTAATCTTACCCATCAAAAGTTACGCGCCTGAGAAATTTGGCTGATTTTCGAAAAAAGGGGGAAAGACCCCCTAAAAATTATATAACCTTAATGAAAATCACATCATCATATTCAGCGTATCAGAGAACCCTACTGTAGAGGTTTCAAGCTCCTATCTACAAAAATGTGGGATTTTCTATTTTTTGCCAGAAGAAAGATCACGGATGCGTGTTTATTTTTTTTTCCAGGGGTAATCGTATTGACCCAGTGGTCCTAGAATATCTTAGGAGGGCTCATTGGAACGGAAATTAAAAGTTCTAGTGCCGTTTTTGAGTGACCAAAAAAATGGAGGGCAACTAGGCCCCCTCCCACGCTAATTTTTTTCTCAAAGTCACCCAATTAAAATTTTGAGATAGCCATTTTGTTCAGCATAGTCGAAAATCTAATAAATGTGTCTTTTAGGATGACTTAATCCCCTACAGTTCCCAGGGGAAGGGCTGCAAGTTATGAACTTTGCCCATTGCTTACATATTGTATTGGTTATTGGGAGGTATACAGACATTTTCAGGAAGGATTTTTTTCTGGTGGGGGGGGGCTGGAGGAGGGGCTTACTCGGGAGAATCTTTTCGTGGAGGATGTTTCTTTGGGGTAAGGGACATTTCTATGAAGGGGGCGCCGGATTTTCAAGCATTATTTAAAAAACGATCAGAAACTAAATAAAAAAAAAACAAGTTTTTTCAACTGAAATTAGGAAGCAACATTAGAACTTAAAGCGAACAGAAGTTATTACGTATATGAGGGGGTTCTCCCCCAAGTCAATAACTCGCTCTTTACGCTACAGTTTTTTTTAGTGCTTTCAAAAGAGCTATCTATTCTAATTAAACGGCCTTTGTGATTCAGGGGTTTGTTAATAAAATTTTTTTTAACTTTTAACGTAAAGAGCATGGTATTGACAAAGGGGAGAACCCCCTCATATACGTAATAACATATACGTAATAAAAAAAAACAATAAAAAAAACAAGCGATACGGCTCAATAGCAATCGAAACTTTTAAAACCGAATTTTGATGTCAATAAATGTATCAAAATAATGGGCTTATAATGCTGATTCTAAATATATAAATTTTATTAAGTTTAGTATTACTCATCAAAGGCTACGAGCCTGAGAAAATGTACCTGATTTTTTAAAGGGGAGAAAACATCCCCTACAAGTGAAAGAATTTTAATGAAAATCACACCGTCAGATTCAGCGTATCAGAAAACCCTATTACATAGGTTTCAAGCTCATATCTGCAAAAATCTGCAACTTTGTATTTTTTGCCAGAAGAAAAATATACGAATATAGAAAGTTAGTTACGTAAGTTAATTTGTAAATTACGTCAGAACCAAATTTAGAGACAGCCATTTAGCAAAAGAAAAGTAAAATTTTTATGCAAATTTTGTTTATTTATTCAATGACGGTGAGCCAAAATAAAAGCTGCAGTAACTAAAAAACGATCAGAAATTAAATATAAAAAACAAGTTTTTTCAACTGAAAGTAAGAAGCAACATTAGAAATTAAAACGAACAGAAATTATTACGTATATGAGGGGGTTCTCCCCCAAGTCAGTACCTCGCTGTTTATGCTACAGTTTTTTTTTAGTGCTTTCAAACTACTAATACTACTACTAACAACTCATCGCAGCACAAAGCCGCCTGAGGCCAACACAGCTACGCACGCTCCTCCACCCCAATCTATTCAAAGCCTCCCTTTTTACACCCGCCCACGAAGTTCCCATTTCCTTTAAATCTTTCTTTATGACTTCCTCCCACCCCAGATGGGGACGACCTGCTTTCCGTCTAGCCCTAGATGGTTGGCCGAAAAGAACAATCTTCGGCAATCTGTCATCCTTCATCCGCACAACATGCCCTAATCACCTCAACCTTTCTTTCATTATAGCCCTAGAAAGCGGTATTGAACCACATTTTTCGTACAGCCTATTGATTGAAATACGGTCAGTCAACCGGGTACTCAGAAGAATCCTTAATCAATTTCTCTGGAAAAGATCTAGCAAATCTTCATCTGCTTTTCGGAGCGCCCATGCTTCAGAGCCATATTTGACCACTGTCATTACTGTAGCTTGTAATATTCTATTCTTGGTTTGCAGACTTATATTACAATTCTTCCAGACTTTTTTTTAACTGTGAAAAAACACCCTGAGTCTTGGCTATTCTACATTTGACATCTTCACTGCTCCCGTCGTCTTTACTAATAATACTGCCAAGGCGTACTAAGTTTTCCATCAGGTTAATCTTTACATTACCCCATGTCAACTTTCCATCTTCCCTTATTCCTATCCTTACTGATCTTTTCTTCTTAACATTAATTTTCAAACCAATACTAGCACCCCGAGCTCGCAAAACCTGTAAAACTTCATTCATTTTGCTCACACTTTCATCTAGGACGCTTAAATCATCAGAATAATCTAAGTCTAGGAGACTTTTTCCTCCCCATTTGATTCCGTGGTCTCCCATTGCCTTTCCTGTGCTCCTTAAAACAAAGTTCATCAAAATAATCCATGTAAAGGGGGATAGAACACAACCCTGCTTAACTCCTGATTTAATACAAAACCAGCTGCTAACCTCATTTCCTACCTTAACCGCAGCAGTGTTATTCTCGTACATAGCACTAATCACTTTAATGTATTAAAGTAATGTATTTAATGTATTAATGTTTTAATGTATTATCACTTTAATCACTTTAATTCACTTTAATGGTATACCATACAAGGATAAAACCTTTACTAAAGCTCATCTATCAACAGAATCGAACGCTTGCTCATAATCTATAAAACTGAGGACCAAAGGTGTTTGAAAACTTAGGCACTTCTCAATTATTAGCCTAAGAGTGAAAATTTGGTCAACACATCCTCTACCTTTTCTAAAACCGCACTGCTCTTCTCTTAAAACTTTGTCTACGACATCTCTCAGTCTAAAAAGTACCATATTATAAAGCACTTTGCTACCTACAGAGACCAGACTAATGTCTCGATGATTACCACACTCACTCTTATCACCTTTCTGATAAAGTGGCTTAGTTAAGGTTTTCCTAAAATCGTTAGGTACTTCCCCTTTTTCAAAAATCATATTCATAATCTTCAATAACTTATTTCTGACCTCAGAGCCACCATATTTAAGAAGCTCATTTACCACCCTATCAGCACCTGGAGCCTTATTATTCTTTAATCCTTTTAGTACTGTTGCTAATTCCTCCTCACAAAACAAATCTTCCTTCACATCCAAGGTATCACAAACTTTTTCATTTTCCTCTATATTTTTTCCTGCAACTCTATCTCGGTTAAGCAAGTTCTCAAAATGTTCGGGCCATCTCTCTTTAGTTTTTTCCTTATCGCTAATTGCCACCCCATTCCTATCTTTAACTGGGACAAGTCCGGATTGACTACTACCTCCCAATTTGTTAACGTGCCAGTACAATATTTTAAATAGTAATCGAAACTTTTTAAAACGGAATTTTGATGTCAATAAATGTATCAAAAGAATGGGCTTATAATGCTGATTCTAAATATATTTAATTTTATTAAGTTTAGTATTACTCATCAAAGGCTACGAGCCTGAGAAAATTTACCTGATTTTTTAAAGAGGGGGGAAACATCCCCTAAAAGTGAAAATTTTTTAATGAAAAAACCGTCAGATTCAGCGTATCAGAAAACTCTATTACATAGGTTTCAAGCTCATATCTGCAAAAATCTGCAACTTTGTATTTTTTGCCAGAAGAAAAATATACGAATATAGAAGTTCGTTACGTAACTTAATTTGTAAATTACGTCAGAGCCAAATTTAGAGACAGCCATTTCGCAAAAGAAAGTAAAATTTTTATGCAAATTTTGTTTACTTATTCAATGATTTTTATACAAAACTTCATTAACTAAAAAAAGATCAGAAATTAAATAAAAAAAACAAGTTTTTTAAACTGAAAATAAGGAGCGACATTAAAACTTAAAACGAACAGAAATTATTCCGTATATGAAAGAGGCTGTCCCCTCCGCAACGCCTCGCTCTTTACGCAAAAGTTTGACCCTGTCTCACAACTTTATTTTTTAAATCAATAAAAAACTTTAGCGTAAAGAGCGAGGCGTTGAGGAGGGGACAGCCCCTTTCATATATACGGAATAATTTCTGTTCGTTTTAAATTTTAATGTCGCTCCTTACTTATTTTCCACGGAAGGTATATTCCAGGGGGGGGGGGTAATTTTCCGCCGGGGGGGTAAAATTCCCCCCGAAATGTTTGTCCGGACTCGTAAAAACGTAATAAAATAAATATAAAAAATGACATTAGTTTTTTGAAGTTTTTTTTGTAACCCTCCTCCCGAAGAACAATCTTTTTGTACCCCCCCCGGGAAAAATCCTGGATATAGCTCTGACTTTAGATCAAATCGCAAATTTTGTAAAAATCAAGAATAGTGGCTCTCCTTGAAGAAGATGTGCTAGAACAAAAAGATAAACATTTTTAGATTGCTAAGTTTGGTACTTGTCTAAAATCCAGTAGTCACGCGAAAAACCGCATCGAGAAAGAGCGAGATGTTTAATGAAAAACAGGTTTCCGCTAAATGTGAGGTAGGCCTATTGCTCACTCCGTGAAAAATGTCTAAACTTTAGTTTTTTGGGGGTTAAAGGGGCAAAAAAGGTACCTAGGTTAGGTTCCGTATTTAATATATGTTATACTTTACCCCTCCTCCCTGCTTTACCCCTCCTCTCTAATGTGCAAATATATAGCCCAAATTTTGTTTCTGAACTATTATATTTTCATCCTTTTTTGTTTTATTTCATTAGCATTATCGAAACTTCACTTACCGCGTGACTACTGGATTCTAGAGTAGTAAATTAATTTTTTATTCCTTTTTAAGGTTTTTTTGGCGTTTTGACAGTTCATCCCCAGCCCCCTTCTAATGGTCTTATACGGCTATATAAAAACTAAGAAAAATATAATATTCGTATTTTACCATTTTTATCTGTTTTGAATCAGTTTTTATCAAATTTTCTATTATTTTTTCGCATAACCTAGGGCTATATGAGATCATTAGGGAGGGGGGGATAAATTTTCAAAAACGCGAACAAAAATGTAAAAATGAACATAAAATTAGCAATCTAAAAGTGTCTCTTTTTGTTCTAACATATCTCCTTCTAAAGAGCCGCTATTCTAGACCTTTACCCACAAATTCTTGTATCTTAGCGTGTTTCACCCTGTTCTAGCCTGACCCTCATACAATAGAGAATGAGAAATTGATAAGAGTTGGGTCTTGGCGATGCAACATGGGAAGATAAGGATTTAAAACCCTTAGGACCTCTGAAAGTCTGGAGAGACTTCACTAAAAACGTAGAAAATTTCAAAGAAAATTGGATAACCGATGTGACTAATATGCAATGTTATAAGATTCAAGCTGAAGATCCTCTGGTAGAAATAATCAGACTTATATTTCCAAGAGTTATTTTAAGTCAAGATCTAGTCTGCGCAGAGTAGGCTTAGCTTATAGCTTGGGATAATCTTATCTAAGCTGGCAGGGATTTTGATGACACAATTTTTTTTTAAGGAACAAAATTGCCAACTGCTAGATGACGTTTGTGATTTTTCTTTTCGATACTACAGCCAGTTTCCACTCTTAAGTTTCCTAAACTCTTTGACTTATACGAAAACGAGAAATAAACTGCAATTGAATTTGAACAAAATAGAAGAAAACACTGAAGGCACGTAGACCAGTGCTTGCGTAAATACTTTGTTTCTCCGAAAATACATTTCTTCATGGTCCTAGATAGACCCCGGCGCCGCGCCGGCGGATCGACCGAACGCGACCGACGAGAGGCCCGGTCGAACGCCGCCGACGTGCCGTGACGTCACTGGCGCGCCATAGGCGCACCGCCGCCGGCAAAGGCAGCGGCGTTCGGTCGACTTTAAATTATTTTTACGGCAATTCTTTACTGCGTCAACCGCAAAGTCGGAGCTTTTCTTTCTCGGGTGGTTTAGAATTTCGATTTTCCTGATTCGAAATCAAGCAGAGCTTGCTCTATCCTCGAATTTTTGGGTATTTCCCCGAAAATCTATGTGTCACCCCGAAAAAAAATTTGGTTCCCCGAATCCCCGAAAATCACGCAATCACGGTGCCACCCCTAAAGTTTGACTTTCTCACAACTCTATTTTTTTTAAACAATAAAAAACTTTAGCGTAAAGCGCGCGGCGTTGAGGAGGGGACAGCCCCTTTCATATACGGAATAATTTCTGTTCGTTTTAAGTTTTAATGTCGCTCCTTACTTTCAATTAAAAAAACTTGTTTTTTTATTTAATTTTTGAACGTTTTTGCATAAATGCAGGTTTTGATCTTGGCTCACAGTACATGAATAATTAAAGCACAATTTTCATATTAATTTACTTTTATTTGGTTAAATGGCTCTCTCGAAACTTGTTTCATTTTATTTACAAACGTTTTTATTAGTAATAAATATACGTAACTTACGAATTAACTTACGCAACGAACTTCTGTATTCATATATTTTTAATACATATATTAGGGGGTTCGCCAGTAGTATGTTAACTTATACTTTGCGTACGGCCCTAGGAATCTCTATGTTATTTGCGGAGACGTATACACCTTTTCAAAGAGATTCAGAACTCCCTCACATGGCATTATACTTCTAGTCCATCTTGTGCTAGTTGGGAATTGCGTAATATGTTATGAAGGACAAGTTTCTGACATAATTTACGTAGACTAGATTTCTACTTCATGATATATATGGTATACATGCCTTTTAGGGTAAATCCGTGTCAGAAAACCAGTGTGTCTTGTTTAGGTGTTAATATATTCAGTTATTTTTTTTTGTATAAATTCAAGTTTCAAATTATAATTTTGTACAGTTTGAATAGTTCATTCGTTCTATCGATATCTATATTTTACAATCATTTACATTGATAGAGATATGGAATATTCCAAGCGACTTCTGATGAGTAAAATTTTCCCATATTATAATAAAAAAAGAAATCTATTTTTGTCTTACCATTAAGTTATGGAAGAATTTCTTTTACCTTCCTTACGTACACTTTTTTTCACCGTATTGATAGCGCTTTTAAAAAAGCTTTATATGTTAACTAAACAGTCCCGGTATTTCAATTTTAGTAAATATTCAAAAAAAGAGAGGCAGGTTCACTTTGATTTTGGCTCATTGTATATGAAAAATTAAAATAGAATTTGCATATTAGTTTCGGTAGATTTAATCCGGATATGAAGAGTCACCCCCTCCTCAATATCATGCTCTTTACGCTAAAGCTGTTAGCGCTTTCAAAAAAGCTTCCTATTCCAATTAAAAAGTCCATGTTTTTTTCTTCAAATTTCAGTAAAAATTCAAAACAGTGCCAATCAGTGTCGCTATAAAATAATCAAATCACTTTTCATCTTTCTACTTGAAAAGGGGGTTAATATTCAAATAGGGCGAGTAGTTTCACCAGTAAAATATTCAAATCCCTTTACATTCTTCTATCTGAAAAGAGATGTTTTCTCACTATTTGATTAAGTTTAGCATGTTTACAAATTTGTTGGCTAAATGGCTTTTCTCAAAATTGAGTTACGAATTAACTTACGAATTAACTTACATAACGAAACTTCTATATTTATATGTTTTATCCCATGCATTAAGGAGTTTACCCCTAGTCAAAACCTCGCTCTTTACGTTAAAGTTCAAAATTTGTTCAAATCACGAACTCTTGAATCACAAAGGCCGGTTAATTAGGATAGATACTTCTTTTGAAAGTGCTAAAAAAATAAACTTTAGCGTAAAGGGGTGAGATATTGACTAGAGGGCGACCCCCTTCATATACTTAATATTTTTTTGGTTTAGGCTATGTCTAGGAGTCTTCTTTCTTCCTTTTTTCTGTGATTTTAAGTATTTCAGAATTTAAGTATATAAAGTTTTAAAAGCTTTAAATATAAAAAAAGATATATAATTGTCAACTTTTTGTGTTTGGTACTATGGAATTGAAAAGCCCAGTGCCTTCCATTAATATTCTGAATAAGTAAAAATTGAAGTAGCTAATTAAATTGTGTAATTTTTTTCAACTTTTGGGAGTTTGGTACTGTGGTATTGAAGGGGCAGTGCCCTCTCATAAGCTAAATAGTTTGAAAACTGAAAATGATTTTTATTTTAGAATGCTGTTGATCAGCAATCGCAGCAAAAACGTGCAAAATTGGATGAAACTCAGGATAACACCGAGACAGGATTAATCGAATCATTGAATGCAATCAGGCCAACTGTAATTCGCCTCGCACCGCATTCCGAAAGAGAGAAGGAATCTGGCGAGCTAGCTGTGATTTTCGACGTAAGTTTTTAAATAGATATTCTGAAAATATTTTAATAATTTAGCAAATCGACTCCTTATATGTTGCGGTGAATAATACTATTTCGCGATTGACGTGTAAAAATTTGCGGCACAATATAACTGAATTAGCATGCATATATTTGGGGTAATAAGATACAGGAGCCTTATGGGTGTTACAATTTTATAGGCCTGTCAGCTTCATCTATGCTTGAGTTATCTTTGAAAAACTTATTTAGTAGAAAAAGTGTTTTTAATTAATTCCTTATGAATGACGTCTGAAACACAAGGGTGGTTCAATTAGAACAATAAGTAACTTTTTTTGAATATTCGTCTTCGATATTCAACGGATTTTTAATGTTTAAATTTTTATGTTAACTAATTAGCTCCTATTTCTAAAGTTCAACGCGGCGCCACTGTCAAAATGGAATACTGGGTACTTGTCTGTTAAACGAAACACACTCAAAGAAGTGAAGTTATATTAATACTAGTAAAATATACCCAAACATGATGACAATATTAAAGAAAAATATGGAAAGCAGGCCACGTAGAACAAATTAAATTAAATACCCAACCCCCTAACCATCTCTATATATCCGATAGACAATTAATATATACATGCATCGTAGTTTTTCTCACTCAGAACAAGCAAATCATAACTGAACCCACAAAGGGAAATCAGTTTATCTGTCAGATCGTACACAGTGTAATTCTAGAGTGTGTTTCGTTTAACAGACAAGTTCCGGGTAATGTTTGAAGAACTTCATAATTTTTGAAACAATCAAAAGAAAGACAACATTGAAGGCTACTTTAATAATAAAAGTCGGTACAAGATTCGTCATCGGGGGGGGGGGGGATATTTACCTAAGCTTTAATTCTTAAATCGTTTGTAAATTTTTAAAAGTTTGTCCTTTGAAAAGAAAAATTGTGTCCTGTGGAACTGGTAAAACCACTCTCAATAGGTTTCAATCACGAAGAAACAAAAAACATTGCTTACTATCAAAAGCAAGCTGATATTCATTAATCAAAATTTCTGTCAGGAATTATGTGTTAACAGCCAGAAATTCAATCTCCATGAATTTAGTAAAAACAATTGTTATGATTAGTGAAGCACAAATTGCACTAATTATTTTCATTATTATCCTATTCAGTTAATAATCATAGTTGTTGCAAGAGTCGCCATCGGGGTTCTTAGGGCAAATTTTACGGCAGTATTAAGTGTAATCACGAGCAAAATCAAAATTTATTACTTTTCTTGTTCGTGCAGAGAAAAATCGAAATGGAGGCGCTACGCAAAAGACACTTTAAATCCAAGGGGGGGGGGCACTTTAATTGTTGATATGGAAGGAGAAAAAAGTTCTTCTCTTACAATGATTTATTTAGTCCAGGTTTACTGCGTCCAGCACTTCAATCAAATCCGTCGCCAAGCGACATTGGAAAATTCGGATTGTCGAGAAAAGGGAGAAAGTTACACCAACACCAGCGACCAATGTATGGGATGCATGCCCATTAACCGAGGCTGAAGAGCAATGCTTCATAGAACCTACTGCCTCGGTTGAACGATGGTCAGGTTTTATTGAGAATTACAATCAAGAGGGACAGGCACTAGAGTTGGATCCCTATTTTGAATTTTCATTCTGAAAATTATATTTTTTTTTTCGAATAAAACCATTAGTTTTATATATCATTCTCTTGTTCTAACTTATCCTCTGAGAATAAGACTTCATTTTCCTGACAAAATCAAATATATTTTTAACATGTTCGATTTTCATTATGAAAGACCTATGCCCATGTAACTTTTTTTTCTTTCAGTTGTTCGGATGGTGGGATAATGAATACGAAAAATTCACATAGTTTATTAAATTTATAAAAATAATGGTTATTTCACATAAAAAAATAAGTCCCTTTTTTATAAATTAATGAAATACCACCGCCATTGGGCGATGAAACATCAGCATTTACTGATCCAATTCTAGCACCTCCAGTGGAGTTCAGAGACGAACCATCAGCATTAGTTCTAGACAATATGGAATGGCATAGAGGTTTTCTTAATGATGTTTTTGGGGATATGGCTAGCGTAGATGATTTAACTTGTGACTTTGATATGATAGAGGATCCAGAATGGATAGATTCATGCGTGAGCATTTAGGTGATGTTAGTAGTGCAAATGAACTGGATCCTCATACAGAAATTACGTCACAGGACAATACAGTCCGGCTCGATCAATTGTCCCCAAACACACTGGAAGACATGCTAACTAGCCTAGGGGACTTTATGCCATCTCCATCTAATGTAATTGAACAGACGGGGGATGGAGTTATCGACAATTCTATGTCACCCCCCACCATTCCACTTAATGATATACCTAGTGCTAGTAGTAGTAGTAGAAGTAATAATACAACGATGCAAATTGTTGGATATAATTTTTCCGGGGATATTTTTGACGATAGTTTTATAATTAGTGAATTGAGTCCTGTGCAAATAGGGGCAGGACATGAAAATAGTGTCATGTCCCCGGAATTACGTGAATTTTATTTGTTAGAGTCTGCTTTAAGTCACTTACGAACATATAGGGTAGTTTGTAACCCTCCCGAGGAAAACGTGCTTGACGGGGTCATTATTTTATCATATCCAGTGAATGTTCTCCATAGCTACATCGACAAAATTCGAGGAAAAATTGAGATGCAGAGTCAGACTGGGGGGAACCAAGGGGGGGGTTAAAGTATGAGTGAATAAAAAAGTTTATTTACAAAAGGGAACATCTGGGGATATTTTTTATTTTCATTTTTCAACTGGCAACCAGACTTTTTACCCTGGTCTAAATGAATTTGAGAATAACTTTTTCAACTGGATAAATAAATTAATATTGACTTTGGACACGTTTAATGAGAGGGGAAGTGGGTCCACAATTTTATACATTGAACACATGGATCTGAATCTCAGTAGATTTTAAAAAAAACTTTATTTTAAGGGGAGGGTGGGTTAGATGACGAATAAAATGCCACCCAGATGTGTTGGCTACAGAAGTTACTCAAGGTTTCAATTTTGAAACATGACAGCAATGGTTTAAATATGTGTTTTTAGCACCAACCCATAAGACATTAAAAAAATGAGTCGTCAATGAGAAATCTCGACGGACTTGCACGTAATGGTGAAGAAAATTTCCCTAAAGTAAATTTTGACTGTTTAGAGGGGAAGTATCCGGTGTCCTTGAAAGAAATAACCATATTTGAAAAAGTAAATGAAAATATAGGGTTGAGGGTGGTTGTTCTCCAGTATAATACTGAATTTGTAGATAGGGAAAAGAAACCAAATAAAAAAGGGGTTTTGTATTTAGTTAGGACACCTTCAGAAAATAGTGTTAAAAAATTGGGCTTGTGCTATTTATAGGACCCCAAAGGAAGTAATTTCACCCTGTCATTTTTTCCGTGTTACAGAAATAAGTCAATTCCTATCTCAAGTTATTAAACAAGGTGAGCGTCTCTTTTATCCCATGTTCCTTTCTCCCTTTAGATCCGAGAGAACAGTCTCGGACCACATGGGGCATTGTAAAATTCATGGCAATCAACGAATTGAAATGCCGGCAGAAGGCAAACATATTTTACAGTTTAAAAATTTCCAAAATTCCCTGCTACAAGTTGATAAATATCTTTAGATTGTAAATCAAGACTGGTTGAGGTATCCGACCCATCAAGGCCAAATATAGTCAAGGAACACAAACTAGTTGCGTGTTCCTATGCGCATGCCCGTCGTGATTCCAATAATAAAATGTAGTTGGAAGAGTTTTTTTTTGGCTATGGATGAGGAGGGTAGTATGAAAAAGTTATTGATACCTTTAATAAAAACAGCAAACAGCGCAATTTCACGATTGCGTCACACCAACTATCCAATGACATTATCAGATAAAGAGCAACTGGCACTAGAAAAGGGGACGATTTGTTGGGTTTGTAGGGATGTTCTTGCCCCAAAAGACGCGGTCCAGGATCATAATCACCTTATTGACCCCAATTCAACGGGAAAAATTAACTTTCCGGGGTGGGCTCACAATTCATGTAATATTAAAAATTAAACAGCAACTCTTTCTTCCGGTTTTTATACATAACTCTAACTCCGATCTAAAGTATGTGCTACCAGCAGTGGCACATCTACAAAGAAATAGAACAGTGGATGATGCATGGGTGATAGACAGCTTTCCCTAAACAATCATTCCTAAATCATCGGAAAAGTTGCGTGTTTTGGAATTTATTTGGAAATTGGTTTAAGCGGACATTGAGTACACGCATAAAATTTACTTTTGAGATTCCTAGATTTTTCCCTAAATCATTGAGTGGATTAATTCAGGGGCAGAAAAACGATAACGGCTGCAACGCTTTCCCCCTTCTCAAGCAACAATTTCCAAATGATTTATATGATTTGTTGATGGTCAAGGTCATATATCCTTACGAATACTATTATTCAATGTCGAAATTCACTTAGAAAACTATTCCCCTAATTAAATCGTTTTACGATAGTCTACACGATCGTGGTAGCACCCCCGATAAATACAGTTTTGCTAAAAAAGTGTGGGAACAGGAAGGGTGTAAAAACGGGTTTGACTATTGCAAGCTGTATTTGTCGAGTGATGTGTTATCTCTGTTAGACATTATGTGTAAAAATACGGACAAAATCTATGAGGAATTTAATCTTGATTTGGGCTATTATTTTTCATCTCCTCATCTGGTGATGGATCTCATCCTAAGAATTAGTGGGGACAAAATTGGGCTAATCACAGACATTGATCAGCACCTGTTCATCGAAAGGTCAATGAGGGGTGGTTTTGTTTTACACGGGGATCGTATCCTGGAAACTGGTCCAACAGGAGAGAAGACGGGGACAAAATCGGATGCAGTTTTCCTTGATATGAATTCTTTCTACCGCTTCGCCATGTCCCATTAAGCGATACCTTGCGGTGACTATATCTGGCTCAATGAGCCTCAAGCTCCCCATGTTTCCAGCATTAATAGCGCTGAGGAGAATGAGCTGGTTGAATGGTTTTTTGAAATTGATGGGGAAATTCCAGTTGAGCTACATGATTCAGTAAAGGATTTGTTTTCCAATGCATCAATAGACATGTGACTAAGGACTATTTGAGCCCCCTCAAAAGGCTTTTAGTTGAGGTGGACGGATTGCATTGCTCACCTTCAAAACAAAAACTTATTGCTGACCTTCTGCCCCAAAAAAATATAGTTGTACATCATGTGACTTTAAAATGGATGTGCAACAACGGTTTCAACGTCACAAAGGTTCATAGAGCACTCCAGTTTAGCCAAAAGACCTATCTGAAAACGTTTGTTGACACTTTTGTCAAGAAATGTTCTGCCGCGCAGACAAAAGCCGAACAAGAAATTTATAAGCTCATTTTGAATTCGGCCTTCGGTAAAATGTGCGAGAGTTCGCAATAGAAATCGTTGTGACGTCGTGACCGATCCCAAACAATGTGCTCAAATTAGGGCCGATCCAAATTACACTTCCTTCACAATCATCGGCCCGGAAATGGTACTATTAAATAGGAAAAAAAGAAGTATTGTATTAAATAAAAATATTGCTGCAGGCAGCGCGATCTTGGTGATCTCTAAAAAGCTCATGTTGGAATTCTACTACAATGTGGCTAGGGTACAGTGGCCGGAAAAGGAGCAAGTAGAGGTCTGCTACGGGGACACAGATTCTCTACTGTTAAAAGTAAAAACCCCAAATCTAATTGATGATTTGGCGCACGGTGAAATTATCAGCTCACGGATGGACTACACCAATTGG
This sequence comes from Artemia sp. Qi Xiang Cuo, assembly GCF_049724085.1. Classification (NCBI taxonomy): domain Eukaryota; kingdom Metazoa; phylum Arthropoda; class Branchiopoda; order Anostraca; family Artemiidae; genus Artemia; species Artemia sp. Qi Xiang Cuo. The sequence goes on along the minus strand of NC_142809.1, from coordinate 58,108,777 downwards.
AGTGGGCTTTACCCAGAGCTAGTGAAACGTAGGCCGCAAACTCAGATTGTATTTCTTAAATCTTAAACGGGAAGTGACTTAATCTCCATTGGTGTGTTCGTAGGTCCGAAGGTGTGCTTTAGACAGAACCATGATGAAGAAATCAAGAAATGATGCGAGGGAGTGCCCGTGCGCTATGTAGATAGAAATTTCGATATGGACATCTATAGGAATTGTATTGTTGAAAATACAATTCCGCGAGCCAAATTGCTGGCAATTCGTTCCCTCAACTACAGGAACTTTACTGTAAATGTAGAAAAATTGCCATGAGTACCATTTCCGACAAGGTCTATGTTTGTCAAAACGGTGTGACTACCCTCCCCCTTTGGCACTATTTAACTTCAGACCGGGCCGAATGTGTTATCCATAGGGAAAGTCTCGGTTTGAATAAAGACCAATAAATTTTTTCCTAAAACCTTGGGGGGGGGGGGGGTGCCTCGCGGCCTTTGGGGGAGGGGGTGCCTCACGGGCCGGGGAGGGGGGCGTCCGCCAGTGGGGGGCGCACCGCCACTCAAAGTTATCTTTTTTTTTACTTAGAGCAGATTTTTGTGCTTTTGTAAATATACATGTTTCATTCAAATTAAAAAGTGATATTATTTCAAGTGCTTTATTCTAATGTTGTATTTTTCTATGAATAAGCAAAAAAAGGTTTATTTATTTAAGTATTTTTTTCTCTCTGTGCCTATGTAAATGCTGCATTTTTTCTATTATAAATAAATTTAAAAGAAGTGTATTTTTTTCATGTTTAATGTGTTTTTTTTTTCATTGTAGTGTTTTTTTTAAGTATTGTTACTTTTTTATGCATATAATAAAAAAAAATATGATTCTTTTATTCGTCTTCTTCTTCTTCTTATTGTTCTTGAACAGAGTAGGGAAATTATTTAGTCATTAGACAACTATGGTCTACACTTAGTTGTCCAGGTGAACTGTTGAAGGAAACATGTATCCATTTAAAACACCATTCAGATCGTTTCTGTGTGGACCGTCAATGTCAGGCAAAACAAGAGTTTTAACAAAAATAATTAAAAATTGCGATAAAATGTTTTTGGGAAAGCCAAAATAAATCTACTATTGTTACAGTGTTTGGCAGGAGTCATACGATAAAATAAAAGCAATTGCTACCATCCCGGGTTTGTTACCGATACAAATCATGCAGGTACTTGATGTTTTCTACATTATTGAACAAAACTCTTGGTTGATCAGTGACCATTTGACTAAATCTGTTGGACAATGGTCCCAAGACATACTGCAACTGTTCACTTTTCGCTCTCATTATGAACAAATTTCCATTACTCTGGTTATACAGAATCTCTTTCATCAGAGCAAATGTATGCGAACACTTGCATTGAACTGCACCTACTATATCATCTACAGAGTTATTCGTGATTCTAGCTCACTAATAACTCTCAATAAACAACTCTATCCGGGAACCCCTCAATTTCTGCTCTCAGCATACAATCAGACAACTAATAAACCCCACTGCTATATCCTATTGGATCTTAATCAAAATACACCCGAGGATCTGCATGTAGTCACAGATACTTTCGACAATGAAATTACAGTATATCTCCCCGTGAACACTAGAAAGACCTATTAGTAGCTATCATGAAACTGAAGAAACTACATGAAAATAGACATTTGTTGTCTGTTCTAAGTACTTCAAAACCTCCGCTTTGGGAAGCCATGCTCAAACATGGTAGTGACAATAACTTCATTAACCTAACATATTAAATTTGTTCAGATTTGACCGAGGGCCATTTTCGAGTGCCAGAAATATTTAAGCAACAGGAAGGTTAATATCGGTACATGTAACGGACATGGGCCACTAAAAAGAAAGGAAAGAATTTTAGAAAGAAGTAACTATTTTGAATAGTTGGTAGCTTTTTCGCGCTTTTACTGCCAATAATTGCAAAACCTGTAAACAGAATCCTCACGAAGTAAATCTCCTATAACTTGACCCCAAAAGGTATCGACTTCTCGTACGTGGAACACTTTGAAAACAATCTGAGTAAATTCCTTGACAATGAGAATATTGAGGATGATAAAAACTGCTTTTACTTCAAGATGAATTTCGGCGAGTGGACAAACACAGGTCCTGTTGGTCGAAGCCCACTGCTGTTGGTAATGATCCCAAAAAAGAATCATCTCCTCAAGAGTCTGCTGCTGCTGCTGCTGCTGGAACACAATTAAAGAAGGAGGAATTGGATTCATTTGTATTGAAAATTGGAAATCTAATGCCCCACTCATATCGTGAACAAAGTAATTGACTCCTAACTTATCTCATGGAAAGCGGTCAAGATCATATTCAAGTTGAGAGCAATGGGAAAGGGATTATAATTCAGGGCAAGAGCTATAATCTACTTGATTTAATCTATGATATGGTTACAAATCGTAAAGGAGTATTATCATTTGACGCTCATCAGTACAACTTTCTAAATACATTAAACTTCCCCAAAAGTCTTATTATCAATAGACGAATTCTAAAAAAATTAAATGAACATGCATCATCATCAACAACAACAACAACACCATTAAAATATGAACATGAAGAAGAAGAAGAAGATTTTAAATCAAACTTGGAAAATACTAGCACACCTAGTGGAAAAACATGACAGTGGCGGCGAGGAAAAAGCGAAAACGTTTCATGTCACCATCACCATCAAGTGTACAAAAGGGTTGCTGACGTCACACAACTTGTTTACATTCAAAAAGGATGAAGTTTTGACTGGTGCTTATTAAGATAATGGGGAGGCAGAGATTTTAATTCCCCCCACCACCCTTTCCGGAGTCAATGGCGTTCACACTAAAAGTGTACAAGACTATCTACAAAATGAATCAAGTTACACTCTGCATAGAAAACATAGACTTCGTACCAATCAATATCGAAAAACGAAAGTCTTTTACCCACTGCATACAATGCAAGAAGACCTCCTGACTCTAAATGAGATTCAACGACATCACAATACACCGTAAAATTATATTCTACGTGCAATCAGTGTTTTAGTCGTTATTCACATGCGATTCAATTGCAAACAAAGAGAAGCATTGAAGTTGCTCAGGCTTTAGAAAGTATTCTCAAACAGGATTCATATTAAAAAAATCAAACGGATCGTGGTAGTGAATTTGTTTATCTTCATGTCGTAAAAGTACTAGAGAAATATAGTACACTACTATATCATAGTTATAGTCCGATAAAGGCTGCATTGGCCGAACGATTGATAAGAACTATTCGACTTTTAATTTCAAGATATTGTGCATTGAAAAATACATCGGCTTTTATTCATGATCTAGATAAAATCATGTTGATTTATAATCAACGACCTCATCGATCATTGTCCAAATCTACGCCAACGGAAGTTCATCATTCTGATCATGATACAATTGACACTTTTCTTAAACAATATTCCAATGAAACGACTGTCAAGAAGAAAAATAAATTCAATGTTGGTGATACTGTTCAAATTAATAGAACAACTAATGTTTTTGAAAATTGGAATTATTTGTGGTCCACCGAAATTTTTAAAGCGGCAAAAATCCTAAACATAAACCCATATCTTATCGCATGCATGATGCTAAGGCTGAAGAGATTTTCTATGGTTTTTACGACTATGCACTGAAAAAAATTAAAAATAATAGTGAAATCAATCCAATTGAAAAGATGCTAAAGACTCGTACTCACAGAAGCAAGAAACAGTTACCTGTTCGCTGGCTAGGATACAACTCTGATTTTGATTCTTGGATCGGTGTTGAAGATATTGACAATGCCCAATTATTTTTATGTAACTTTCATGTCCAACGTTTCCGATCCTCTCTACAACGACTTGAATACGACAAGTGATATTTGTACAAAATGATCCCCCGCTATCTAATTTGACGGAGTGTATGAAGTGGCCCTTGTTGACTGTATTCTCAAAAATACCTATGACATCCTGAGAAAGGATCGTGTGTATGATATAAAAGTTATACCATTCAATTGGACACTCTTTGTCGACTATGAATGGGTTGAAGCACTTAATTCTAGCAAATATCCACATGCCAAGTTGAAATATATTGAATATGATAATATGGGATATTTGTGTCGTACAATCAATAGAAAAATCTCATGTCGTATGAATGGTACATTCCATTTTAATTATTCATTTGAGACTGATAGGATTAACATTAGCTCACCTGTTGAAATTGAAATAATTATTCTCAGTGATAATCTGAGAGAAGTTCTTGGCTTTAAACAGAATATGATCAATAGAAAAATGCAGGCACCGTTTACGGGATGGATTGAGTAATTTTGCTGATTATCCACCTGGTTTCGCCTCGGACTCTTGTACATTTCTCTATGCATCCTTTGTGGAAACTTCGAGAGTCAGTAATTCAAATGTCCCCCTCCTACGTGTTCTTGAACGAAAAACAACTCATGAACTTGTTCATCACTATAATATAAAGCATTTTCAGTATGTTCCTGTAAACATTTCGTATTTGGAACTCTGTCAGTTAACACTAAGAAGTGAATTGGGGGAACCTCTAGCAATAGCCAAAGGCTTATCAATGATTACATGTCATTTTCAACCCGTTCTCGACGACAGCACACTCACCTAAAATGAAAAATAGAAGAATTCCATTTGTCTGTCCCGATATTGATTGTTATGTTGGTGCTTTGAGTTCACGTCAAATAGGCAATGGATTGGACTACTACGAGGGTCGTACTACAATGTCTGGCTATGGTCTTGGTAGCTGGTTTGCTAGGTTATTTCGTTCTGCACTACCCCTTGCCAGAAAATATCTTGTACCTGCTGCATCAAATTTTGCTGCCTCGACATTAAAGGACTGGGGATAGGGTAAGAATTTCAAGGAGAGTGTTAAGGAAAACATTAGATCTTCAGCAAGAGCCGTTGGTGACCAATTAAAATCTCAAAAAAACGGGGAGGGATTGAAAAGGATGCGTTCGCGTCATTCACTCATCAGTCTCCACCCAGGCAGGAAGCAAAGGAAATCAACAAGGACTTTGAGGAATAAAACAAGGAAGACCAATAAGCGGAAGAAGAAAAAGAAAAAGATTGTTAGATCAAAGAAGGATTTCTTCTCTTAAGATGACTTATCTCCCCCACAAGGAATAATATCCATCAATCAGTTCCTCATTGAATATATTCAATGCTGAAAATGTTGATGTCAGTGTCAAGTATGGCTACTATGAACAATTTCACCCTAAACAACCCCTCTCGGAAAATATACACCTTCAAATATTTTCCAATGAAGACTATTTCATTGATTTTTCATCAACATTTATTGATTTAAATGTTGTGGTGAAGAAAAAGTCAGATAATACAACTCCAAATGCCGGCGATGGTCTCTTCTATGAAAACTGTATTCTACACAATCTATTCAAATAAATTAATGTATTCATTAATGGAACATTGGTGAGCACTAGCAATAATTTATAACACTTTGCAAGCTACATACAATTGATGATGATGACGCCAAAGGCATACAAGGAGTCGAGAGGACAATCATTGGGCTATGAATATCGATCAGGTGTTGATACTGACGGTGAGTTGACTACTGCAGTGACCCAGGAGTATCATCTAGTTGGAAAATTAAATCATGAGATATTCAATATATCCCAATGGCTACCCCCCAATATGAAGATTGACATACAGTTACAGATGGCCCCATCGAATTTCAATTTGAGAAAAACACTTACTGCAGCACTCGATGCAAATGTAATAATCACATGTGCAAGTCTCAGCGTACGAAATCAACAAGTTCTGAGATCTGTTGCATTGGCATTGGAAAAGCTAAGAGCCAATGGTAACAACATTAAACTTCTTGTCCCCCATACGATCACCAATCAACGTCACATTGCCACCGGCTCTCGTAGCTATAGCGATTCATCATGTATCAATGGAGAAATCCCATCAAAATTGGCTTTGACCTTTGTGAAGAGTGGCAGTGTCGTTGGATCCTGGACTGAATCCCCCCATAATTTTAATTTTTTCGGTCTATCTAGCCTTGTGTGCAAAGTGAATGGTATTCCCCTGTAAACTCTATCATTTGACAAAAAAAACCTATAGAACTCTGTACGAGTTGACCATGCAATCCCTAGATCATGACTCAACTATTTGAAAATGGAATAACCAATTCAATGTTTTAAAAAAATCATGGGGTAATTGTTTTGGACTTGTCGGGGACTCAGGATATGAGTATAGTACGAACAGGGAATGTACGTTTAGAGTGTACATTTGCCGATGCTCTGACCGAGAGTATCACGCTAATATCACTGAGTCAATTTGAAACCTATTGGGAAATCACACCCGACGGCAGTGTTCTACTAGACCTAGCACCATGAACACAAACAGAATAATCGATGTATTTAGTAAGGATCCAACATTTTCCAGCACAAGTCCTATTGAACGCCTTTAGACTTCATTGAAAAAATTCCATGTGTTAACGATACCCTAAGGATTGTTAATAGCAGTCTATCAACTTTAAATATCGTTAAGGGGCTATATATCTGTCTAACTGCTAAGAACACTGAATTTTTTGATCATCTTGGCCTATATTATAAAGTATATGTTCCATACATCAGCAACTTTATTGAAAGCAGTGGGAAAACCATTATTCAAAATAAACGAAGAGTACAGGATTTAACGACTAAGACATGTGTCTTTCATGCACTACTCCTTTTCATGTTCAGATGCCGTGGCTACACATTAAAACATGTCGTTAGTTTCTGCGTTGTTTTGCTTGGACTGATCGACTTTCTAATTGTGAAAGTGCCAAAATGCTCATTTAACTCTGGCTTCTGTGCAATACGAATAAACTGTTCTAAAAATGTATGTGACACTGTTTATTAATAAAAAAAAATTTATATATACTTGATGAAACGACTTTTCTACTCTTTAGATTTTATCTTCTACTAGGTATTTGTCGACAACAACTAGTGCAGGTAGATTATCTGAATTCAGTGTACTGATCCTGATGTACTGCAATGTCAGGGTCACATTTTCTACAGTAGAGTGTGACTTCACTCTTGTCATATCTCTTTGTATAGTCAATCATACTATTCTCATTCATTCTATAGAATTCACATGTTTCAATTTGCTTATTTGAACCAATTTCACAAACAGTGTCCTCAAGTGTCGAATCACATTCTGTCAAAGCCAAATAAAAATAAGAGGGCTTATAATCATAAGACCCATTGTCTCCACAACAATGACATAGAAGCCATATTCTTTTGTTGTTCCAACAGTTAAATTGCTGACCCGGTTCCTCCACCCAGAACAATGTAAAACCATTATGATACCAAACTCATAGCACTAAACTATAATTACGGTTAGGATACTTTCCAATCATACCGGGATATCTATTCTCCCACTGATTACATTTATCATAATGGCAGTTGGAGAATAAGTGGCCTCTAGGATGAGAGTCACACACCTCTTCAAGACAGGAATTACAACCTTTAATTTGTACTGCATATCCTCTATGCAATTTACACGGGTTGTATAATCTACACTTTTCGTCATACTCATCAATCATTGTGCAATTCTCACATGATGACCAGCTGCCCAGTGTGTACATACATAACGGGCATGTATGGAACATTTTGTCATGTGTTGACATTCTCTCTGCCACAATAAAACTGAGCTAGCAACAACAACAAAAAAAATTGTCTGGGATAGAGAGAGAGGAGTAAATCATCCTTGAGCACAATCTTTCTCATGAAAAAAAGTCCTAAATTTCTAAACTAATGTTTAAAAGCATAACGGGCATGTATGGAACATTTTGTCATGTGTTGACATTCTCTCTGCCACAATAAAACTGAGCTAGCAACAACAACAAAAAAAATTGTCTGGGATAGAGAGAGAGGAGTAAATCATCCTTGAGCACCATCTTTCTCATGAAAAAAAGTCCTAAATTTCTAAACTAATGTTTAAAAGCATATCCAAAATATCATTTTGCCGTGTCGTGATCAATATATCAATAAATTGTGTAAATGCATTTGGACCACGACGTAGAAGTTTCATACAGTAGTCTAATGACGGAGAATCAGTTTTCATTATATCGACACGCATCACCCGAGAAAATATCTTCCTTTGAATAGACAGCTCTAGAAAATCGGCATCTAGAATCAAACGTTTTTCTATAAGAACTAGATTCCTCATGATTCGCTCTTTCTCGAATCTATCCATTTTTTTTTTTTTTCCTAACACTCTCACAACCAACTTCAGACTAACCAGAATTTTTTCTACTCTAAAAAATATACGCTAGTCTACTATAGAAAGAAAAAAATAACATTGATTAAGAAAAAATTTTATTGAACATAATTACTATAAAAATCACTGATGCATTTTGTTCTCGTCAATTTATTTCGATATGACATCTAGAACTGACCAAGGTTCATTTGTATGGAGAATATTCAATTTTCCAGAAAAACATAGCTGCTGCTCATGTTTAAATTTGCTGGTTTATATCACTCATCTTGCACGCTTATTGTCCCATTCAAGGCATAGTTCACAGCCAGTGGTTGTTTCCACAGCCACATTGGGTACTCGTATATCGTTGCTGCTATTGTCATCTCCATCATTAATCTCCAATAATGTAAATGCATCACTCATTTTTCTCCACAAATATCCTCTCAAATAAACTATTCTCTCTGAATTCAATTCTCTTACTAATATAAATTGTAAAGAAAACTATTGCTTTTATTCAAATCCCAATCACCAATCAAGCTATACTCACTCTTTTTGAAAAGGTGTATATGCCCTGTAGAAATGTTTACCTATATGTCCCGTAGAAGTATAAGGCCATGTGAAGGAGCTCTGAATTTCTTTGAATAGGTGTAGAGGCGTACGCAAATAACGTTGAAATTCCTAGGGGAGCAAGTAAAGTATAAGTTAACATACTACTTTCGCCCCCAGGTCAATACCTTGCTCTTTAAGCGGAAGTTCGAATTTTGTTCCAATTCTTTAAAAATGACCGCTTAATCACAAAGGCCGTTAATTAGAAAATAGCTCTTATGAAAGTACTAAAAAATCTCTGGCTTAAAGAGTGAGGTATTGACAAGGGGGTGAACCCAATCATATATGTAATATTTTCTGTTTGTTTAAAGTTTTGATGTTGCTGCTGTTGCAGTTGAAAAATTTGTGTTTTTATATTTAATTTCTGATCTATTTTTAAGTAATGCTGGGAATTCCGGCATCCCCTTCATAGCAATGTCCCTTCCCCAATGAAAACTTCCTTCATGGAAAGATCCACCAACCTACCCCCCGACCCCAGGCACGTACGCCGGAATTTGTTTCGGGGGGGGGGGGCCAAATCCTTCAAACCCATTATTCTGTGAGAAAAATCAGAAAATGATGGGAAAATGATAAAAATCGTGAGGTTTCGGGGGGGGGGGGGGGGCTCGGAGGCCCCCTTCCGTGCGTACGTCCCTGCCCGACCCCCCCCCCCCTCACTACCAGGAAAATTCTCACCTGAAAACGTCTGTACTGTATACTTCCCAATAACCAATACTATATGTTAACATTGGGTAAAGTTCATAACTTTCAGCCCTCCTCCCAGGAACTTCGGGGGATTAAGTCATCCTAAAAGACATACTTATAATATTTTCGAACATGCTGAACAAAATGGCTATCTCAAAATTTTGATCAGGTGACTTTGGGAAAACAATGAGCGTGGGAGGGGGCCTAGTTGCCCTCCATTTTTTTTGGTCACTTAAAAAGGGCACTAGAACTTTTAATTTCCATTCCAATGAGCCCTCCTACGATATTCTAGGACCACTGGGTCGATACGATCACCCCTGGGAAAAAAAAAAACACGCACCCGTGATCTTTCTTCTGGTAAAAATGCAAAATTCCACATTTTGTAGATAGGAGCTTGATACCTCTACAGTAGGGTTCTCTGATACGCGGAATATGATGGCGTGATTTTCATTAAGGTTCTATAACTTTTAGGGGGTCTTTCCCCCTTTTTAAACTTGATGAAACTTATTTTGATGAAACTTATATTTGAAATCAGCATTAAAATCTGATTCTTTTGATGTATCTATTTGTATCAAAATACTGTTTTCTAGAGTTTCGGTTACCATTGAGCCGGGTCCCAATAACCAATACTATATGTTAACATTGGGTTAAGTTCATAACTTTCAGCCCACGTCCTGGGGGCTTCGAGGGATTAAGTCATCCTAAAAGACACAGTAATAATATTTTCGATCATGCTGAACAAAATGGCTATCTCAAAATTTTGATCCGGTGACTTTGGGAAAAAAATGAGCGTGGGAGGGGACCTAGTTGCCCTCTATTTTTTTGGTCACTTAAAAAGCGCTCTAAAACTTTTAGTTTCCGTTCCAATGAGCCCCCTCGTGAAATTCTAGGACCACTGTGTCGATGCGATCACCCCTGGGAAAAAACAAACAAACAAATAAACAATCATTCGTGATCTTTCTTCTGGCAAAAAATGGATAATTCCACATTTTTGTAGATAGGAGCTTGAAACCTCTACAGTTGGGTTCTCTGATACGCTGAATATGATGGTGTTGATTTTCATTAAGGTTCTATAACTTTTAGGGGGTCTTTTCCCCCTTGTTTCGAAAATCAGCCAAATTTTCTCAGGCGCGTAACTTTTGATAGGTAAGATTAAGCTTGATGAAACTTATATATTTGAAATCAGAATTAAAATTTGATTATTTTGATGTATCTATTGGTATCAAAATTCCGTTTTTTAGAGTTTCGGTCTCTATTGAGCCGGGTCGCTCCTTACTTACAGTTCGTTACCACGAACTGTTTGATTTTGAAATTGACAGCTGACAGATTGTTTCTGCAGCTGAATTGTAAGTTTGCAGATTTTTTTTTTTGTTGTTTTTAGATAAGATTTTCTTATTGTTTAATACTCAATTATTTAACACCTTATAGAAAATACAATCTTCTTTCTCGAACATTTTACCCCCCCCCCCCCCCAAAAAAAAAAGAACAACAACAAAACAGCCTTCGGTTGAGACAAAATTTAGCTATAGACTAAGCTATGTACAAGGTTGGGGAATTAAAGATTGAACCGGAAGTTACCCCAAAAATATGATTCATAAATAAATTGTAAATTATTGCCTATAGGGGAGGGGGATAGGAGGCTATCATTTTTAAATGATAATACCTCATTTTTTTTATTGAAATCATAGATGCCAAAAAGATAATTACTTTTTTCATTTAATGTGGAGACAAGAAAATGATATCAAAGTCCCTGGGAAACCATTGAAATATTTTGATAGACCCAAGGCCCCCCATTAGGATATGTTCATTGTCTTGAGTCTTTTGCGATTTCTCATAGGCTACTGGCCTTATTTGGCTTTTGTGTGTGCTCCCTTTTATTTAGATTCTTTGGATCTTATGGAATGCCATGGCGAATCTATCACTCAGTTTTGCAATAATTTGAGGTAAATCTGAATAATTTCGGCATTTTTGTTGTTGTCTTTGTACCCCTTTACTCATACCCTCAATTTTTTTTCAAGGAACACTAGGATTTTTAACGTTATTTTGCGGGTTTGTTTGAACCATATAGTGACCTTGTTAATTATTCAGTAAATTATTTTTCTAATGAAAGCTGAGACGGTATCCTATCAAGGTGGTATCCAGAGGGGGGGGTAGGGAGGTATTATATTTAAATGATAAAAGCTCGAAATTTTATTTATTGAAAACAGGGATCCCAAAAAATTCATTTATTTTTTAATTTAAAGCAGAGACGGCATCCTATCAAGGTGGTATCCAGAGCGGGGGGGGGGGGGGTAGTGCACTATAAAATTTAAATGATAATAACTCGATTTTTTTTTAAAGCCGGGGTGACAATAAGTTAATTATTTTTTTTTATTTAAAGCAGAGATTGTATCCCATCGAGAATGCATCCATAAGGGGGGCCTATGGAGTCGTTATGTTTAAGTGATAGTAGCTTAATTTTTTTATTGGAAGCAGGAATGCCAAAAAGTTGACAAGTCGACAAAATTAACAAGATTTTGGTGAGTTATACCTTATACAGCACTTGCATGGTTTTATCGTCCAAAGGGAAAGGGACATATGCGTCCAATCCGGTTTTTTTCCTATTGATGAAAAGGGTTTACTTTGAAAACATTCATTCATATATACCAGGCAGATTCAAACTAAAACGAATTGGTGTGACGAAAGCGATATCGACTTCCCCACCTAACGTTGCGCTCCAGTAACAATGGCGCCCTTGGTCCAGTGCCCAAGTTACATTAAAAGGCCAGGTCATAATAAAAGCTTTCAATTTGGGAGGTTCAAGAAGGAGTCTTTGACAGTCTTATGACCTCGGGGTACTAGATGTTGCAACGTCCTTACGAATCTACAGTGGTTTAGAAAATTCGATCACCCCAAAAATGATTACCAAAAATATGCACAAATGTAACATTTGGAATATTATAACACTTTTTTCAAAGCTTTGAAGAAAAGCAAAAAAGGCTAAATACTCCTAACTACGCTTGAAAGCTATTTTAAAAAGAAAACTTTTCGGAGATTTCCATGGATATGACCATAGCAGAAGCTTTGAGCCTGGGTGGGGATCAAAGAGGAGTCTTTGAGTATTTTGACCACAGGCGACTTATTGTAACGACTTTCTTAAATTTGGTAATTTGTGTGAGCATTTGGAAATAAAAGCTTAAACTCAATAAGTGATACTAAGTGATCTAACATTTTGCTTGGATTAAAAGTAACGAACTAGGATGAAAATTTCAACATCTTCCTGGAGCTACTTCAGTCTGCATATTATTTCATTTAATTACACTTAAAACGGATGAGCTTTTCATTTTTTACCTAAGAAAATAGCTGGCACTTCATTTTTCTTAATAGCCAATAAACTATTAAGTGTTTTTTGTGTCATTGTAATTGAAGTGTTCTCATGTGAAGTGTTCATCATGTATTTTTTCAATTTGATAAATTTACTCCTTTTACATACAGTTTATAATTTGACTGATATTAGGTATTTATCAGTTTATAATTTCGAATGAATCCCCAAAAGGAAAAATGAATAATATCCAAAAGAGCAGCCAAAAGCGATAAAAAAAAGCAGCAGTTCAGCCTTAGCCTACATGACATATATTCTATAAAGAAGCCAAAAAAAACTTTAAAATGTATTTTTTTTTAAATTGTAATTAAAAACCAGTTTTTAATACAAGAAGGCTTCTTGGGAATCCAAAAGAGCAAAAAAAAATACAATAAATTTCAAAGTTGCCAATTTCAACTGTTTTAAAGGTGACAAAACAGATATATGCAAAAGGCATTATGAAAAAAATAATCTTATAAGTTAAAAGTTATATTCAAAGTTTTTACACAGATAACTGACGAATTTTGTAATACGGTATTTGAAGTTTTATATGCAGTAATGCTCGATTAAAAATACTACTAATTTTGATATTTATTTATGTTAAGAATGCATAGCTAATAGATACTTTAACTACTTGTATTATGCAGGGTCCTGAAACGCTACAGCTATTTTGTTTCTACCAGATTTCTACTTCTCTTGATGAATAATGAAGAAGACCAGTTTCCAGCCAGCGACTTGTGAATTTTTGAACTCATGAATAGGCTCGAATCTGTTGTAAATTGAAGCTGTGATTTGAGAAAGACTGATGAAAACATTAATGTTTGCGGTCAACATTGACCGCGCCAGCGGCGCACCAGCGGTGCGGCGCGGCGTGCTGTTTTTTGCCCCGCCGCCGCCGGTCTTCCCTCATCGGCGCGGTGCCGGGGTCCTTTTAATTTGCTGGACACACTACTGCCCCCCTCCGTCATAATATGTACTCCCAGGAGGGGGGACTTTATATATTTGCAGAACAAATATTCTCGAAAGTCTACTCAACAAGATGGAACCAAACTCAAAATTTCACACCAACTTGAAATTGCAGTTGATGTTAGCGCCCAGCAACTATGACTATTTTACTCTCTATTTAATTCAGGTCAGAATTAGTGTCGTAGCTGGTATTCAGCTCCAGGAAAAGCCCAACTCATTATGTTTAGTCAAACTGTTAAAAAAAGGGCTTCATCAAAAGTTACCTGTTTTTACGTATTTATTAAAGGGAGGTAAGCTCTAAACTCTCAATAACCTCTTCCTGACTATGTAACTGAAAAAATCCAAAATTCTGGTCGCCTCCTCCCCTAATATTTATACCGTAGAGAATTTAAATAGACAAGCTATCTGCTTATTAAAAATTAGGTACTGGTGCGTTATATGGTCACTTCTACAAAGTCAAGTTTGGTTAATGCTAATGAAATAAAATAGGATGAATATATAATGGTTTAGAAACAAATTTGGGCTGTATATTTGCACTTTAGGGGGCGGGGGTGGGGGGGTAAAGGAGAGCACATATTAAATACGTAGCCTAGCCTAGGTACCTTCCATCCCCCCTAAACCCCAAAAAACAATAGTTTAAATATCATAAACGCAATGAAAACTACTCTTTGATTCATTTCTGAATAGCGGTCTCTTGAAAATAACCAGTCTGGCGGGTTTCGTATTTTATTAGTATATAAAAGCGACCATATAACGCACCAGTACCAAAAATTATGAGTATATATCTCGAGTATCTTTTTATAAAACTCAAAAGGTCATCGTAAGTATATGATGTGCGGTCAGTAACACAATCGGTGGAAATTTAACTTTGACCTCGTGGTCAGAAGAGCTCATTGTCAATCATCCAATTAGAAAGTCAAGTAATTTTTGAAAAAATATTCATGCACTTCAACAATATGCCAGTTGCCTCAATATATGAGTAACCCGGGTCATCTTAAGATAAATTTCAAATGATTTTAACTTTACCTTTAGCTCAATGAACCTTTGATTAGCGTTTTTCAAAACCTCAATTTTGTCTTACATAGATTTGGTTTGACTTCAAGAGTTGTATCTTTGTCCAACAAAAAATTTAATAAACTTCGCTTTTAAAACTCTTCTGATCGCTTGATCTTTTGTAACACACATGTGGTGAAGGGTGAAGACTTAAATAAAAGTTACAGTGGTATATATATAATATAGGTATATAAATATATAAAGGTATTTATATATAAAGGTATATAAATACCTTTGTACTTAAACAATTATCTAATTTTCCATTATTACCAAACTTTCTGTAATCCTGGTTAGGTTAATATTATGGTGGCTAAGATACGTAGTATTTAGAGGGAGAGACCTCTGGGCTCGGGCTTCTTCCCTTGATTATTCTTACGATTTTCCTATTTATCGTAAGTGAATCTTTATCTGATGCATTTAGGGCGTGGAGGAGGGGCTAGTTGCCCTCTGTTTTCTCTTTTGACTCTTAAAAAGTGAACAAGAACTTTCAATTTCCATTCAAATGAGCCCTCTCCGAAGTTTATACGAGCATCCCTTCCATAAGAACTATATATGCCCCTAGAGCATTACTCATAGTTAGAGGGAGAGGCCTCTGGGCTCGGGCTTCTTCCCTTGATTATTCCTACGATTTTCCCATTTATCATCAAGTCGCTTGGATTTTATTGTCTGACATCAAGCAGCGTTTTCAATTCATGAAAATTTAGGGGGGATATATTTTGAAAAATCTAGGGGGACCATGTTCTTGTTTTTTATATAAATTTTCAATGAGGGTACTAAAAGAGGCATGTTTCACTGAAAATAGCAAAAAAAGTGTTTTTTTTTATCTAGGAGCGAGGGGGTGGAAATATAGTGGGATTATTAGCATGTTCTTTTAATCGGTGATGTAGAGATCTCATGGTACGACCTATATAGGTATCACCACAACTGCAAGGAATCTCATATACTCCTGGTGGATCTGAAGTGATCTTATCTTTGCCTTTGTTTAAGAAGGAGGAGATGGTCATTCCAGAAGGAAAAAACTCCTTAAAGCCAAGCTTAGTGAGTTTGGAGCTTAAAATGTCAGTAATGCCCTTAAAATAAGGTAATGACAAAAAGGGTTTATCTTCTTCACTCTTAGGGGTAGAGCTCTTGGTTTCTGTGCTAATGTTTCTCCTGGAAATAACCTTATCAATGACTTGTTGTGGGTAGCCATTGCCTATAAAAACATCTTTTATATGATCAAGTTCAGCCTTCAGCTGAAGATCAGAGGAACACTACAAACGCTCTATCAACCAACGAATAGGTCGTACCATGAGATCTCCGCATCACCGATTAAAAGAACATGCTGATTCCATTGATGCCTGCCTTAAAAAGACATAGCTTAAGGAGGAAGATAGTATTTCTCCACAGGCCCATCATATTTTTGAAAACCCTTCTCACTCCATTGAGTTTGACCAGGCCCAACTTATTGCTATTGTTCCATAATTCTTAAAGCAGAAAATCAGAGAAGCTCTTGAAATTACTAAAAACAAACCAGCCATCAATAAAGACAATGGAGAGTTCCGCATCAGCAAAATTTGGGTACCCATTACCCATATGCAAAAAACTCGCAAAAAACTCCACCCTACTTCTATAGACCCAACCTTTTTGAGATATACTAGGATAGCGGCCATCAATGCCTCTACCAAAATCTGGGACGTATTACAACAATAATTCCGGGTTCGGCTCATTATTAGTGTTGTTCAGTGATCTTAGTTTTATTTTATTTAGTGATTTTATATTCTGGCAAGAGTCTTGAATTTGTAAGCTTATTACCGTCTACCATTATCAATTTTATAGGTTTGAATCCAAAGACCATTAGGGTTGAATCTTTGTTAAAAAAAAAATACCATAAACTTCATTTTTAAAACTCTTCTGATGACTTGATCTTTTGCTACACACCTGTGGTGAAGACATAAATAAAGATTAAGGTGGTTCATAGGTAACTTTGCCTAAACAACTATTTAAAGTTCCATTACTACCAAATTTTTTCTGTAATCCTGGTTAGGTTGAAGTCATCGTGGCTGAGATACGGATTTGGAGAGAGAGGCTCCTGGGCTAGGTCCAAGGCCGTACCCATGATTTTTTTTGGAGGGGGTTTTACTTTAAAAAAATTCGGGGGGGGGGGGGCAGTTACACAAAAAGCCCCTCAAAAAATGCATACAAAATGTGTTTATATCCATTTTTGTTGCTTTTTTACCAGTCAGAAAAACATTTTCAGGGGGGGGGGTTCAAACCCCCTAACCCCCTCCTCTGGGTACGGCCTTGGCTAGGTTCCCTCCCCTTGATGATTCTTATGCGATTTTCCCATATATCATGTAAGTCGCTTGGGTTTTACTGTGCTGACGTCAAGCAGGGGGCGTCCATTCGCAAAAAGGTAAGAGGAGGGGGAAATGTATTGTTTATTTTATATTTCTTTTCGACAAAAATACCAAAAAAAGGTATTTTTCAGTGAAAATAGCGGAAGAGATATTTGGTACTAGTAGGGTAAACCGGAAACCGGTTTACCCTACAAAACCGATTTCATACTACAAAAACAAGCGATCGATGATACAATGCATATGCATTGATCTAAGACATAATGCATTGGACTTGTTTAATTTGGGCTTTATATTTGCACATTAGGGGGTGGGGGCTAGGTTAGGTTACGATAGGTTGAGTTAAGTTAGGTTTCTACGATTTAATTTTCTAAAGTATTATTTTATCATCATGTTTTGTTATTTTCATTAGGATTAACATAACTTCACTTTTAGTGTGTGTTTCCAATTGCCGACAAACACCAGGTATTTTTCAAAATCTAGGGGGAGGGGGGAATGTAGGTGAGCCATTTGCTCACTGGCATTAAGTTAAACCTGATGGCTTAAACCTTGTCGAAACTTCGGGTAAATACCTTTGATTAACTTTTCTCAAAATTCCATCTTACCTTACCTAGATTTGCTTTGATTGCGAAGACACTTAGGGTTGTATTTTATCCAACAAAAAAGACCCATAAACTTCATTTGAAGACTTTTCTGATAACTTGATATTTTGCAACACACCTGTGGTGAAGACATAAATAAAGATTACGATGGTTTATAGCTAGCTTTACTGTTTATGTCCTGAAAGATGAGTTCATAAGAATATATGTCTTAGTTAGTAGTTTTACTTGTAAGAAATATTTTATGTTTAGAAGGAAATCCTGTAGAAATAATAGTAAAATTTTGATGTTCAGCTCGCAGTGTTAAATTAACTAATTCAAATATGGACGGGCTGATTGAAGTTGAGTTCCGGTACTTTAAAATCCATTATGTAATACGACCTAAATTTTAGGGGGAACGGAAAAACTAAAAAACTTGCTTCGCTTAATTGTTCTTTAAGGACGAGAAAACCAATTTTTACATTGGAACGGTATTCCACCACCCAAGAGAATAACTAAAAAATCAGCTTCAATCTCTTGAACAGTCTATTGGTCATCTGCACAACGACAGAAAATCACATCAAATTGAGTGCCCTGCTATGAAGCCACTGAGATTATCAAAAATTCAATTAAATTCATAGTCTTGCTCTAAAGCAAAGACTTAATTTTATTGTATTTCCAATCTTTACCACGACAAAATCCCCTCAAATCGAGCAGCTTGCTGTGAAGCGTTTTGGCCGTTTTCAGTATGCAGGAGATACAGCAACGAGGAAAGGTGACTGGATTGTTGTTTATCGTCGCCTGCCATTTTTCATGACAATGGGCACTGAAGAACCGTGGAAAACCCCCTGATGTCAGGTTTTTCCGAGAGGCTCTTTAAATCAGAAGGTAGATACTTGGAAAGAGTCTGGGATAAAAAAAAAAAAAAAACAAATGCCGAGAAAAATTTCTAACGAAAATAAAGCAAAAGGTTTCAACTTGATATGCCAAGCCGTTTCCAAGATACATAAGATACTCTGTATTGACAACTTGGTGCTGTATGATTTAGCTTGATGTGTAACCATGAATAGATTCAAAGTCCAGTAGGGGCGTATGGTGCAAAAACCTTTTGTTGGATCGGAGAAAGCAACATTTCCCCCCTCCTCCACGTAAGATTTAAAGTTCCCTCGTCCCTCTCCTTCCCCCAACAGTGTCTGAAAGCTTCAACTCCATCCCACAAGCCGTTCCTTAGATAATGTAGATATGTTACCGTGAATGTCCAAAATTGATGAACGTCGACATTCACCGGTGAATGTCCGAAATACCTTTTGTTCTCCTTGGATTTAGTCAACGTTGCCAGTCAACTTTTTTCACTTTTATGCAAGGTTTGGTGGTGACAGGTTAGTTTAGGAAGTTTGAAACTTATCCCACAAGTGGGTTAGGTTAGGCTGCGTGCAGAAAATCACAGAGTTTAACCTAAAAAATGTCATAGCTCAAAATTGTTTTGTTCTTTTTTAGGCTTAATAATTTTCATAAAAGGAACAGTCAGATCTTAACCAGTGGAGTTGATGATTTCTTCAGGAATTGCACTTCAGGAATATAGCCCTTTACCCATTTCTTCAGGAATATAGCCCTTTACCCATTTCTTCAGGAAATTTGCAGAAAAAATTATAATGTTGTTTCGACAAAAAATTTAGTGATAAATAAATAAACATACATCTATACAGTTATTATTGGTTTATTAAGATAAGATTGTCGCTCAGAATAGTTAATCTGAAGCATTGGTTAACTCCGCTTTTGAAAAGAAAGGTTTTTTTTTCCTGCGATAAGAAATAATGTGGTGGTTTACGAAATTTCGTCACAAAAATAAACCAATCAAGTTAGAGCATAATTTCAACATCGAAGTATAGGGCTATAATATCTCTATTTCATAATCCCTCAGAATAGTTAACCCGAAGCATTGGTTAACTCCGCTTTTGAAAACGCAGGGCTATTTTTATCTTCTTAAATAAAAGAATAATGTGATGTACGTCACAGAATAAACCGAAGTACGTCACAAAAATAAGCCAATGAAATTAGAGCATACTTTCAGCATCGAAGCCTAGGGCAGTAACCATCTATTTAACTTCGGTTGTTTGTATAAAATTAAATAAAAAAAAAACAGCTTTTTGAAACTGAAAGCAAGGAGCGACATTAAAACTTAAAACGAACAGAAATTATTCCGTATATGAAAGGGGATGTCCCCTCCTCAACGCCTCGCTCTTTACGCTAAATTTTTTTATTGTTTTAAAAAATTAAGTTGTTAGAAATAGTAAAACTTTATCGTAAAGAGCGAGGCGTTGAGGAGGGGACAGCCCCATTCATATACGGAATAATTTCTGTTCGTTTTAAGTTTTAATGTCGCTCCTTACTTTCAGCATAAAAAACTTGTTTTTTTTATTTAATTTCTGATCGTTTTTTAGTTAATGCAGCTTTTATTTTGGCTCACCGTCATTGAATAAGTAAACAAAATTTGCATAAAAATTTTACTTTTCTTTTGCTAAATGGCTGTATCTAAATTTGGTTCTGACGTAATTTACAAATTAACTTACGTAACGAACTTATTCGTATATTTTTCTTCTGGCAAAAAATACAAAGTTGCAGATTTTTGCAGATATGAGCTTGAAACCTATGTAATATGGTTTTCTGATACGCTGAATCTGACGGTGTGATTTTCATTAAAATTCTTTCACTTGTAGGAGATGTTTCCCCCCTCTTTAAAAAATCAGGTAAATTTTCTAAGGCTCGTAGCCTTTGATGAGTAATACTAAACTTAATAAAATTTACATATTTAGAATCAGCATTATAAGCCTATTCTTTTGATACATTTATTGACATCAAAATTCTGTTTTTAAAAGTTTCGATTACTATTGAGCCGTATCGCTTGTTTTTTTTATTGTTTTTTTTTTATTACGTATATGTTATTACGTATATGAGGGGGTTCTCCCCGTAGTCAATACCACGCTCTTTAAGTTAAAAGTTAAAAATTGTTTTAATTCACAAACCCCTGATTCACGAAGGTCGTTTAATTAGAATAGATAGCTCTTTTGAAAGCACTAAAAAAACTGTAGCGGAAAGAGCGAGGTATTGACTTGGGGGAGAACCCCCTCATATACGTAATAACTTCTGTTCGTTTTAAGTTCTAATGTTGCTTCTTAATTCAGTTGAAAAGACTTGTTGTTTTTAAATTTAATTTCTGATCGTTTTTTAAATAATGCTTGGAAATCCGGCGCCCCCTTCATAGAAATGTCCCTTACCCCAAAGAAACATCCTCCACGGAAAGATTCTCCCGAGTTACCCCCTCCTCCAGCCCCCCCCCCACCAGAAAAAAAATCCTTCCTGAAAATGTCTATACTTCCCAATAACCAAGACAATATGTAAGCAATGGGCAAAGTTCATAACTTGCAGCCCTTCCCCTGGGAACTGTGGGGGATTAAGTCATCCTAAAAGACATATTTATTAGATTTTCGACTGTGTTGAACAAAATGGCTATCTCAAAATTTTAACTTGGTGACTTTGAGAAAAAATGAGCGTGGGAGGGGGCTTAGTTGCCCTCCAATCTTTTTGGTCACTTATAAAGGGCACTAGAACTTTTAAATTCTGTTCCAATGAGCCTTCCTACAATATTCTAGGACCACTGGGTCAATACGATTACCCCTGGAAAAAAAACAACAAATAAACACGCATCCGTGATCTTTCTTCTGGCAAAAAATGGAAAATTCCACATTTTTGTAGATATGAGCTTGAAACCTCTACAGTAGGGTTCTCTGATACGCTGAATATGATGGTGTGATTTTCATTAAGTTTCTATAACTTTTAGGGGGTCTTTCCCCCCTTTTTTCGAAAATCAGCCGACTTTTCTCAGGCGCGTAACTTTTGATGGGTAAGATTAAACTTGATGAAACTTATATATTTGAAATCAGAATTAAAATTTGATTCTTTTGATGTATCTATTGGTATCAAAATTTCGTTTTTTAGAGTTTCGGTTACCATTTAGCCGGGTCGCTCCTTACTTACAGTTCGTTACCACGAACTGTTTGATATCGTTATTGGATTATTTGTCACCTCTGGCTTCCTTGATCAAAATATCTGTTAAAAAGAACAAGAATACATAATTTGCAACTGATGTTTGGCAGCTTAGGCTTCTGACATTTTTCTTACATAAACCATTTAATATATGCATGGGAACGAAAACTACACAATTTTAAATGCTACATTTAAGATTATCAATCCTTTCTTTAAGATTAAATAAAAAAGAACAAGTTTTTTTAACTGAGAGTAAGGAGCGACATTAAAACTTAAAACGAACAGAAATTATTCCGTATATGAAAGGGGCTGTCCCCTCCTCAACGCCTTGCTCTTTACGCTAAAGTTTTCTATTGTTTTAAATAATAGAGTTGTGAAAAAGTCAAACTTTAGCGTAAAGAGCAAGGTGTTGAGGAGGGGACAGCCACTTTATCATAGGGATAATTTCTGTTCGTTTGAAGTTTTAATGTCGCTCCATACTATCAGTTAAAAATAACTTGTTTTTTTTATTTAATTTGTGAACGTTTTTGAATAAATGCAGGTTTTGATTTTGGCTCACAGTACATGAATAATTAAAACAAAATTTGCATATTAATTTACTTTTATTTAGTTAAATGGCTTTCTCGAAACTTTTTTCATTTTATTAAGGAACGTTTTTATTAGTAATAAATATACGTAACTTACGAATTAACTTACGTAACGAACTTCTATATTCATATATTTTTAATACGCATATTAGGGGGTTCGCCCCCTAGTCAATACCTTGTTCTTTAAGCGAAATTTCGAATTTTTTTCCGATTCTTTAAAAATGACCGCTTAATCACAAAGGCCGTTAATTAGAATAAATAACTCTTATGAAAGTACTAAAAAATCTCTGGCTTAAAGAGTGAGTTATTGTCTAGGGGGTGAACCCAATCGTATATGTAATATTTTCTGTTCGTGTAAAGTTTTGATGTTGCTGCTGTTGCAGTTGAAAAAACTTGTTTTTTTATATTTAATTTCAGATCTTTTTTTAAATAATGATGGGAAGTCCGGCGTCCCCTTCATAGCAATGTCCCTTCCCCCATGAAAACTTCCTTCATGGAAAGATCCTCCTACATAACCCCTGACCCCAGGCACGTACGCAGGAATTTGTTTCGGGGGGGACCAAATCCTTCAAACCCATTATTCTGTGAGAAAAATCAGAAAATTATGGGAAAATGAAAAAAATCGTGAGATTTCGGGGGGGGGGGCGGGCTCGGAGGCCCCCCCCTGCGTACGTCCCTGCCCTACCCCCCCCCCACTAACAGGAAAAATCTACCCTGAAAACGTCTGTACTGTATACTTCCCAATAACCAATACTATATGTTAACATTGGGTAAAGTTCATAACTTTCAGCCCTCCTCCCGGGAACTTCGGGGGATTAAGTCATCCTAAAAGACATACTTAAAATATTTTGAACATGCTGAATAAAATGGCTATCTCAAAATTTTGATCAGGTGACTTTGGGAAAACAATGAGCTTGGCAGGGGGCCTAGTTGCCCTTCATTTTTTTTGGTCACTTGAAAAGGGCACTAGAACTTTTAATTTTCATTCCAATGAGCCCTCCCACGATATTCTAGAACCACTGGGTTTATTCGATCACCTATGGGGAAAAAAAAAATAAAAAATAATCACGCATCAGTGATCTTTCTTGTGGCCAAAAATGCAAAATTCCACATTTTTGTAGATAGGACCTTGAAACCCCTACAGTAGGGTTCTCTGATACGCGGAATATGATGGTTTGACTTTCATTCAGGTTCTATAACTTTTAAGGGGTCTTTCCCCCTTTTTTCGAAAATCAGCCAAATTTTCTCAGGCGCGTAACCTTTTGATAGGTAAAATTAAACTTGATGAAACTTATATATTTGAAATCAGCATTAAAATCCGATTCTTTTGATGTATCTATTTGCATCAAAATACCGTTTTCTAGAGTTTCGGTTACCATTGAGCCGGGTCCCAATAACCAATACTATATGTTAACATTGGGTAAAGTTCATAACTTTCAGCCCTCCTCCTGGGGACTTCGAGGGATTAAGTCACCCTAAAAGACATACTTATTATATTTTCGATAATGTTGAACAAAATGGCTATCTCAAAGTTTTGATCGGGTGACTTAGGGGAAAAAATGAGCTTGGGAGGGGGCCTAGTTGTCCTCCATTTTCTTTTGTCACTTCAAAACGTCACTAGAACTTTTAATTTTCGTTCCAATGAGCCCTCCCACGATGTTCTAGGACCACTGGGTCGATACGATCACCCCTGGGTAAAAAAAAAAAAAAACAAAAAAACAAACAAATAAACACGCATCCGTGATCTTTCTTCTGGTAAAAAATGGAAAATTCCACATTTTTGTAGATAGGAGCTTGAAACCTCTACAGCAGGGTTCTCTGATACGCTGAATATGATGGTGTGATTTTCATTAAGGTTCTATAACTTTTAAGGGGTCTTTCCCCCTTTTTTCGAAAATCAGCCAAATTTTCTCAGGCGCGTAACTTTTGATGGGTAAGACTAAACTTGATGAAACTTATATATTTGAAATCAGAATTAAAATCTGATTCTTTTGATGTATCTATTGGTATCAAAATTCCGTTTTTTAGAGTTTCGGTTACCATTTTGCCGGGTCGCTCCTTACTTACAGTTCGTTACCACGAACTGTTTGATCATTACTCACAGGCAGGTGACAAGAGTTGTTTTTAGGGGGATAGAAAGCTACTAAAAAGGTGAATCAACACGGAAAGGATAAGAAATTTTAGGGTTAAGTTCCAAATTTTGGAAATTTTGAGGGGCACAGACCCAAAGACCCTTGTGTAAATTGCTGGTGGATCTTGATTTCTTAGCCCATGATTCTTCTTAAGAAAGTGGCTAGAATTCCAGTGGTTAAGTAGCTAACGGTTTCTAGAATAACCTGGGATAATGCACCTTTAACAGTGCTTCCGTAAAGGGCATAAGGTTTTTATAAAAGATTAGTAATTTTGTTCAGGTCAAGTAAATTTAAGTATCTGTTCGAAATTAAATTAAGAAGTCTCCAACTTCTAGTTTTTCTTGGACAAAAAGCTTTCGAGGGAATAGTATAGTGTAACAGTGGCGGATCCAGGGGGGAGGGGCGCCCCCTAGCGTAGTCTAAAGTAGTGTAATTTACTTAATTAACTCAAGTTTGCGTTAATTAAACTTGCTCCTAACGCAAGTTTATCGCATCAACCTATTTTGCGCCCCCCCCCCTAATTTTTTTAATCGCATCAACATTTTTTGCGCCCACCCCCCTAAAAAATCCTGGATCCGCCCCTGTAGTGTAATAGTACACAGTATGTGTATTTCATAATGAATAAATCTTATCTTTAAAAAAATATATATTTGGCACCTAAAAGTTGCTCAGAAATCTCTGAAAGAATTCAGAGATTTTGCTCAATTTGTTTGTTTTTAACTTGACCTTCATTTCCATTCGAATGAAATTCTGTGAAAAAAAAACTCGATGGTTGGGCATAAGAGAGTATGCCTTGGAGACAAGCAAAGAGGAACCGATATACAGTTACTGGTGTGAACTCATTAGCTCGAGGTGGGTTATAGACTTGTTTAACTCACTTAAAGAAGTCTATTTGGTCCAAAGAGTTTGCGCTATAAGTTTGTCCCGATTCTACAGCGATGAATTTCCTTTCGGGAACGGGACATTTTTTTGAATAATATTGTTAAAAATAATTATGTGCTGCAAATTTGGAAAAAAGGAAACAGATATTTTCTGGCAAGAAAACTGCGTATTTCAACCCCTACTCCGCCCTTCATGAAATATTTTTTGCAAACTTCCTCCCTGAACAAATTATGGACGCCCTTGTCAGTGCCCATTTGTGAGGCTTTTAATCGAAAACCGAAGGAAATTGTTGTAACGAGTTTGTTAGTTTTGCTTATATTATTTCCTCTTTTTTTGATAACCTGGAAAAAAATTCAGAAGTTTCTAGAAGAAAAATTAACATAATTGGAACCAAGTTCGTATTCAGGATTTTTTTTCGGGGGGAGGGTTTTTTTTACAAAAGGACTTATTTTCGAGGGGAAGGTACAAAAAAACTAATAGAAAATGGATAAAAAAATTTGTTTATATTCATTTTTGTTACATTTTTACGAGTCCGACAAACATTTCGGGGGTGGGAGGCTCAAACCCCGTAAACCCACTGGATATGGTCTTGATTAGAACCAATTGTGCTTTTTCTTTGTACTGCCAGATCCGGCTATCCCTTTGAGGCTGTACTCTTACCCCTGGAGTTTTGGCAGGCACTACTAGTTGATGTCAAGTCGTAACTATGGGGTACACATATTTTGATATACTTCGCGTACTTACTTTAATATAATTCACTAGATTATATTTAAGCCGAGATTTAAGCATTCATAACTTATATATTGCGGATCTATTGAAGCACCTATTTTACCATTATTGCCACATACAGATCTATTAAAGCAGCTTTGATCTACAATTTCTATAAATTTTCAGGCGTCATAATGTCTACTTTGATAGTAGCTTTCGCATGTATAATAGCATATAGTGTGGCATACCAAGTGGTCAGTGATTCGTCTGAGATGTGCCAGGACGTTAGAGCAAAGTGTCTTTTCAGAAGTGGCTGTGGTATGGCAATGCAAAATTATTTGGTGCACTGTGCTGACGTCATGACTGGTAGAGGCAGTGGTGAATGCTCTAAAGCATGCCAACACGCGCTCATCGCCTTAACTTCAACAGAGGAGGGGCAAGCTTTAATGAGGGTAAGAATTTCCAAGTTTTATTATATTGTATTGCTTTCGTTCTTATATCTTAAATCGGACAAGCCACACCCTCTTCTAGGCATCAAAGCTTATTGGGGGAGGAAGGGGTTCCGACTTAACAACTTACTGTTCTATTTGATATTATTCTTTAAGAAAACTTAGTTGGAAACGAGTATGTAAGCAAGAGTTTCTTTCAGGGATGAATTTTTTTTTGTTGGGACTGAAGTTTACAACTGAAGTTACAGTTACAACAAAAGAAATGCAAAAATTAATGAACTGCGTGGAACAAAAAAAACTACAGGAAAAGCCATACAAATCTCTCTTTAAGAACGAGTATATAAGCAGGGGTTTCTTTCGAGAAGGCTTTTATTCGGGGGGGGGGGTACAACTTTGAAAGAAATGCAAAAATTATTGAACTGCGTGAAAAAAAGAAACTACAGGAAAAGCCATACAAATCTCGGCCTGAAGCCCTCCCTGCATGAGTTCATGTCCAAAACGAATTAAACTTACTGTATCAGTAAGTTTAGTAAGACAGTAAGACAGTATCTTACTGTGTCTACACTTACTGTATCTACAAAACAAGCTGTATCTTAACCGAACATGGTAGACGATCTTAGTAGGGAGGTCAAAATCAATGAGGCTATTCATAAGCATTTGAAGTACAGTTACGCATGGGCCCACTCACCCATTGCTTTCTTTTGCTCAAGAGTCCAATGTTATAACAAAGACAGCATGGCTCAAGGGTTTAGGCCGTTAGACGTGGCACAGAAATTGAAAAACCCCTCAATTTGTCGCTAAGATTTACAATAGAAATTCGTGATTTACGGTAATAAAGAACAGCTTTTAACTTGGCTTTGCAAACTGTAGATCAGTCAAACTTGTCATTTTCTCAGTTGTAGATTCTCTGTCTCCTTTTTAATGACAGGGTTCTTGTAATTTATATGGAACCCTTGTATGTATCCCGAATCTGAAATCGTATCTTTGGCTCGGATTGACAAATAAGGAGTTAGGATTTCGATTTAAGTCCCAATTAAGGGATTTGGAAGTTTTCATTTGAGAAGCTTTCATTCATTTTCCTCTTATGGGACTTAGCTTGATTGATTTACACTAAGGAATGAATTAATTCAGGAATATATGTAGTGATGGTCGTCGGGTCTGTACCCCTCTCCTCTGAAACAATCATTTGGTCCTCTTAGATTTTGAAAAACAAATTTTTAAAGAGGGGTATTCTCATTGAAATTTGACTTTTGTTGGCATGTTCATTGGAAAAAATTGAAGGCTGCTTTCGGAGGTATACTTTGAACCTTCTAGTCGTTTCAACAAATAGCTATTTGAAACTTTGATTCGATGCTACTTAAGGTGGATGAGGGGGGTAACCTCAGACACAAGGGCGCTGGAAAAAGGGTTGGGCACTTTCTGAGTAGATTGTCACTTAAAATGGGCGCAAGAACTCAGAATTTGTTGTCAAATAACCACTCCCCCAAGTTTCTGCGATCATCCCTTCCGTGTGATGAGTTCTGAAAAAAAGACATAAGACATTTGGGGTACTTGTGTCTTATAGCCACCACACTCAAGTTCTGTCGAGATGTGAAGTTTGGTTAATGCTAATGAAATAAAACAAAATATGATGAAAATATAATACTTTATCAACAAAATTATGAAAACTACAACAGAGAATTATGGAAAGGGGGCCACCCTGACTGCATTATATTAAATAACTTAACCTAACCAAAATACCAACTAAATATTTAATTAAAGTATAGCTACAATGCAGTTTCCCACCGAGGCGAAGCTAATATTGTCTGGTACAAAGATCATGAAAACCGGTTATTGTCTCATGTTTGAGATACAAGATCTAGAATGTGGTGGCTATAAGACAAAATGCTGAAATTTGTCATTCTGTCTGGGATGGCTTTTCTGGTTCCTCAATTAAAAGAAAATATAACTATGTAGCTAACTTATCATCAAAAACAAGTCAAAAATTCAAGCGAGATATCTCTCTCTTACACTGTTCAAAAACTGGAATAGCCTAATGAAATTTGATATAGACCTGTTCAGATGAATTATTCATCAGCCTATTTCAGATTTGTAATTTTTCAGATTTTGGGATTTGCTGGAAAAGGGACTGAACACCCTCTGAGCAGATTTGTCACCCACCGAGGCGAAGCTAATATTGTCTGGTACAAAGATCATGAAAACCGGTTATTGTCAATGTTTGAGATACAAGATCTAGAATGTGGTGGCTATAAGACAAAAATGCTGAAATTTGTCATTCTTTCTGGGATGGCTTTTCTGGTTCCTCAATTAAAAGAAAATATAACTATGTAGCTAACTTATCATCAAAAACAAGTCAAAAATTCAAGCGAGATATCTCTTTCTTACACTGTTCAAAAACTGGAATAGCCTAATGAAATTTGATATAGACCTGTTCAGATGAATTATTCATCAGCCTATTTCAGATTTGTAATTTTTCAGATTTTGGGATTTGCTGGAAAAGGGACTGAACACCCTCTGAGCAGATTTGTCACCCACCGAGGCGAAGCTAATATTGTCTGGCACAAAGATCATGAAAACCGGTTATTGTCTCATGTTTGAGATACAAGATCTAGAATGTGGTGGCTATAAGACAAAAATGCTGAAATTTGTCATTCTGTCTGGGATGGCTTTTCTGGTTCCTCAATTAAAAGAAAATATAACTATGTAGCTAACTTATCATCAAAAACAAGTCAAAAATTCAAGCGAGATATCTCTTTCTTACACTGTTCAAAAACTGGAATAGCCTAATGAAATTTGATATAGACCTGTTCAGATGAATTATTCATCAGCCTATTTCAGATTTGTAATTTTTCAGATTTTGGGATTTGCTGGAAAAGGGATGGAACACCCTCTGAGCAGATTTGTCACTCAAAATGGGCCCTAAAACTCAATTTGTTGTTACATAAGCAGTCCCCCAAGTTTGTGCAATCACTCCCTCGGAATGATGAGTTTTATAAAGACATCAGAGATTTGTCACTCTCTACGGATTGAACACTATTCCCTTGTCTGTGATAACTTTTCTGGTTTCTCGAATAAGAAAAAAAAAACTTTATAGATAAAATCGTCATAAAAAGCAAGCCAAAATGGCGAACGCCATCAAGCGAGATGTCTTTTCTTCATTGTTCAAAAGCTGGAATAATGAAAGTTGATTTAGACCTGCGCAGACGAATCAATTATTATTTCAGGTTGGCACTTTTATATCAGATGAACAAACGATCTGCAGCGTCAGTAGATAATCAACTTCTTTCATTGTTCTGCGGTAGTGTCTGATAATCACAATTATTGTGAAAAGGCTTCTTAGTTTTATAAAACAGTTCAACGCCAGGTGTCTTATTCTATTTTATTTTTAGCCTCTGACTTGCATCTTTGTTCTTTTACAGCTTAATTATTTTCACTAGAATAATTTCCAAACAGAAAAAAACTAAGATAAGCCACTGCTCTTTATGACCCCTGCTAGGATTTGTCAAAGACGGGTAGCTAGCGAAAGGGACCTTTGATACATCCAATAAGTGGTACAACAAGATTTTTTTCAACTTTTAATGCTTTTAGGTTTCTCGTTGTCGCCATTTTGGCTCTGGACTTTAACGATAACATGATTAGCTTTGGGCTGATCTAAGAAGCTAAAATTTATCTACAAAATTTACATTTTAAAATGGGTTATTTGCGCAAGTTGGGGCCCACACCTAAGGCTGTCATCAGGATTTTTTTCGGGGGGGGGGGGCAACAAAAGAAACTTTAAAAAACGCATTAAACATTTGTGTGTATGTTTTTTGTTACTTTGATTTACGAGTCTGGCATTTTTTTTTGGGGGGGGGGGTGGTTGGCTTAAACCCGGTAACCCCCCCCCCTCCACCCTTGAATACGGCCTTGCCCATGCCCCAGACGTTGGACATATTGAGGAATTCCAGGAGTTATATATTGTCGAATAGTGAACGTTCTGTTGCAGTCCTAAACGCTTTCTGTGGCATTTTTGTTACGTTGTGGCTTATGCGTCACCTCCTTAAAATAGGTGCTTTGAAAGGTACTTGTCTAAAATATAAAACACACTCAAGAACTTGTATTATGAATACCCGGTTTTTCACGTGGTCTATACCAGACAATAACTTTCGGCTCGTTGCGAAACCACATTATAACTTTTTTAATTAAATATTTAGTTAGTATTTTGAATAGTTTAGGTTATTTTGGGCTAAACACTCTGGGCGGCCCCCCTTCCATAATTCTTTGCGGTAGTTTTCATAACTTTGTTACTAAAGCATCTGATTTTTATCATATTTTGATTTATTTCATTAGAATTCACCAAACTTCACTTCTCGAGTGTGTTTTATATAATGGACAAGTACCTTTAAAATTGTAAGCTGCTTAAAATTCCAAAATATTTTGAAAAATTTGATGTTTGTCGAAAAAATATTCACCTTTGTCCCTCGAGGTTTGCTCTCTATTCCTCCAGTAAACTCTGGGAGCCCACGTATAAATCTTTTCTGTGTTTCAGTAGGCTATCGCATTCGGTTCTGAAGGTTTGGCTACTCAAAAGTTTTGTAATTTTACAAAAATACGTTGTGTCGTCTTTTCTTACTCATTAAAAACATTCGGAAAATGGATCTGAACATCTAAACAGTTCCACAAGATCCTTAAATTATCGTTTTACAGAAGTATAAGGTTTATTTTTGACTTTCAAAGTTTTTTAATCTAATTTTTTCCCAATCACCTTATTAATTCATATCTCGTCTCTTATCACCTTTCGAGTCATTGCACCCCTCTTTTGAATTAAATAAGACTGTCTTCAGTGCAAACTTATTACACAGAAAAAAAATGGCCCTGTGTTCTTTTTCCTGCATGTAGCCTATCCCAGCTAATAAACGGATAATTCTTGATTTGCTTTCATAGCAATTGTTAGCCAAGATCTGGCCTATTTTTGTTTGTTGGTTTCAGTTTACGGGAAAGGTATGTTCTTATTACAACGAATTTATCATACAATTGGTTAACTATACAAGAGATATAACAATAGTAGAGACGCAAAATAACGCTACTTTAAGCGCTCTCTATGCGTCATTTCTCTTTGTGGAGCATAAACCTTAAATAGATGTAGCTTTGAAAAGAGAACAATAATAGAACGTCAGTATAGCCCACATCGCACGTTCTGCCCACGGAACGTCTGAAGCACCTTCTGATGTAATTTTAGCTAAGTCCTTATATTACTATTACTAGACTCCACTGTTAGTAAAATTACATAAAGAATCTCGATAGGATCGGGGATCTCCCCGGGCAGAATTTACATGATTGGCTGTATTGGTATTCTATCGTTCTTTTCTTTTCTAAGCTCTTAATATAAGGTACATTTGACCCGTATTCCAAACAAAAGACACTTGAAGGTGGCTTAAATTGCGTTATTTGATTTATAATTCATGTTATGTTGCTTAGACTAGGAATAAATGAGAATGAAGAAGTGGAGTTGAGCAACGAAAAATCAATCAAGTGACACCCCCAAATATTTTCCGTAACTGTGAAAACGTGTGTGCTATGCAAGTGAAACTTTTAAGAATTTAGCTTTATAAGCCTAAATTATGCCATGGGAAGGTTGAATATTTTTCAACTGTTAGGCCCGGCCAAGTTTTCGCAGGGAGTTGTTTACAAAATTGGATAGCCTACTTACGTATTAGCCAGGCAAAACGTCAGAATTTGATCGCAAAAAACTAGTCAAGCAACATCTTTAACAATATGATTCTTTTTTCTCGCTAGGCAAACAGGGGTTTCTTGCTCCATGAACAATATTTAAATTTTAGTTGTTTTGGGTGAAGGGGCAACAAAGGGTACCTAGGTTAGGTTAGGTTACGTATTTAATATATGCTATGCTTTACCCCCCCCCCCCCCCTAATGTGCAAATATATAGCCCAAATTTGTTTCTAAACGATTATATTTTCGTCATATTTTGTTTTATTTCATTGGCATTAACCAAACTTCACTTATCGCGTGTTGTCTGGCTAGTACGTAAGTACCTAAAATTGCAACTTTGTAATCAACTGTCTTGCTTTAGAGGAAATGTATTTAAATTTTTGCTGAGGTGATTTGAAAATGGTCTGTTTAATCTTTTATCGGTCCGTCTGTATTAAACGGCAAACACTCGAGTAGCATAATTGTACATAACACATTTTGCATCAGACCCACTATATTTTACCCCCCGCCCCTCAATGTGCAAATATATAACTCAAATTTGCTTCTAAAGTATTATAGTTTCATCATATTTTGTGATATTTCATATGGATAAAGCGTCAAAGAAACAGGTTCTAATTAAATGAAGCAAATGAGGGTTTCCCGTATAATACACAAGTACCCTGTTATCTTTGATTTGTGAAAAAAACATGCATTTTGATTTGAGCATGCTCTTTAGCGGGGCACTGTGGAGCACCAATCGGGTAGACAGATCCAGATGCGGGGAGGGGGCACAAAAGTTACGTAGGAGATTTTCATGTTTAAAAATCTTTATTTTGATGCCCAAAATTTTCAAGGTTTTTTCGGGTCATGTAGACCTTTTTTGGGGGAAATACTTTCTCCCGGGCCCCCCGTTTACGGACACTGCTTTGTGTTTTAAATCAATTGTGACAATTTCTTCAAAAGGAAAGTATTCCCATAGGTAATTGGATAGGAAGGGGTCACCTCCCAGAATCATGGTTTCTTGACTTCGCGGGAATTCAGTCGAGGCTCTTGAGAATTCATTGCTTCAACAAAAGCCATTAACCATTAGAATCAACATCTGTTTTTAATTGTTCTGAAGTGAGACTGGCATGTCTGGAAATTGCTTTGAAGCATATTCATGTCTTCCCGAGTTTGTGACGTGGAATTTGCCGCCTAGAAAAGTTCTTACAAAGTTTTAAAGCTTTTAGGTTCTAATTAGTTTAAATGGTTAAATTTTCACTCTTACTGGGCCAGGGTCAGAATTAAGTTAGCAATCTAAATTGGTAGCTAAGTACCATCTACTAGTGTAAGGCCAGGACTAGTCTAAATTGACCTTACATAAGCCATATTTTATTAACCTTATTTTTTTAATTTGCTTGTTCCTAGTTTGAATTTGCCCATGATTTGATCTGGCTCCATGATAGTATCCTAGGTCGGTGCAGGTAGTTTATTCAACTGAAATTTCTCTAATGAATGGGAATCGCCTCAGAGATGCTTGAGTCATCATTTTTGTAATTCAGCAGCAAATGACTTATGTGATTTATTTTTTTTTTTTTGCAAAACACCGATTTGATGTACAGCCCACTTCCTCTTACTAAGCACGTTCTAACGGTTGGTGCAGTCCATCTTCTCTGAGCTTGTTTTGTTCTCAAAGTATATAAAATTATATATTATTTCCAAAATGTGGTATATCCTCTTTTCTCGCTCTCACAAATAGCTGGGAAATGGAGATTTTTTATATGAAAGTTACGTTTGCCTTATCTTGGTCGTTTCAAAAAACTTTTTGTAAAATTTACTTGTGTTAATAATAGTAAAAAAAAGACTTGAAATATGTTCTTCCTTCTTCTGTAACATACTCGTATATATTGCGTAACATGACCCTTTTTGAGTTACTGCTGCCGATATCCCGTGATTCCTGACGCTCTAAGTTATTAGGATGATATTATCACAAAGCAACCTTCGGTCTAATTTCCTAGGATAAGACAAAAATGTTAAATAAAAATGAAATTTGATTTCGTTGGAAAAGACCGAAGCATATCTTTCAGCAGGGTATGACAAAGGAGTGTTTGCCGGTGTTTTGACCTCGGGTGGCTTTTTAATCAGAAGCACTGTAGCCAGATGAGTAAATTTGTGTCATTTGGACTGTTGGGAGAGAGGGGGAAAGGGTACTTTGAATTTTGTGTCAAAGGGAGGGGAGGAAGGACTGAATAATTGTTGTCTTTGATCTACCAAAAAGGATTTGTACTCTGAGCCCTTGTGGAAATTACAAACTACTCACTGTGAGTGAAGTAGTGTGGTAAGTCAGAAGTTATTATGTGTACCCAGGTTATAAAAATAGCGTTTCTACGTTATCCCGGGCCTGGCTTGGGGAGGTCAATTTGAAACTTTCCGGGGTAGTTGGAGGAAAGGGCATTTGGGCCTTGAAATATGTTTGGATATCAGGGAACAAAATTGCCTAGTTCTAAGAAAAGAGTTTTTGTTTTCTCATTATACTGACAAACACCTATTTTTGATCTAATTATTGGGTCAAGGGTGTAGCCTATTTAGTGTGTTTAAGGGTAAAATTTCGAATTCTGCTGTTGTCCTTAAAATGTTGATACAAACAATAGAATATGTAAATTCTCAAACATAACGGCCTTTTCCTTGGTTCACTCATTCCCCTGGAAACCCATTCCTGATTGTGTTCCTGGTATACTATCGATCAATCATGTAGGGGGATAAATATACCCATGTTCCTAATTTTCTTAAACTTGTATTTTAATTTTTAACAAAAATTTTCGTCGACTTGGTAGGCATCTAAAGTGAGTGTGTATTTCAGTGCTTCTAGAATATAAGCTGGGTCCGTGATAGTCCCTCATATAGCCTGTGAAAAAGTTCATCTTCAAGGATTCGTTTTGTGAATGAGCAAAAAAGAAAAGTTTCAAGTTTCAATGGGGGTATTCTGTCTACTTTTCTGTCATTTCCTGTTACCATGCATGGGAAATTTCTATCCTAAAGATTTGGGAGTTTGGTCGAACCAGATCGCATTATATTAAATACGTAACCTAAACTAACCTAAGCCAACAAAAATACTAATTAGATATTTAATTAAAATATAGCAACAAAGTAGTTACCCACCGAGCCGAAGCTGATATTGGTTGGTTTAAAGACCATTACAACCAGTTATTTTCTCATGTCCACGATACAAGATATTGAGTTTGGTGGCTATAAGACAAAAGTACCGAAATTTGTACCCAGAAGATTTGGGAGATAGCTCAAAATGTTAATTTTTTTCTTTCTGAGCGAGGAAGAGTTTTGCGCTTATTCAATATGCTTAAGCACACCCAGCCGTAGATTAGTACATGCTTCAAAGCTGCTCTTGAAAGTTTTAGTTATCGAGATCAACAAGCTTTCAAGTTCACCCAAGCCTCTCCTCTCTGCTTTTTTCCTGAGACAAAAAAGGGAGCAAATCAGTTCCTTTTCTCAAAGGACAAGGCAACAGAACAGTAGCTATTGATACGAAAGTGAATAGAAATTTGAAGCTCGTGAGTTAGTCTGCAATCAGAGGAGGAAGGGCTTCGCTGCCCTTCCTTCCTTTTGCGCAAGCCCTTCGCTGCTTTCCCCCTCAGTCGATAATATCAATTTTGTATAGTATAGATACACTATTTCAGCTAACGATATTTCAAAAACCTTTATCATAAGGCGAAGCAACAGAACAGTTAGGTACTGTTGCAAAATTTGAATGGAAATTTGAAGCTCGTGACGTAGTTTGGTAGTTATGGGGGAAGGGTTTTTGGCCAGTGGATTTGCAGTGACATACGCTCCTCAGTTGATAATATCAATATTGTATTGCATAGATCCATTATTTCAACTAACGGAATTTCTAATACTTTTATCAGGCAACAGGACAGTAGGTGCTGGTATAACATTGAATGGAAACTTGAACTTCGTGAGTCAGGTTGAAAGTAAAGGAGGAAGGCCTTTTGACAGTTCATTCCATAAAGAGGGAAACACTTCTTTTGTGCAACTTCTAGTTTCCTTTCCCCCCTTATTTCATAGTATCAATATCATTGTATATATCCACTATTTCAGTTAAACGGTATCAGCGATAATATATTAATGGTAAAAACCTTCATCTTTGATAATTGGTTTTCTACTCTGTCGCTTTTTGAGTAACTGATCCAGATTTGAAATGTCAGAGGGGGAGGGGGCAGAGGCATAAATTCGAGCCAGCTACTGAGACATTGTATGTCACCCCTTCATCGCGTGCTTTTGTCGAATAGCAAATCTCAAAGATACTCCATCAAAGGGTCGAGAATTTGTGTTTTTTTAAGTAAAATTTCACAATTCTATTATAAGATCATGGTTACAACTTATTTTTCTTCCTTTTAGATCAAACAAAGTTAAAAAAAGAATACTGAGAATCGTTTATAATGTGATATTTTAGTGGAATCGTAAAAACCTTTAGTTTTCAAGGAGTTGCGGACCTAAGCATCTCCCCTCCCCCTCAATATGTGCAACTACCTGGAACGCATCTGCATTTTGCCTGAATTTAATAATAAAACACGGTTTTCATTTCAGAATGAAATGTTTTTAAGTACGCTTTAAGCCCATACCCTTAGGCATTACTTGAAAAAAAGTTGTCTCGTTGTCAGCGATAAGATATTCAACTAACTTAATGCTTAAAAAAAAAAATAGAAATGTTGCCCCACCCTTGTCAGTTGGACATAATAAGCCTCCTGTTGAATTTAAACGTTGCATGTATGGTAAAGTCAGCATACTGAAAAAATACAAAATGCAAATGAAAAATAAGACAGTATGTTAAAATCTTGTGTCTGCTTGCAAGTGTGGAAACTCATGAGACATATATCATTTCTGACAGAATAATTGATCTTGAAATTCTGGTTAATTTTGTGTTCTTGTTCAAATATTAAGCCCTTCATAATTATCGTTTGAGCTGTGAGAAAAAACCGTAAAAATACTCTTGTGATAACCTTTCTTTTACATCAAGTTTGCTGAACTCGTGAACTCTACAATTAAGAAAGCTGAATATGTTTCTTCTTGAAAATATTAAACATTCTTCACGAACCATTGTTTGTTTTCTCTCTTATTTTTAAGCACCTTGAGAAAAAAGGGTTCTCGTTTTGAAATATCATGCTATTTAAGTTTGAACCTTTACGGCTAAATGCCATTTCCGCCACGACACTTTTTTACAGCATCTCTTTTACAATTGTCGTTTATACCATTCTTCTTAATAACGATGACCAGCGATTTCGGTATTGACTTTTAAAAGCCAATCGGTACAATCGGCGCATTATATCCTGCACAGCGCTATAGACTGTACAAGGAAATACTACAGGAAACCAGTCAAGCGGGTATTTGCAACGAATAAATCGATCGCAAAGAGTTTTTCTTATTGCGTTTACAATATTTAAACTGTTTTTTTTTGGGGTTTAGGGGGAAAAGGTACCTAGGCCAGGCTACGTATTAATATATGCTATGCTTTACATCCCAACCCCCCCCCCCCCCTAATATGCAAATATAGAGGCCAAATTTGTTTCTAAACTATTATATTTTCATCCTATTTTATTTTATTTCATTAGCATTAACCAAACTTGACTTCGTGTGTAGGGTATAATGCACAAGTACCAGCCAAACATTGTAACATGAGAAACTTAGAGTTGAAACTGGCGCTAGTGTCGAAATAAAAGTCATCAACGCCAGTAGATTAGGTCTTTTGAATTCTATGGCCCCTCCGTACAAAAAGGTTTCTGGACCTTGTATACGCCGTTTCAAAGAGATTCCTTTCTGTGCTATTCTGGACCTTGTATACACCCTTTCAAAGAGAGTGAGTATCCTCTCACATAGACTCATGTTTCTACAATGCTCGCGTACAAACAGGTCTATATGTATTTACACTCTAGTAACGACGCAATTTCACTTTTCAATGTCTTTTTTTTTTAGGTCAAAAAACCTGGTTCTCTTATTTTGGTCGCGACTATTATTTTTTGACTCGCATGATGGTCCTGTTTTTTGTCGCCAGAATTATATAGTATTGGTGACTAGATAGTGCATTTTTTGTTATTACATAGAAAAAATTTATAAATATAGAAATTTTAAGTTGTGTAAAAAAAATTCTAAGTATTAAAAATAAATTTAAGTTAATTTGATTAAGAAATTATTTACTTACACTAGAACTAAGGGATACTTATACACTTTGAAGCCTGTTGTTTTTAGGAGCTGAAAAAACCTCTAATTCTCTTATAGGTTGAAATTTACGTTGTGATTTTTTATCAAGATCACCGGTCTTTTATATGTTTTTTTTTGAAAAAAAGTTATTATCTTTTCTATAGGTAATTTTGGATTAGAATAAAATTTTTATTTTTTAATTTATTAATTTTTAAAAAATTTTAATTTTTTATAAATATAAGTGGGTTTTTTTTTTCTATGAATTTTTTTTAAAATAATTCCAGGCCAGTATGAATTTAATTTTTTATTTTTTTTTTATAGGGATCATTGGGTCTTTTAGATTTTTTTTTAAAAAAAATTTATTTTCTTTTAGTTCGTTAATATTGTAATTATAATAAATTTTAGATTTTTTATTTTAGTATTTTTTAAAACTGCTTAAAATTATTTAAATATAAGTGGCTTTTTTTTTTTAAACCTAAAATTGTTGTTTTTTTTTTTGATTTTTTGTTAAAAAAATAACGTCCCTGCGTCCTTTTATTGGTTATTTTTTTATAAATTTAATATTCATTTTTTATGATTGTTTTTTAAAAAATTTATTATAGGTATATAGTTAATTTTGGATTATAATAAAATGTTTTTTCTTTTAATTAATTAATTGTTAAAAAAGCGTCCTTTTTTATTAAAGTTCGATTTTTTTTTTTATAACGATAAGTTTTTGTTTTTGGATGTTTTTTTTTGAAAATATTTAACGAACAGTGTGCATTTAAGAATATATTACTTAAATTTTATGCGTTCAAAACCCTCACACTCCCATTTCCTCAAAAATAAAATTTGTTACCTTATAACCCTATTTAATAAATAACATTGTTAGCTATCCTTTTTATTTAACGGACCTAATTATCTCATAAGAGGGAGTGACTGATCCGTGCTCATTAACTTTTCCACTTCTTAAATTTCTATTTATGTCTACATTTGATTGACATATGATAGTTTTACTTGACTGTCATATGCAATTCTTCTCCATATTGTTTAATAAGGAACGCAAATACTGCTTTTTAAGTTTGAATTTACAAATACAGTCACGGAAGCATGGACATAGGAGGGGGAGGGTGGAGGGGGAGGAGCAGTTTATAAAAGGTCCTCCATCCCACTATCAAAACCTCTGATTTTGAAATAAAGATGTATAAAATAAAATTAATTATTTTCAAAAAACCAAAAATTCATTTTTGCTAAATTCTAATTTATTTTTTTTTTTTTTTTAAAGGAAGAAGAGACGTGCAATAATCCTACTTCTGGGAAAAAAGCTAGATACTACGAACCTTAATTAATACAGCCCCCAAGAGTGTCTGTTATCAAAGTCGATAGAAAAGTTACACACGATCATGCATCAAGCACACAACTTAGAGCGACAGAACCCTCTGACTCCTGCGCTGGCTCCATGTCAAACCCCCCACAAGTATTACACAGGAGTTCAGATATATAAGGCCAGTTAGAATTTGTAAGCATATACATAATTTTTTTTCTATTCCTATTTTCAAAAAATAAGACAAAATTTTCTCAGGCGCATAGCTTTTTAAAAACTTAAAATTTGTTTTTAAGCTATTTAATTTTCTTTCATTAACCAAATTAATGATATTTATGTATTGATTATAATGCATTTATATAACAAAAAAAACATTACCTCTTAACTTATAAATACTATGTTTTATAATTAAATTTTACTTTTAGACAAAAAAAAAACTAAATATTTGAAAAAAAAAAAACGAAAATCGAAAACAATTGCCAAAATAAATTTAAAGCACGCGGTGATCCTAATATTTTCGTCCCTAATGCATCTGAATACATCTGCTTTACTTATCGGATCTATCATCGCTTTTAAGCCGATTTGAATTCTAAGTAGGGTCGCATGCAAAGCGGACTTTAAATAGCAAGATGTTTATCTTCAATAAGCAATTTACACAGGGAAAAAAGGTTTTTTGATAATTTCCAAATATGTCATCGCAGCAATGTTAAGAAACATTATTTGAATGAAGCTGTTTTTGGCCATTTCATTGAAACACTTAGGTGTTTTCAAGAAAAGAATTTGAGACTATTCTATTTGAACAGTGTTGTGAAATCCGATACCCCTCCACCTCGGAACGGGTTACGATCCTCCTCCCTCGACGGACCCTCCCGGGTCCCAAGGGTTCTCCCTGGGAGGGGTTTGGGGGGGGGGGCCAAACCACATTTTAATTGTTTATATGGATGGTGACAAAAGTTCTTCTCGCTTACCAGTATTTATTTATCCCAGGTCGAAAAAATCCGTTGGCAAAAGACAGAGGAAGATACGGATTATTGAGAAAGTAACAACAACACCACCGAGCTCCGACAGATGGAGTTCGTTTCCTTTAACTGAAGCCTAGGAGCAACTGCTCGTACAACATACTGCATCAGTCAAACAATGGTCCAATTTCATTAACAGTTACAATGAAGAAGCTCAAAGAATTGAATTGGACCCATATTTTGCGTTTTTATTTTAAAAAAAAATTTGGAATAAAACCATTAATTTTTTCTATCATTCTCTTTTTCGAACTTACCCTTCTAATAATAATAGTACTACATTTTCCCGACAAAAAAAAAAAATATTTTTTTTTTTTAACATGTTCAGTTGACATTATGAAAGACATAAGGCAATGTAACTTTTTTTTCTTCTTTTAATTTTTCAGGTGGTGGGACAATTACTATGATAAATTTACAAAAGTTTATTAACTATAAAAAAAAAAATAATGATTATTTTACATAAAAATGAAAAACTTTTTTTTTATTCAGATTAAAAATATATCACCCCAAACGGCCGCACCATTGAGTGATGAGGCAAGTATATTTACAGAACCAATTCTGTCACCACCAGCAGAGTTCAGGGATGAACCTACACTGGTTCTAGAGAATATGGAGTGGCATGAGGGCTTCCTTAATGATGTTTTTGGGGAAATGGCCAGCCTGGAGGACTTAACTTGTGATATTGACATGATTGAGGACCCAGAGTGGACAGATAGTTTCATGCGTGAATATTTAGATGATGATGCTACAAGTAAATCTGAACTGGGTCCTCATAACGAAGATCCATCAGAGGACAATACAGGCTGGATTGACCAATTGTCACCAAACACATGGGAATATGTACTAGGGGACCTCATGTCACAACCCTCCAATGTGATTGAACAAACAGGGTCAGGACATCAAAACAGTACTACGCCCCCGGAATTGCTTGATTTTTATCTGTTAGAATCTGCTCTAAGCCATCTGCAAACATACAGGGTAGATTTTAGCCTTCCCGAGTAAAACGCTGGAAATATTTTAACTGACCCTGTTGAAAATCTCCAGAGCTAGCCCTACACCATTCGACCTCGTAGGTAGCGTCCGCTCCAGACCGAGGGGGGTCAAGGGGGACTTAAAGCCTCGGTCAACCAAAAAGATCTTGTACAAAAGTGGACATCGGGGGATATTTGTTATTTTCTTTTTTCTACGGGGAACCAGACTGTTTACACAGGTCTAAACGAATTTGAATACAACTTTTTTAACTGGGTAAATAAACTAATTTCAACTTTTGATACATTTAGCGAGAGGGGGAGTGGGTCCACCATTTTATACATTGAACGACTGGATCTGAATCTCAGTAGATTTAAAAAAAACTTTATTTTAAGGGGAGGGCGAGGTAAAAGAATAAAATGCCACCCAGATTTGTCGGCTACCAAAGGAGTTCAGGGTTTCTATTTTGACACTGGACTTCAATGCTTTAAGTATGCATTTTTAGCGGCGGCCCATAAGACATTAAAAGATGAGTCAATAATGAAAAATCTTGAAAAACTTGCAAGTAACGGTGGAAAGAATTTTTCTAAAGTCATTTTTGAGTGTGTAGAATTACAGTATCAGGGGTCTTTTAAAGAAATAATCACACTCGAAACAGCAAATGAAAATCTTGGGGCGGGGGTAGTTGTTCTCCAGTATGACACAGAATTTGTAGATGGGGGGAAAAACAGAATAAAAAGGGGTTTTGTATTCAGTGAGGACACCGATGGTGGAAAATGTTAAAAATTTTGTATGGGTTATTTACGAACCTCCCAAAGATGTAAATTCTTATGGTCATTTTTTCCCCGTTACTGCGATAAGTCGACTCCTATCTCGAGGCGTGAAAAAAGGAGAATGTTTCTATTGCCCCATGTGCCTTTCCCCATTCATATCTGAGCGAACTTTTTCAGATCACATGGGGCATTGCAAACTTCATGGACATCAGAGAATAGAAATGCCGGCAGAAGGCAAAGACATTTCAAAATTTAAAAATTTTCAAAATTCTCTTCTACAATCTGATAAAGTGTCTTTGGATTGTAAAACAAGACTGGTTGAGGTATCAGACCCATCAAGGCCAAATATAGTCAAGGAACACAAACTAGTCGCGTGTTCCTACGCACATGCCCGTCGCGACGCCAACAATAAAATGCTATTGGAAGAGTTTTTTTTTACTATGGACGAGGAGGGCAGTATGGAAAAGCTATTGGTTTCTTTAATAAAAACGGCAAACAGGGCAATTTCACGATTACGTCATACTAATTATCCGATGAAATTGTCGGATAAAGAGCAATTGGCGTTGGAAAAGTGAACAATTTGCTGTGTGGTTAGGAATAACAGTGCCCCAAAAGATGCGGTGCAGGACCACGATCACCTTATTGACCCCAATTCAATGTGGATAAGTAATTTTCGAGGGTGGGCTCACAATTAGTGTAATTTAAAAATTAAACAACAACTTTCTCTACCGGTTTTTATACATAACTCTAACTACGATCTGAAGTTTGTGCTACCTGCATTGGCACATCTTCAAAGAAATGGAACATTGGAGGATTATATAGGGGTGATAGACAGCTTTACGTACAAAATCATAACTAAATCATAGGAAAAGTTGCTTGTTTTGGAATGTATGTGGAAATTTTTTGAATCAGGCGTTGAGTACACGAATAAAATTCACTGTATAGGTTCATATAGTTTTTTCCCAAATCATTGAGCGAATTAATTCAATTGTAGAAAAACAATGACGGTTGCAATGCTTTCCCCCTTCTCAAGCAACAATTTCCCAATGATTTATACGATTTGTTGACGCTCAAGGGCATCTCTCCTTATGATTATTATTTTTCCATATTGAGATTTGCCGAGGAGAGTGTTCCTTGCATTGAATAGTTTTACGACAAACTTCACGATATTGGTTGTATCTCCAAGGAATACAGTTTTACTAAAAAAATTTGGGCAAAGGGAAGGTTTAAAAATGGGTT
Organism: Artemia sp. Qi Xiang Cuo; assembly: GCF_049724085.1. Taxonomy (NCBI): domain Eukaryota; kingdom Metazoa; phylum Arthropoda; class Branchiopoda; order Anostraca; family Artemiidae; genus Artemia; species Artemia sp. Qi Xiang Cuo. Next base: position 58,065,007 of record NC_142809.1, on the reverse strand, counting down.
TGACTACTGCAAGCTGTATTTTTCGAGTGACGTGTTAACTTTTTTAGATATTATGTGTAAAAATACGGATAAAATCTATGAGGAGTTTAATCTTGATTTGGGCTATTATTTTTCTTCGCCTCATCTAGTGATGGACCTCAGCCTGAAAATTAGTGGGGAAAAAATCGGGCTAATCACTGACATTGATCAGCACCTGTTCATCGAGAGGTCAATGGGGGGGGGTTCGATTTTCACGGAGACCGGATCTTGGACACCGCGCCACCGGGGGAGAAGACGGGGACAGAATCAAATGCAGTTGTCCTCGATATGAAGTCTCTCTACAGCTCGGCCATGTCTAATTATGCCCTACCTTGCGGTGACTCTAAATGACGCAATGACCCTCAAGCTCCTCATTTCCCCAACATTGACGACGACAGTGTTGAGGAGAATGGCCCGGTTGGATGGTTTTTTGAAATTGATTGGGAGATACCAGTCGAGCTTCACGATTCAGTAAAGGATTTTGTTTTCCCATGCATCAATAGACCTGTGACTAAGGACTCTTTGAGCCCTCGCAATAGGCGTTTAGTCGAGGTGGTCTGATTGCATTGGGAACCTTCAAAACAAAAACTTATTGCTGACATTCTTCAGAAAAAAAACATAGTTGTAAACAATTTATAGTTAAAATGGATGTGAAACAAAGGTTTAAAAGTCACACATGTTCAAAGAGCAATCGTATTTAGTAAAAAACCTTATTTGATAACGTGTGTTGAGACTTTTGTCAGCAAACGTTCTGCAGCAAAGACGAAAGCCGAAAAAGAACTTTATAAACTCATTTTGAATTCGGCTTTCGGCAAAATGTGTGAGAGTGTTCGTAATAGGAATCGTTGTGACGTTGTGACCGATCCAGAACAATGTGCTCGAATTATTGCCGATCCCAATTACACTTCCTTTACAATCATTGGCCCGGAATGGGTACTTTTGAATAGGAAAAAAAGACACATTGTCCTGAATAAAAATAGTGCTGCAGGCAGTGCTATCTTGGAGATCTCAAAAAAGCTCATGTTGGAATTCTACTACAATGTGGCTAGGGTACAGTGGCCGGAAAAGGGGCAAGTAGAGGTCTGCTACAGTGACACGGATTCTCTACTGCTCAAAGTAAAAACATCAAATCTAATTGATGATTTGGCGCACGGTGAAATTATCAGCTCACGGATGGACTACACCAATTGGAGTGTTGGTATTTGCACTGAGCTAGTAAAACGTCAGGCGCCCAATCAGCTTTTATTTTTAAAATCTGAAACGGGTAGCGACTTGATTTCCCGTGGTATGTTTGTAGGTCCGAAGGTGTACTTTATACAGACACACGATGAGGAAATCAAGAAACGTTGCAAAGGAGTACCCACGCACTATGTGGACAAGAATTTCAATATGGACATTTATAGGAATTGTATTACTGAAAATACAATTCCACGAGCCAAATTGTTGGCAATTCGTTCATTGAAGTACAAGAACTATACTGTAAATGTAGAAAAAATAGCCATGAGTACCATTTCCGACAAGATCTATGTTTGTCAAGATGGTGTGACCACCCTCCCCCTTGGACACTATTTAACTTCAGACCGGATCGAATGTACTGCCCACCGTGAAAGTCTCGGTTTAAATAAAGTCCTGTAAATAATTTCCTAAAAAACCTTTGGGGGGGGGGGGGCCTCGCGGCCCGGGGGGGGGGGGCGGCCGCCGCCAGCGCGGGGGCGCATCGTCACCAAAGTTATCTTTTTTTTGGACTTAGAGCAGATTTTTTCAAGTGTCATCTCTAATTTAATATTTTTTTCTCTGTAAAAAAAAAAAAAAAAAAAAAAAAATTTTTTTATATATCTGTAAATTAAATGTAAATGTTGTTGTTGTTTTTTTATTATAAATAAATTAAAAAAAAAAAAATTTATTTTTTCAAGTTGTCTCTCTCTAATTTAATGTTTTTTTTTTCTCTGTAAACAAAGTGTTTTTTTATCTGTGTGTACCTAGGTAAATGTTGTCGTTGTTTTTTTTTTTTTTATGAATAAATTTAAAAAAAAAAGTGTATTTTTTCAATGTATTGTTACTTTTTTTTATCTGCATATAATAAAAGAAAAAAATATTATTCTTTTGTCTTTGTCTTATTGAATAAAATATTATTAGGGAAAAAAAAAAAATAATTAAGTAATGATAACAAAGTAGTATTAATGTATGTGTTCTCACTTGTAACTTTGTAAATGAAAAGTTATAAAATTAAAACAACATAAATATATTGTATTGGTTTGCCATTAATTTAGGGCAAAACAACACTCTTAACTAAAATAATTAAAAATTGTGATAAAATGTTTGCGGAAAAGCCGAAAAAAATCTACTATTGCTATAGTATTTGGCAGGAGTCGTACAATAAAATAAAAGCAATTGCTGCCACCACCATGGGATCGATGATGCAGATACAGTTCATACAGGGACTTGATTTTTTCAACATTATTGAACCAAACTCTTGGCTGATCATTGACGATCTGGCTGAATCTGTTGAACAATGGTCCCAGCAAATGTTGCTATTGTTCACGGTTCGCTCTCATCATGAACAGATTTCCGTTACTCTGGTTCTACACAATCTCTTTCATCAGAGCAAATGTATGCGAACACTTGCTTTGAACTGTACCTACTATCTCATCTACAGAGTTGTTCGTGATTCTAGCTCGCTAATAACCCTCAATAAACAAATCTATCCAGGTGCCACTAAAGTTCTACTCTCGGCATGCACACAGTCAACTAATACCCCCTACGTCTATATCAAACTTTACATTGACCTTACTAACCACGAGGATCTACTTGATCTTGCTAATGTTTTTTGCACTGACCGGCCTCTATCCCGCCCGGGGACAGCTCAGAAGTCTTCTTAGCTGCAATCATGAAACTGAAGAAACTAAATGAAAATAGGCACTTGTTTTCAGTTCTAAGCACTTCAAAACCTCAGCTTAGAAAAGCAATACTCAAACATGGTATTGACACCGATTTCATTAATCTAATATCTGAACTTTTTTTAAATTTGACCGAGGGTAATGTTCAACTACCAGAAGTAGTTAAGCAACAGGCAAAGCACCATCGTTCCATTGTACATACAGGGGCCTCTAAAAAGAAAGGAAAGAATTTTAAAAGGAAACGACTTCTTCAGGCGGGCGGTAGCTTTTTCACACTTTTACTGCCAATAATTGCAGGACTTGTAAACAGTTTTCTCTAGTGAGAATGGCAAAACCCTATAAATTGACTCCAATAGAACTCGCTATCTCACCCGTCGAACACTTTGAGGACAATCTGTGTAAATTCCTCGACACTGACACTATTGAGGATGATAAAAAACTGATTTTACTTAAAGATGCACTTCGCCGAGAGGACGAACACTATCGATCAAAGTCCACTGCTGATCTTAAAAAAGAATGATATCCTCAAGAATCACCTGCTGCTGCTGTTGGAACACAATTAAATAAGTAGTAATTGTTTTAATTTTTATTTAACTTGGTAAATATAAGGCCCAAATATTCGCGTGACAAAATAACACGACTCCTAATCTATCTCTTGGAAAGTGATCAAATTCAAGTTGAGAGCAATGGGGAAAGGATTATAATTCAGGGCAAGAGTTATAATCTACTTGATTTAATGTATGACATGTTTACAAATCGTAAAGGAATATTATAATATGACACTCGTCTATACAACTTTCTAAATACATTAAACTTCCCCAAAAGTATTATTGGCAATAGAAAAATTCTAAAAAAATTAAATGAACGTGCATCATCATCATCATCAACATTAAAATATGAACTTGAAGAAGAAGAAGATTTTAAATCAATTTTGGAAAATACTAGCACACCACTGATAGCTGGACAAAAGCGAAGACGTATCAAGTAAACGTCTCCGTCACCAGCAGCAGCAGCAGCAGTCAGTATACACAAGGGTAGCGGACGTTACACAACGTGTTTACGTTCAAAATGGCTGAAGTTCTGAAAGGTGTTTATGAAAATATTGGCGAGGCGGGGAGTTTATGTTCCCCCACAACTCTTTCCAAAGTCACGGGTGTTCGCACTAAAAGTGTACAAGACTATCTACAAAATGAAACAAGTTACACTCTGCATAGAAATCACAGACTTCGTGCCAATCAATATCGAAAAACTAAAGCCTTTTACCCATTGGATATAATGCAAACAGATCACCTGACTCTAGGTGAGCTTCAAAGACGTCACAATACACCGTACAAGTACATTCTACTTGCAATCAGTTTTTTTAGTCGCTATGCATAAGCAATTCCATTGCGATCCAAGAGAGGTTTTGAAGTTGCCCGGGCCATTAAAAGAATTCTCGAAAAGGATTCATATAATAAAATTCAAACGGATCACGGTAGCGAATTTGTTAATCCTCATGTTGCAAAAGTACTAGAGACATATAGTACACTGCTCTATCATAGTCACAGTCCTATAAAGGCTTCATTGGCCGAACGATTGATAAGAACTATTCGACTTTTAATTTCAAGATATTGTACATTAAAAAATACACCAGCTTTTATTCATGATCTAGATAAAATCATGTTGATTTATAATCAACGACCTCATCGCTCATTGTCCAACTCTACACCAACGGAAGTTCATCATTCGGATCATAATACAATTGACACCTTTCTTAAACAATATTCCAATGAATCAAAAGTCAAGAAGAAGAAGAAAAATAAATTCAATGTTGGTGATACTGTTCGAATTAATAGAACAACTAATGTTTTTGAAAAGGGGAATTACTTGTGGTCCACTGAACTTTTTATAGTTTCAAAAATCCTATACACTAAACACATAACTTATCTCATGAGTGAGTCAAAATATTTGTTTAGTCTATGTATCTCTTACGAATCTTAACTACTAACAGTTAAAATGCGAGGGAAATATTTAAACTAGACAATATATTAATTACAAGTCCTCGCATGTAAAAGAAAAAGATACTAATTCGGTTGCTCGTATAAAGATCGTGTGTTTATTCTTGTAGCGGTTTTGAAGATATTTAAAATTAACAATTATTTCTATTTAACTTTCATGTCCAACGTTTCAGATCCTCTCTACAATGACTTGAATACGACAAGTTATTTTTGGACAAAACTCTCACCCGCCATCAAATTTGACGGTGCATATGAAGTGGCCCTTGTCGACTGTATCCTCAAAAATACCTACGACATCCTGAGAAATGATCTCGTGTATTATATAAAAGTTATACCATTCGTTTGGACTATGAATGGATTGGGCTATGCCGACTATGAATGGGTTGAAGCACTTAAATCTAGTGACTATCCACATGTCGGATTGAAATATATTGAATATGATAATATGAGGGATTTGTGTCGTACAATCAATAGAAAAATCTCATATCGTCTGAATGGTACATTCAATTTTAATTATTCATTGGAACATGATAGGATTTACATTAGCTCACCTGTTGACACTGAAACAATTATTCTCACTGACAATTTGAGAGATGTTCTTGGCTTTAAACAGAATATGATCCATGGGAAAAATGCTGGCGCTGTTTACGGGATGGATCAAGTTATTTTTGCTGATTATCCACCTGGTTTTGCCTCGGACTCTTGAATATTTCTCTATGCATCCTTTGTGTAAACGTCGAGAGTTGGTAATTCAAATGTACCCCTCCTGCTTGTTCTTGAACGAAACAAATGCAACTAACTTTTTTACCATTTTAATATATGTCATATTAAATATATACTCATAAACAAGTCATCTTTCTAATACTGCATTATAACACTAACACGTGAATGTGGTGAACACATATAAATAGCCAACGGCTGAGCAGTGAGTACAGGTCATTTACAACCCAGGTTAAACTACGGTACAAACACCTAAAAAAATAAACAATATAAGAATTACATTTGTCTGTCCCGATATCGATTGTTATCTTGGTGCTGTGAGTCCACGTCAAATAGGCACTGGATTGGACTATTACAAGGGGCGTACTACAATGTCTGACTATGGTCTTGGTAGCTGGTTTGCTAAGCTATTTCGTTCTGCACTACCCCTTGCCAGAAAATATCTTGTACCTGCTGCATCAAATTTTGCAGCCTCCACACTACCGGACTGGGGGTCGGGCAAGAATTTCAAGGAGAGTGTTAAAGAAAATATTAGATCTTCAGCAAGAGCCGTTGGTTAACAATTAAAATCTAGACAAAATGGGGAGGGATTGCAAAGGATGCGTTCGCGTCATTCACTCATCAGTCTCCAGCCAGGCAGGAAGCACAGGACATCAACAAGGACTTTGAGAAATAAAACAACAAAGACCAATAAGCAACAGAAGAAGAAAAAGAAGAAGTTTGTTAGATCAAAGAAGGATTTCTTCTCTTAAGATGACTTATCTCCCTCACAAGGAATCATATCCATCAATCAGTTCCTCATAGAATCTATTCAATGCTGAAAATGTTGATGTCAGTGTCAAGTATGGCTACTATGAACAATCTCATCCCCAACAACCCCTCTCGGAAAATATACAATTTCAAATATTTTACAATGAAGACTATTTCATTGGTTTGTCATCAACATTTATTGATTTAAATGTTGTGGTGAAGAAAAAGTCAGATAATACAATTCCAAATGCCGGCGATGGTCTGTCCTATGAAAACTGTATTCTACACAACCTATTCAAACAAGTTAATGTATTTATTAATGGAACATTGGTGAGCACTAGCAATAATTTATCCAACTATGCAAGCTAAATACAATTTATGATGATGACGCCAAAGGCGTACAAGGAGATGAGAGGAGAATCATTGGGCTATGAATATCGAACAGGTGTTGATACTGACGGTGAGTTGACTCCTGCAGTGACCCGGGAGTATCATCTAGTTGGACAATTAAATCATGAGATATTCAATATATCCCAATGGCTACCTCCCAATGTCAAGATTGACATAAAGTTGCAAATGGCCACATCGAATGTCAGTCTGAGAAAAACACTTCCTGCAGCACCCGATGCAAATTTTTTTATCACATCGGCAATTCTCCATGTTCGGAAACAACATGTTCTGAGCTCTGTTGCATTGGCAGTGGAAAAGCTAAGAGCCAATGGTAACAAAATTAAACTTCTAGTCCCACATACGATCACCAATCAACGTCACATTGCCAATGTCTATCGTATATATAGCGAGTCATCGTTTATCAATGGAGAAATCCCATCAACAGTGTCTGTGACCTGTGTGAATAGTGGCAGTGCCGTTGGATACTGGACTGAATCCCCCCATGATTTTAATTTTTTCGGTCTATCTAGTCTTGTGTGTAAGGTGAATGGTATTCCACTGTACACTCTATCATTTGACAAAAAATCCTATAGAACTCTGTACGAGTTGACTGTGCAATCCCTAGATCAAGACTCTCAACTATTTGAAAATGGAATAACTGAATCAATGTTTTCAAAAAATCATGGGGTTATTGTTTTGGACTTGTCAGGCACACAGGATATAAGCATAGTACGAACTGGGAATGTACGTTTAGAGTGTAAATTTGACGATGCTCTGACTGAGAGTATCACGCTAATATCACTGAGTCAATTTGAAACCTATTGGGAAATCACAACTGACGGCAGTGTTCTACTAGACCTTGCACCATGAACACAAATCAAATAATCAATGTATTTAGTACGGATCCATACGTGTCCCAGTACAATTCCTAGTGCATACTTTCTGACTTCATTGAAAAAATTCCAGGTGATAACAACATCCTCATAATTGTTTATCGTAGTCCATCGACTTTGACAATTGGTCATGGGCTCTGCATCTTTCAAACAGTGAAGACTATTGAATTTTTTGATCCTCTTGGCCTATCATATAAATTCTACGCTCCATACATCAGCAAATTTATTGAAAGCAGTGGGAAAACCATTATTCAAAATCAACGAAGAGTACAGGATTTAACGACTAAGACATGCAGCTTTTATGCACTGCTCTTTTTTATATTCAGATGTTGTGGGTATACCAGCAGACAGTGTCTCGACCTCTGCTTTGACTTGCCTAGATTTAACGACTTTATAGCGGAGAATTTGATAAAATTTGTTTATATTTTTTTTTTTCGTATACTAATAATACATTGCCACAAAGATTTTTGTGAAATTTTTTATTAATAAAAAAAATTTATATAAATGATAAAACGACATTTCTACTCTTTAGATTTCATCCACTACTAGGTATTTGTCGACAACAACTAGTGCAGGTAGATTATTTGAATTCACAGTGTACTGATTCTGATGTACTGCAATGTCAGGGTCACATTTTCTACAGTCGAGTGTGACTTCACTCTTGTCATATCTCTTTGTAGAGTCAATGATACTATTCACATTCATTCTATAGAATTCACATGTTTCAATTTGTGTATTTGAAGCAATTTCACAAACAGTGTCCTCAAGTGTCGAATCACATTCCGTCACTGCCAAATAAAAATCAGTGGGCTTATAATCATAACACCCATTGTCTTCACAACGTTGACGTAGAAACCATATTCTCTTGTTGTTCCAACAGTTGAATCGTTGACCTGGTTCCTCCTCCCAGAACAATCTAACACCACGACGATACCAATCTCGTAGCAATACACTAAAAGCCCGGGTAGGATTCTGTCCAATCATAACGGGATATGTACTCTCCCATTGCTTACATTGTTCATAATGACAATTGGAGCATAGGTGACCTATATGATGAGAGTCACACACCTCTTCAAGACAGGAATTACAGTCCTTGATTTGTACTGCATATAATCTATGCAATTTACATTGGTTGCATAATCCACACTTTTCATCATACTCATCAATCATTGTACAATTCTCACATGATGACCAACTACCCAGTGAGTACATACATAGTGGACAGGTATGGAACATTTTGTCATGTGTTGACGCTCTCACTGCCACAATGAAACTGAGCTAGCAACATCAAAAAATTGCCCGAGATAGAGAGAGAGAGAGGAGTAAATCATCCTTGAGCACCATCTTTCTTATGAAAAAAAGTCCTAAATTTCTAAACTAATGTTTAAAAGCATATCCACAATATCGTTTTGCTGTGTCGTGATCAATATATCAATAAATTGTGTAAATGCATTTGGACCACGATGTAGAAGCTTCATACACTAGTATAATGATGGAGAATAAGTTTTCATTATATCGACAAGCATTCCAAGAGAAAATATATTACTTTGAATATAAAAATATAGAAAATCATCATCTATAATCAAACGTTTGTCAATAAGAATAAGATTACTCATGATTAGATCTTTCTCTAAACTATCAATTTTTTATATTCCTAACTATCTCAAAACCAACTTCAGACTAATCAGAATCTCTTTTTGTACACGAGATATACGCTAGTCTACTATAGAAAAAAAAGAAAAAATACCATTGATTTAGAAACAGTTTTATTGAACATAATTACAATAATAATATTCACTAATGCATTTTGTTCTCATCAATATATTTCGATAGAACATCTAATGCTGACCGAAGTTTATTTATATGGAGAATATTTACTTTTCCAGCAAAACACAGCTGTTCCTCTTGCTTAAATTTGCTTAATGATATCACCTATCTAGCATACATAGTGTCCAATTCAAGACATAGTCTACAACCAGCAGTTATTTCCACAGCCACATTGGGTACTCGTATATCGTTGCTGCTGCTGCTGTCGGTTCCATCATTAATCTCCAATAGTGTAAATGCACCACTCATTTTTTTTTTCTCCACTAATATCCTTTCAAATAAAAACTATTCTCTTTGAATGCAATTCTCTTACTAATATTAATCTTAGTGAAAACTGTTCCTTTTATTCAAATCCTAATCACCAATCTAGTTATAAACGTTCCTCTTGGCAAAGAGTGTGATGACCTGCAACTACTAGAAAAACCTGTTTGTACGGAGGGGCCATAGAATTCAAAAGACCTAATCTACTAACGCCACCTAATATTTGACGATTTGTTCTTTTGTTTAGCCTACCCTAAACTATTGTGTGCTTGTCTTTCATGTACTTTAAAAAGTAGCAGAGGGTAAGGACAGCGGAATTTTGTCAACAGTTGACCTATCAGCTTAAAGTCAACTAGCTAACTTAACCTTCTAACAAGGGTGCTCATTGAAGAAAAGTTTGGGGGATGGGGGCAAGGACTTTTGTCTTTTCTTATGAAGACAAAAAAAACAATTTTAAAAATTTAGTCGTTTGCATCTCTTTTTTCTTTTTTTATGAAAACACCAAAAAGCTATTTTTGAAAATTTAGGAGGGAAATTCAATACCCCCTACCACCCTTATAGTGGCACCGCTGCATGCCAAGATTTTCTCAAGCTTATCATCGCCAATTCTGTGCAGACTGAATTTTGACCCAAAGCAGTTCTCAAAAAAGCAGATTAATAATCACTTACAGAGGAGTTTCAGCTTGAATCTTGTAAAACTACAGACCTTATTATGTAATACATATCTAACACAAAATTTTAATATATAACTATAGTAATTGTCCAATTTTTTGGAATATAAATTTTTGCTTAATAAATTCTCCAGTAGTTTGGAATTCCTATCTGCCCATGTTAAATCGCCGGAAATCCAATTCTTGTAATTTTCCGATTGTTTTTGCTAAAAGCCGTATGCGTTTGAGCTGCAACAACATGGCGTGGTAAATCAAAAGCGCTGTTAAACAACATAAATTTTAGAGCAGAGAATAACAGTTTTTCTTAGCGATAGTTTATATAGTAATTTAGCATTCATAAACTTTTTTGTTTAGTGCAAATGCAACGATACTTATTGTGAAATCCAAAAGGAGCGGATTGATGTGTGTCGACCGCTCGTTCAAGCGGCCATGCGTAGTACGGCTGCAATGTCTTGCAACGTTGCCACATACCTTTGTTTAGCAGACGCTGAATGTCAAACAGCATTAGACTTTTATAATCGGTATTGCAGAGCCATGTTTGATGGACGAAAATGTACTGGAAAATGTAAAAATTCAATCAATATTCTTCGTAAGCAGGAAAAATCTGAAAACTTGTGGACTTGTCGATGTGACGGGACTGAAGACTATGATTGTGTAGAGATTAGAGAAAATATGGCAGGGTTATGTTTCAAGAAGAAGCATTCAACAACCACAATATCAGTGAAAGATCTCGTTCCTGTTACACCTAAAACATTTCCACCGACAACCCTCAAAGAAGTTCAAAAAGCAACAGAAAAACCCTCAGATCGGACTAAAGTGCCTAAAAAGACACAATTTGAAAAAAAAGAAAAAGATGAGAAAGTACCTCAGTCCAGTTCTGGATCTAAACAAGTGATCAGTCTATTACCAATTTTTATTATCTTGCCAAGTTTCGTTTTTAGATGAGATGGTACACATTCAGATTTATTTCCGGTAAGTAAATTATATATCATATCCTAATTTATATTATTTTACTTTTTTTCCGGGGGAATAAGCCTAGCACCCTAAATGCTGGATGATGCAGACAAAGTCTTATGAAAAATATGAAGAGCCTTCCTTCATGTAGGCCAAAAGTTTTGCATTAGTTCAGCCTAGTTATAGTTCAGCCTAATTTAAAAAGATCTATGCTAAACTTAATCAAACATAGTTTGGCTCAAGAGTTAAGAATACTGCAACAAAATGAAGCACCGTGATTATCGTAACTCTTACTTAAATCCATATAAAAAAGGAAAAACGATTACTGACTCCGATAGCAACTCCGCTACCACCCAGTGTCTTTGGGCAATTATTAAGTAGGGCAGTGCCATTTAAAAATGAGGTGGAACAGTCTTAAATATCTTGAAGAATGTAGGAAGTATATAGGCTACTATAAAAAAACTTACTGACTATAATCGGCCTAATAAGAGTATCAACGTCAATAACTATATCGTGGAAAATACCTCGTGAAAACCCCCTCATTCAAACCAGATTAAAACACTCCATTAAATCAGATTTATCAAATCTTACTCGACTGGAGGAGGAACTGTGTTACGCAGCTGTGTTGAACTCAAGTGACTTTGTCCTGCAGCGAGGACAAAGGATCCGAGGACTAAAATATTATAAGATAAGAAACTAAGCACTATTTTATTCTAGTGAAACATTGGATTGTGTTTTTTAAATGAGAAGTTTAGTTTGTTTATTTATTTATTGTAACCCGTTTGTAAATAAAAAAAAAGGAAAAAAAATGATAAAGGGTGCCAGAAAAATCTTGGGACGGCAGGGCCCCTGGATCCGACACTGCTTACAACGAAAGATATATTGCTCTGTTATATTGTTAAATTAACTAGGGTTCATTTAAATGGAAGTTGGATTTAATCAGGGTGGATTGAGCTTAATTTTGGGGCTGGGGGATGGAGGATGAATTAAATGGAATTATGATATAGGGTTGAATTAAGTAAAGTTTAGTTGAATGGGGGTTGAATTAAATTAGGGTTGAGTTGAACAGGGTTAAGATGGGTAGGGTTGAATTACAGCGGAACCAAGGAAATAATCTCTTAGGATCACTTCGGAGACCCCTCTCCAGACAAACTTCAGAAAATTGTGCCAAAACTGCAAGTTTTTATGTATTTTACCCTGAATGTTTCCGTGGGCCTCTTCTAATACCTCACCTAAATTTGTAACTGTGTTCAGCTATGATAAATAATTTCCATATAGACTTGGGTACATAAACATGGTTTTCAGAGGGGGGGGGGGAGAGTTTTGATAAAGAAAAGAAAAAAAAAACAAGTAAAATTGTAAAAAAAAAATGTCAAGAATCTAAGGATTTTGTGCCGTAGAGGCCAGGTTGGAAGTCCTCCTCTCCCGCATGCGTTACTAGTTCATCATGCCTCTGACTTAAAACAGACTCTGTACTAGCCATGTCATTACCGTATTGAGCCATATTAAGATAGCGTGTATTTGCTGTATTGAGCTGTTGTTTATCAAACCATAAAACCAGATTCATGCATTTTTAATTTTAATTGCTCAGAGATTACAATACAGTCAAAAATACTGACTGCGCTTCATTATTATTCCTTCTTTACAAATCGCCGACTTATTATTACATCTTTTGTACAATGAATAATACACATAGACTATATAACCAGTGTAATTACCTTCGCGGCTTTTGAGTATAAGGTATAATGTAATATGCCTAAAATAAATGCACTGTGGTTTAAATTTAACTTGAAAATCCCAAGGATATTTTTTGTCATCGTTTGTCCGCCTGGGTTGAGGGTAGATCCTGCCCAGTTTCTACCTGCATAAGCTCGTGCGGGGACTGTCATTCAATAGCAGCAGGTGCGTGGGGATTAAACCGACTCGATTAGTAAAGTATTAAATGCCCCTAAGTCATAACTACTTAAGGGGCTGTCAACTTGCTTTCTCAAAAGTAGAATTTAAGAAGATCTCGACACTTTGATATTTTGATATATTTATTTGACTTTAGCAACAATTTACATACAAAAATCAATATGATTCACCCAAAAACAAACGATTGACGTGGGTTGAATCAGGTAAAAAACACATACATATAACATCATTTAAATTCACTATAATAAGAAAGAAAGAGAGAAAAAATATAAATTGATTCCAATACAGACGTACCAATTCACGGAATATGGGGGGGAGGCCAGCATTCTGTAGATTATTAAAATAAAACTACCAGGAAAAGGTATTTTAAAATCTAGGGGGAGGGGCAGTTCCTCTCCTCCCCCAGTTGGTGCTCCTAGGCCAGTGTCTTCAGTGACAGAGATACAATAAATAAGATTGATTTATATGGTAATGGGCCAATATCTGAATAGTTTTGTTTTTCTCTTCGTACTTGACTTGGTATACTTATGTAAAGTAGTTGGGATACAAAGCAAGTTCAACCAGTAGCCTACTGAAAAACAAACACGAAACAAATTGCTTGAACGGTGATTGAAATTAAACAGAATACTTCTTTGAATAGAGAATCATGAGAATACACACTTAGCACATTGTACACAAATTTAATTTTAAGTTTTGATACTTTATAAATTTAAACTAGGTACTCTTGTCAAATACAGGACGCATGAAAGAAAGACCGCATCGACATCTCACAGCCGGTATTGATAAACAGGTTTCCGCGGCATAGTGAAATATTGCTCACTCCGTGACAATGATTTAAACGTTAGTTTTTTGGGATTTAGGGGGACTAAAAGGTAGCTAGGTTAGGTTAGATTAGGTTACATATTTAATATATGCTATGCTTTATCCCCACCCCCTGAGGGTTCTCTGATATACTGAATCTGATGGAATAATTTTCATTAAGATCCCTTGACTTTTGGGGGATGTTTCCACCCTTTTTTTAAATCAGGCAAATTTTCCTTGGCTCGTAGCTTTTGATGGGTAACATTAAACTCAGTGAATTATATATATTTGGAATCAGTATAAAAAGCAAACTCTTTTGATGCATTAACGTTTATCAAAATTCCTTTTTCAGAGCTTCGGTTACTATGTAAAGAACTCCTGGTACTTGGGCACTATATGGGCCTTTACAAGGAAACCAGTCACGAGAAACTCGTTTTTGACGGGTTAATTCAAGAGGCCATTATAGAGTAATGCAATACATAGCGTGGTTTTCAATGCGTTTACGATATTTAGACTGTTGTTTTTTAGGGGTTTAGGGGGGGGGGACGTACCTAGGTGAGGTTACGTATTTAATATATGCTATGCTTTACCCCACCCCCCCCTTAATGTGCAAATATATAGCCCAGATTTGTTCATAAACTATATATTTTCATCCTATTTTGTTTTATTTCATTAGCATTAACCAAACTTCAATTCTCGCACGTGTCCTGTATTTGAGAAGAGTACCATTAAGCTAACACCCGACCATATGGCATCCAAAAGATTACCAAGGCTAACTGTCCAAAAAGCAAGAATCAAACAGTTCGTGGTAACGAAGTGTAAGTAAGGAGTGATGTGGCTCAATAGTAACCGAAACCCAAAGAAACAGAGTCTTGACAACAATACATACATCAAAAGAATCGAATTTTGATGCTTAGCCTATTTGAAATGTCTAAAATTCATCAAGTTTTATGTTACCCATGTCAAAAATTTACGAGTCTAAAAAAAATTCCCTAATTCCTGAAAAGGGGGAAAAACACCCTCAAAAATTGAATTATCTCGATGAAAATCACACCATGAGGTTCAGCATATCAGAGAAGCATACTTCAGAGGTTTCAAGATTCTATATACAAAAATATGGAATTTTGGAGTTATTGCCAGAAGCAAGATCACGGATGTGTTTATTTTTTTATTTTTTCAGTGGTGATCGTATCGAACCAGTAATCCTAGAAGATAGGAAGAGGTTATTTGATCGTAAATCAAAAGTTCTAGTGTCCTTTTTAAGTGACCACAAATATTGGAGGGCAGCTAGACTCCAATATTTGGAATCTAGTTAGATTTCCACGCCCCTTTTTCGCCTAGGTTGTCTGATCAAAATTTTGAGATAGCCGTTTTGTTCAACATAGTTGAAAGATCTAGTAACTATGTCTTTAAGGGCGACTTGACTTCCTCAGCTTACTGGGGAAGGGCTGCAAGCTATTAACTTGCCCTTAGTTCACATATAGTATTGGCTATTGGGAAGTGTACAGATATTTTTTTGGGGAAGGGGGATTTTTCTGGTGGGTAGGGCGGCCTACGCTAGAGCATGGGCGCCCGTATGGAGGGCAGAGGAGGGCTCTAGCCCCCCCCCCCCCCCTGGTTGAATGATGCTGCCTTATATTTTTATATTTTTGTTCTGAAGTTTCTATTAAGCAGCATTGGAAGTGCCGACTAGATCAGGTAAGCCCCCCCTAAAATTCACCTTATGGGCGCCCATGCGCTAGAGGATCTTTCCATGGGGGAAGGGAATTTTCCATTGAGGGGGGTGTGGTTTCCTGGCATTATTTAAAAATGATCAGAAAATAAGTAAAAAAAAACAAGTTTTTTCAACTGAAAGTAAGGAGCAACATTAAAACTTAAAACAAACAGAAAATATTACGTATATGAAGGGGGCTACCCCTTCCTTAATACCTCTTTCTTTACGCTAACGATTTTTTAGAACTTCTAAAAAACTTATTATTCTAATCAAACGGCTCTTATGTTTCAGGAGTGATTCTTAAATAACTGGAACAAAAAGTCGAACTTAAGCGTAAAGAGCGAGGTATTAAGGAGGGGGAAGACCCCCTCACATACGTAATAATTTCTGTTCGTTGAGTTTTACTGTTACTCCTTACTTTCAGTTGAAAAGACTTGTTTTTTTAATATATTACTATTAATAACTGCTTTTGGCACGAACCTTCTTTTTTGAAAGTCTTAGCGGAACTTTGTAGTCTAAGTGGTATATAGTAATGACATTTACTCTTTTATTGTGTGTTTTCTCGTTTTGATGGTGAGTTGAATTTTATTTAAAATCTAAGGGGGATGGACAATTTTTCCTAAGTTTTTTCTAATTGAAATACAAAAAAAAGATTTTAAAATGAAAATACCAAAAAAAACGGTATTCTTAGAAATATAGGTGGAGCAACAAAAATTTAGGGGGGATAATGCCCCCCCCCCCGCAATTGGTGCCACTGTTGCTGAGGGCAGATATTAGATATGCGTATGAAATACTTAATTGGTTTTCTTTTTAATTAAGATTTCATCAGTACATAATCTTCTTCATTGTTTGAGTAGCAAATTTTGTATTTGATATCTGAAATCCAGTCCGAACCCTGTTAAATAGTAAAAATAGTAATAGTAATAGTAAATAGTAAAATAGTAATAGTAAAATAGTAATAGTAAATAGTAAAAATAGTCTAAATAGTAAGAATTGGTTTCCTAGTGATTTGTCATGCTTTTAAATTGCTATACGCGAAAAGTTGCTTAGGTATCCCCCTAAGCACCTTAGCTATTATGAAGCCAGGAATGTTCACAAATTTGGGTAATCATGATGTTTTGTTGAAGCTCCAATAAAGGTCAGAACCTTTGATGCGAAGCAAGCACGGAAGCTCAGCTTAATGTGCCTTGCTGTAAAGGTCGTAAAGATCGATTCATTCATTAATCATCGTGTATAGTCACCTTGAGGTTACGGCGTTGAAAGATAGTAAATTTGATTACTGTTTACTAGATTTTTATCCGTTTTTGCTATTCGCGAATCACATTGTAGTCACAGCTGTTGATTAAAAATCAAGCAGTTCGGTACTTGTGCATTATACGGGCCTTTCTAAAAAGTCAAGTTTGGTTAATGCTAATGAAATAAAATAAAATAGGATGAACATATAATAGTTTATAAACAAATTTCGGCTATATATTTGCACATTAGGGGGGGGGGGTGCGTGGTAAAGCATAGCATATATTAAATACGTAACCTAACAAAGGTCCTTTCCCCCCCCCCAAACCCCAAAAACAACAGTCTAAATATCGTAAACGCATTGAAAACCACGCTATGTATTGCATTACTCTATAATGGTCTCTTGAATTAACCCATCAAAAACGGGTTTCTCGTGACTGGTTTCCTTGTAAAGGCCCATATAGTGCCCAAGTACCAGGAGTTCTTTACATAGTAACCGAAGCTCTGAAAAAGGAATTATGATAAACGTTAATGCATCAAAAGAGTTTGCTTTTTATACTGATTCCAAATATATACAATTCACTGAGTTTAATGTTACCCATCAAAAGCTACGAGCCAAGGAAAATTTGCCTGATTTAAAAAAAGGGTAGAAACATCCCCAAAAAGTCAAGCGATCTTAATGAAAATTATTCCATCAGATTCAGTATAACAGAGAACCCTTCTGTAGAAGTCTCAAGCTCCAATCTACAAAATTGGTGAATTTCATATATTTTGCCAGAAAGAAGACCACGGATGCGTGTTTAGTTTTATTTTATTTTTTTTTCTTAGGGGCAATCGTATTGAACTAACGGTCCTTGCAGATCGGGAGTGTAAATAATTTCTTAGACCACACTGCTTTTCCATTAAAAACAAAAAAAATTTTTTAAACACGAAAAAGGGGTTTTATTTTTCTAAAAAGAATTGAAATAAAAAAAAATTATTTTGTAAAAAAACCTACTAAATTTTCGGCCCCACATCCGGTATCCTTTCTCAACGGAAAAAAAAAAAAAAATAAATAAAGCAAAAAAAAAAACCAACTTAAATTAAATTACAAAAAAAAATACTAAAAACAAAAAGAGAAAAAAAAGAAAAAAAGAAATAAAAATAAAAAAAAAAAAGAAAAAAAAACACATATTAATTAAACACTTCCATGCACTGAATGTCTTTCAACTGGCCTCCTCTCAGTATATAAATGGAAATATATTAAATAAACACTTCCATGTACTGAATGTCTATATTGATTATACTCGCCTCCTCCCAGTATATAAATTGAAATCTATAAAAAATGAAGAATATATTTATACTTAGACCAAAACAATAAAAGGTCAACTAACCCCCCGGTCCATAACCCTTAATTAAATTTCACAAGTTCATCAACCATTTTGTGAATTATAAATTGAATGGATTCGTTTTGTTGCAAGCTTAGCTGCAATTCGTTTACTATTCTCATCATTTAACCCATTCTGACCTTTGTTCGCAAGGTCATCTTTCGTTTCAGAAATATTATTAAAATCAGTATTGGTTGAATATCTTGCCTGCATTTTAATTAAACTATTATAAATTGAATTGATCCCAAATTCCCCTTTATCTCTATTGATGCTAGTACCCCCAGATATTATCTTTTTTATTTCTATAATTTCCCTGAAGCGTTGTAAAAGTCCTACAGACGTATCTACTATTTTTGTTTGATCAAATAAAATACTGTGATGAGGAAAATTATAAAGGTGTTCTGCAACCGCTGACTCAAACGTTTCTGGTGTTTTGTTTTGTTTTAGAGCGTAATCTATTGCATTCTTGTGTTGTTCTAGCCTATTTTCTAAAGTTTGTTGCGTTCTACCCACATATAATTTTCCACAAGAACATGGAATTTTGTATACTCCCTTTTTCAAATTTCTCGGTATCTTGTCTTTCCCTTTATTTAACAACGAGCTTATATTATGTCCTGATTTAAATGCTGTATTTATATTATGTTTTTTTAATTCTCTTCTTAATTTTTGTGATAAAATTGGTACAAAAGGCAAAGTTATGTAATTTGTTTCTTGATTTGACCCATCTTCTTTTAATATTTTTGGCTCCGTCAACTTTTTTTTCCTCTTTTCAATTATTTGAGAAATCATTTTTTCCGGATAGCCATTACCTATTAGAATATCCTTAATAAAAATTAGTTAATTTCTTATGTATCCTGGTGATGCTAATTTTAATACCCTATCCACTAAAGAAATAACCACACCCCTTTTTACTTGGATCGGGTGATTTGATGTGAAAGACAAATAACGGTTGTTACTAGTGGGTTTACGGTAAATTGAAAATGCTAGTTCATTATTATGTCTATGGATCAAAATATCTAGAAACGGTAACTTATTCTCTGTTTCCTTTTCAATTGTAAAAATTAACTCTCCTCCCAAATTATTTAAATGTTCCAAGAAACCTTCAATTTCTGATTCCCTGTAATTCCAAATAACTAAAATATCATCCATATATCTGCCCCAAAATTTAGGTTTTAAAAAATATGTTTCTATAGCTAAATTTTCAACATACTCTACATAAATGTTTGCTAACAACGGACTTAAAGGCCCTCCCAGTGCTAAACCCCTAATTTGATGGTAAAAATTATCTCTAAACTTGAAATAGTTAGTATATCTGCTAGTTATTTTGACTAAATTTAATATAGTTTCCAGTTCAATTCCCGAAGGTAATTCTTCTATCTCATTTTTTCGTTCCTCAAGTTTTTTGGATAAAATACAAAACGATTTATCAAAAGTAATATACGTATACATGGATTTTATATAGAAAATGAACAATCTAGATTCTTCCGATATTTCTACACTTATAAGTTTGTCTTTTAAAAATTTCGAGTTTCTTATATACGAATTTTGGAGATATAATAATGGTTTAAGTGTCATTGCTGCCCATTTCTCTATTTTTACCGTTGGTGAATTTGTTGTTGAAACAATAGGTCTTAAGGGGATGCCTGTTTTATGTATTTTTGGCAAACCATATATTCTAGGGCAAACTGATCCCCTTGGAAAGAACTTGTGATACATCTGGGGTGTGATACTTCCATTTGTTTTAAGGTCTTCTAAATCTTTTCTTAATCTTTTAACATACAAATTAGTTGGGTCCGAGTTAAGTTTTTTATATGTTGAAGTATCACTTAGAATTGTTTCTATTTTACTGTCATAATCATCTTTTTCTAGTATTACTACTGTATTGCTCTTATCCGCTTTCGTTATTATTAGAGAATCATCTTTTTTTTAAATCTTTAAAAATTTTAATATCTTTGTTCTTAACTTTTTCTTGATAACTACCAAAATCTGTTAAAATATTTACTACCCTTAGTCTTAATTCATCTACATTATTTACATCTTTTGGAAACTTATGAATCCCTGTTTGAATCTTTGAAATAGTTTACTCTATCGGTACATTTTTACGATTTAGTCCGAAATTTATAACTATTTCAAGGATGTTAGGTTGTTATTTTTTTAAAGAATTTTTTCTTAAATAAATCGCACCATGACCTGGGACATAATTATGCTTATAAAGTTATAGTTTTTGTTTTTCTTTGTCTCTGTTGAACTGAAAAAATTCTTTGTTCAGTCTGAGATTAGATAATATGAGAATATTTTTAAAAGAATTTTTAATGATTGATATTATTTGTTTGAAATCATTTGTATTAAGGAAATTACAAAGGCTATATTTTAAACAATATATTTCTTTTACAACTTGTGATCGCTGGAAACGTTTATCTTTCAGCACATGGTTTAGGTTTAGTAAATTTACCTTTCTCGTGTGCTTTTCTTCATTATATGTATTAAAAGTATAATTAAAACGAAACGATTTTGGAATTAGTTTATTTACTTTGCACTTTTCTAAAAACTTTTGTTGTGTAATTATATTGGCATGTTTTTTTGCTAAATTCAAAAATAATAAAATTGAATTGGTCTTTTGCCACCCGTAGGCTAGACGTAAATAATTTCTTAGACCACACTGCTTTTCCATTAAAAACAAAAAAAAATTTTTAAACACAAAAAAAGGGTTTTAATTTTATAAAAAGCATTTAAATAAAAAAAAATTAATTTTGAAAAAAAGCTCCGAATATTTGGGCCCCACATCCGGGAGCCTTTCACAACGTAAAAAAAAAAAAAAAAAATAAAGCAAAAAAAAAAACAACTTAAATTACATTACAATAAAACAAAATAAACACATAAAGATAAAAAAAAGCAAAAACGAAATAAAAATGTAAATAAATAATAACAAAACTCACATATTAATTAAAAACTTCCATGCACTGAATGTCTTTCAACTGGCCTCCTCTCAGTATATAAATGGAAATATATTAAATAAACACTTCCATGTACTGAATGTCTATATTGATTCTACTCGCCTCCTCCCAGTATATAAATTGAAATCTATCAAAAATGAAGAATATATTTATACTTAGACCAAAACAATAAAAGGTCAACTAACCCCCGGTCCATAACCCTTAATTAAATTTCACAAGTTCATCAACCATTTTATGAATTATAAATTGAATGGATTCGTTTTGTTGCAAGCTTAGCTGCAGTTCGTTTACTTTTCTCATCATTTAACCCATTCTGACCTTTTTTCGCAAGGTCATCTTTCGTTTCAGAAATATTATTAAAATCAGTATTGGTTGAATATCTTGCCTGCATTTTAATTAAACTATTATAAATTGAATTGATCCCAACTTCCCCTTCATCTCTATTGATACTAGTACCCCCATATATTATCTTTTTTATTTCTATAATTTCCCTGAAGCTTTGTAAAAGTCCTACAGACGTATCTACTATTTTTGTTTGATCAAATAAAATACTGTGATGAGGAAAATTATAAAGATGTTCTGCAACCGCTGACTCAAACGTTTCTGGTGTTTTGTTTTGTTTTAGAGTGTAATCTAGTGCAATCTTGTGTTGTTCTAGCCTATTTTCTACGATTTGTTGCGTTCTACCCACATACAATTTTACACAAGAACATGGAATTTTGTATAATCACATTTGCAAATTTATCGTTATCTTGTTTTTACCTTTATTTAACAACGAGCTAATATTATGTCCTGATTTAAATGCTGTATTTATATTATGTTTTTTTAATTCTCTTCTTAATTTTTGTGATAAAATTTGTACAAAAGGCAAAGTTATGTAATTTGTTTCTTGATTTGACACATCTTCTTCTAATATTTTTGTCTCCGTCAACTTTTTTTTCATCTTTTAAATTATTTGAGAAATCATTTTTTCCGGATAGCCATTACCTATTAGAATATCCTTAATAAAAATTAGTTCATTTCTTATGTATCCTGGTGATGCTAATTTTAATACCCTATCCACTAAAGAAATAACCACACCCTTTTTTACTTGGATCGGGTGATTTGATGTGAAAGACAAATAACGGTTGTTACTAGTGGGTTTACGGTAAATTGAAAATGCTAGTTCATTATTATTTCTATGGATCAAAATATCTAGAAACGGTAACTTATTCTCTGTTTCCTTTTCAATTGTAAAAATTAACTCTCCTCCCAAATTATTTAAATGTTCCAAGAAACATTCAATTTCTGATTCCCCGTAATTCCAAATAACTAAAATATCATCCATATATCTGCCCCAAAATTTAGGTTTTAAAAAATATGTTTCTATAGCTAAATTTTCAACATACTCTACATAAATATTTGCTAACAACGGACTTAAAGGCCCTCCCATTGCTAAACCCCTAATTTGATGGTAAAAATTATCTCTAAACCTGAAATAGTTAGTATATCTGCTAGTTATTTTGACTAAATTTAATATAGTTTCCAGTTCAATTCCCGAAGGTAATTCTTCTATCTCATTTTTTCGTTCCTCAAGTTTTTTGGATAAAATACTAAAAGATTTATCAAAATGAATATACGTATAAATTGATTTTATATATAAAATGAACAATCTAGATTATTCTGATATTTCTACACTTATATGTTTGTCTTTTAAAAATTTAGAGTTTTTTATATACGAATTTTGGAGATATAATAATGGTTTAAGTGTCATTGCTGCCCATGTATCGATTTTTACCGGTGGTGAATTTGTTGTTGAAACAATAGGTCTTAAGGGGATGCCTGTTTTATGTATTTTTGGCAAACCATATATTCTAGGGCTAACTGATCCCCTTGGAAAGAACTTGTGATACATCTGGGGTGTGATACTTCCATTTGTTTTATGGTCTTCTAAATCTTTCATTAATCTTTGAGCATACAAATCAGTTTGATCTGATTTGAGTTTTTATTTGTTTAATTATCTCTTAAACTTATTTCTATTTGACTATCCTAATCATATTTATATATTATTACAAATGTATTTCTCTTATACGCTGTTTTTATTATTAGAGACTCATCTTTTTTTTAAATATTTTAAAATTTTAATATCTTTGTTCTTAACTTTTTATTGATAACTACCAAAATCTGTTAAAATATTCACTACCCTTAGTCTTAATTCATCTACATTATTTATATCTTTTGTAAACTTATGGATCCCTGTTTCAATCTTTGAAATAATTTCCTCTATCGGTACATTTTTAGGATTTAGTCCAAATTTTATACCTCTTTCAAGGATTTCCGTTTGTTCTTTGGTTAACTCCTTTTTGCTTAAATTAAACACCCCAGGGCCTGGGAAATAATTAGGCTTATACATTGATAGTTTTTGTTTTTCTTTTTCCCTTTTTAACTGAAAAAAATTTTGGTTTAGTCTTTCCTTAGATAATCTTAGAATATGTTGAAAAGAATTTTTAAATATTGATATAATTTGTTGGAAATCATTTGTATTAATGAAATTACCAATGCTATATTTTAAACAATCTATTTCTTTTACAACTTGTGATCGCTGGAAACGTTTATCTTTCAGCACATGGTTTAGGTTTATTAAATTTACCTTTCTCGTGTTCTTTTCTTCATTATATGTATTTAAATGATAATTAAAACGAAACGATTTTGGAATTAGTTTATTTACTTTGCAATTTTCTAAAAACTTTTGTTGTGTAATTATATTGGCATGTTTTTTTGCTAAATTCAAAAATAATAAAATTGAATTGGTCTTTTGCCACCCGTAGGCTAGACGTAAATAATTTCTTACACCACACTGCTTTTCCATTAAAAAAAAAAAATAAAATTTTAAACACGAAAAACAGTTTTTATTTTTATAAAAAGAATTTAAAAAAAAAAAAATTAATTTTGAAAAAAATCACCTAATTTTTCGGCCCCAAATCCGGTTTCATTAATAAACGGAAAAAAAAAAAAAAATAAATAAAGCAAAAAAAAAAAAAAAAATAAATTAAATTAATAAATAAAAAAAAAAAAAAAAAAAGTTAACAAAAAGAAAAAACGAAATAAAAATGTAACAAAAAAATAAAACAAATCACATATTAATTAAACACTTCCATGCACTGAATGTCTTTCAACTGGCCTCCTCTCAGTATATAAATGGAAATATATTAAATAAACACTTCCATGTACTGAATGTCTATATTGATTCTACTCGCCTCCTCCCAGTATATAAATTGAAATCTATCAAAAATGAAGAATATTTTTATACTTAGACCAAAACAATAAAAGGTCAACTAACCCCCGGTCCATAACCCTTAATTAAATTTCACAAGTTCATCAACCATTTTATGAATTATAAATTGAATGGATTCGTTTTGTTGCAAGCTTAGCTGCAGTTCGTTTACTTTTCTCATCATTTAACCCATTCTGACCTTTGTTCGCAAGGTCATCTTTCGTTTCAGAAATATTATTAAAATCAGTATTGGTTGAATATCTTGCCTGCATTTTAATTAAACTATTATAAATTGAATTGATCCCATGTTCCCCTTCATCTCTATTGATACTAGTACCCCCATATATTATCTTTTTTATTTCTATAATTTCCCTGAAGCTTTGTAAAATTCCTACAGACGTATCTACTATTTTTGTTTGATCAAATAAAATACTGTGATGAGGAAAATTATAAAGATGTTCTGCAACCGCTGACTCAAAAGTTTCTGGTGTTTTGTTTTGTTTTAGAGCGTAATCTATTGCATTCTTGTGTTGTTCTAGCCTATTTTCTAAAGTTTGTTGCGTTCTACCCACATATAATTTTCCACAAGAACATGGAATTTTGTATACTCCCTTTTGCAAATTTCTCGGTATCTTGTCTTTCCCTTTATTTAACAACGAGCTTATATTATGTCCTGATTTAAATGCTGTATTTATATTATGTTTTTTTAATTCTCTTCTTAATTTTTGTGATAAAATTGTTAAAAAAGGAAAAGTTATGTAATTTGTTTCTTGATTTGACCCATCTTCTTCTAATATTTTTGGCTCCGTCAACTTTTTTTTACTCTTTTCAATTATTTGAGAAATCATTTTTTAAGGAGAGCCATTACCTATTAGAATATCATTAATAAAAATTAGTTAATTTCTTATGTATCCTGGTGATGCTAATTTTAATACCCTATCCACTAAAGAAATAACCACACCCTTTTTTACTTGGATCGGGTGATTTGATGTGAAAGACAAATAACGGTTGTTACTAGTCGGTTTACGGTAAATTGAAAATGCTAGTTCATTACTATTTCTATGGATCAAAATATCTAGAAACGGTAACTTATTCTCTGTTTCCTTTTCAATTGTAAAAATTAACTCTCCTCCCAAATTATTTAAATGTTCCAAGAAACCTTCAATTTCTGATTCCCCGTAATTCCAAATAATTAAAATATCATCCATATATCTGCCCCAAAATATAAAAAACTCGAAATTTTTAAAAGACAAACTTATAAGTGTAGAAATATCAGAAGAATCTAGATTGTTCAGTTTCGATATAAAATCCATGTATACGTATATTCCTTTTGATAAATCGTTTAGTATTTTATCCAAAAACTTGAGGAACGAAAAAATGAGATAGAAGAATTACCTTCGGGAATTGAACTGGAAACTATATTAAATTTAGTCAAAATAACTAGCAGATATACTAACTATTTCAGGTTTAGAGATAATTTTTACCATCAAATTAGGGGTTTAGCAATGGGAGGGCCTTTAAGTCCGTTGTTAGCAAATATTTATGTAGAGTATGTTGAAAATTTAGCTATAGAAACATATTTTTTAAAACCTAAATTTTGGGGCAGATATATGGATGATATTTTAATTATTTGGAATTACGGGGAATCAGAAATTGAAGGTTTCTTGTAACATTTAAATAATTTGGGAGGAGAGTTAATTTTTACAATTGAAAAGGAAACAGAGAATAAGTTACCGTTTCTAGATATTTTGATCCATAGAAATAATAATGAACTAGCATTTTCAATTTACCGTAAACCCACTAGTAACAACCGTTATTTGTCTTTCACATCAAATCACCCGATCCAAGTAAAAAGGGGTGTGGTTATTTCTTTAGTGGATAGGGTATTAAAATTAGCATCACCAGGATACATAAGAAATGAACTAATTTTTATTAAGGATATTCTAATAGGTAATGGCTATCTGGAAAAAATGATTTCTCAAATAATTGAAAAGAGGAAAAAAAGTTGACGGAGCCAAAAATATTAGAAGAAGATGGGTCAAATCAAGAAACAAATTACATAACTTTGCCTTTTGTACCAATTTTATCACAAAAATTAAGAAGAGAATTAAAAAAACATAATATAAATACAGCATTTAAATCAGGACATAATATAAGCTCGTTGTTAAATAAAGGGAAAGACAAGATACCGAGAAATTTGAAAAAGGGAGTATACAAAATTCCATGTTCTTGTGGAAAATTATATGTGGGTAGAACGCAACAAACTTTAGAAAATAGGCTAGAACAACACAAGAATGCAATAGATTACGCTCTAAAACAAAACAAAACACCAGAAACGATTGAGTCAGCGGTTGCAGAACATCTTTATAATTTTCCTCATCACAGTATTTTATTTGATCAAAAAAAAATAGTAGATACGTCTGTAGGACTTTTACAAAGCTTCAGGGAAATTATAGAAATAAAAAAGATAATATATGGGGGTACTAGTATCAATAGAGATGAAGGGGACTTTGGGATCAATTCAATTTATAATAGTTTAATTAAAATGCAGGCAAGATATTCAACCAATACTGATTTTAATAATATTTCTGAAACGAAAGATGACCTTGCGAGCAAAGGTCAGAATGGGTTAAATGATGAGAAAAGTAAACGAACTGCAGCTAAGCTTGCAACAAAACGAATCCATTCAATTTATAATTCATAAAATGGTTGATGAACTTGTGAAATTTAATTAAGGGTTATGGACCGGGGGTTAGTTGACCTTTTATTGTTTTGGTCTAAGTATAAATATATTCTTCATTTTTGATAGATTTCAATTTATATACTGGGAGGAGGCGAGTAGAATCAATATAGACATTCAGTACATGGAAGTGTTTATTTAATATATTTCCATTTATATACTGAGAGGAGGCCAGTTGAAAGACATTCAGTGCATGGAAGTGTTTAATTAATATGTGAGTTTTGTTCTTATTTATTTATATTTTTCTTTCGTTTTTGCTTTTTGTTCTCTTTATGTGTTTAGTATGTTTTATTGTAATGTAATTTAAGTTGTTTTTTTTTTGCTTTATTTATTTATTTATTTTTTCCGTTGAGAAAGGCTCCCGGATGTGGGGCCGAAATATTCGGAGCTTTTGTGCATAATTAATTGTTTTGTAGTTCACTGCTTGTTAGAAAATTAAAACCCGTTTTTCGTGTTTAAAAATTTTTTTTTGTTTTTAGATCGGGAGTGTACTGATCCAGACGGAAATTAAGAGTTCTAGTGCCCTTTTTGTGCAACCAAAAGGATCCGAGGGCAACTGATCCCCCTCCCACGACTCTTTTCCCCCAAATGCATCCGATCAAAATTTTGAGATAGACGTTTAGTTCAGCATAGTTTAAAGGTTTAATGACTATTGGACCAACCACAGCCTCTCGAGAAAGGGCTGTAATTCGCCCACTGTTTACATATAGTATTTGCTATTGGAAAATATACGCATTTTTTTTTGGGGGGGGGGGTAATTTTCTGTAGGAAGGTTTTCCATTTGGAGAATTTTCTGGTTTAATTTTCCAGGGGAAATTTTACACGGGGATTTCCTGGCTTTCAAGTTTTAATGTTGCTCATTACTTTCAGTTGAAAAAAGCGTTTATGAATGACCCATATTCTTCTTTGATTTTATGTCAAACTTGCCCTGCAAAAGCAGACGAGAACTTGAATTAAATAGACTACATCAACAGCAGTCTGTTACCAAGCAGTCAATAAAGAAAATATCCGAAAGACTAGAATTTGCTATTCTAAGCAAATAAAGTTTGCTAGAATGAGCGCCTGTCACGGTTCCCAGGGCAACCAACAGCGGTCAGTTGTATTCTGGTAGTTATTGTTAGTTCAAGGTAGTAGCCTACAATACTAACTTGTACTTATCATTTTTCTTTATTTCATTAAAACATCAAGCCACCTAACGTCAACACATCTGCGCACCCTCCTCCTAAACCCCAATTCTTTTGAAGTTTTCCTCTTTACTTCCGTCTATGCAGTTCCAGTTTCTTTGCAATCCTTTTTTTATGGCCTCTTCAGTAGGGGAAGGGGTGCTATTTCAGGGGGAATGACGTCACAGCCATATGACCATTTCTAGGCCAATCAGAGGGCTAGAATACTACCGGGACAAAACCACAAGAATACTAACGGGAGTGACATCACTGGACCTCCATGAATTATTAGCATTGGATTTGCGCAATAGCCCCGAGAGGTCTTAGCAACCACAAAAGGAAGCCCTTAACATACTAACGGAAGTGATATCACTTGACTTCTAGGAATTTTTAGCCTGCATTTACGTAATATTGCTTTGTCGAAATCTAACTACGCATTATCTGTTTTTGTTATGATTCCAACTGTATAAGTTGTTTGCGCTTCAAGCCTAAGATATCAGTTCTTTTGAAGCACAGTTGCCAAAACAATGGAACCGTCAGAGATTAATTGACAATTTAGGGATTATTTGAACAGGAGAGATTTACAGTTTCTAGGTTGTGGTCGCTATAAAATACAAGTTCCATTTTTCAATATAGAGGCTCCATTAAGCGTTATAAATGTGTAAGAAAAAGATCAGAACGTCTTTCAGGCCTCATCTTTGAGAGTTAGACAAGCGAACGAATTGAACATTCAATTCTGACACTTTCTTGCTTAACATTATCAAATATGATAATTTAGAATATTATCTTTTTAAAAGTTTCCCATGGTCTAAATGTTTCCTGGTTATAACTTCTTTATTTACACACCTTAGGCACTTCCACTTCAACTGTTCATGCAAACATCCAGCAATAAAATCAATATTAAAAAGTAAATTATCACCATTTAAAAAAATTATGCTCGTCAAAACTTCTATTTCCAAAGACATTTTTTGACCAACTAATTGAAATTGTGAATACGGGTATAATTGAAAATGTGAATACGGATAAAATGTGGAAATGGGTAGAAAATGTGATATAGATTGAAGACATTTGTGAAACATTGAATTATTCCATATTCTTAATGCGTGAACTAGACACAGAAATTAAATTTTAGATGGATCTATGCCCTTCTTACTCAAACTTAGCTGGTGGAAATATAAAGGGTGACTTATGAAAACATTAGTGTTTTTTTATGGAGGTGAGGGATGATCCGAGGGTTCATAGGGTACATTCCTACGCCCTTCTTTTTCAAAATTAGCTGGTGGAAATATTTAACAATGTAGGCGACTTATGAAAAATTTAATATTTTTTAAGGGGGTGGGAAATGATCCAAGGGCACATTGGGTACATTACTATGCCCTTCTTTTTTCAAAACTAGCTGGTAGAAATAGTAAAAAATGTAGGCGATTTATGAAAACTCTAATATTTTTTAGGATGGTGGGGGATGATCCAAGGGCACACTGGTTACATTTTTATGCCCTTCTTTTTTCAAAACTAGCTGGTAGAAATAGTACACAATGTAGGCAATTTATGAAAACTTAAACATTTTTTTTATCAAGGTAAAGACCCTATCCCAAAAGTTGAAAACGTTTCCCAAGATATAAAGAAGAATAATATTTACACTTATTATAGACCAAGTAAAACTATCAGTTCCCAAATTTATCAAGGTAAAGACCCTATCCCAAAAGTTGAAAACTCTGGTGACTACAGAATTTTTTCGGGAGGTAGGGGATGATCCGAGGGCTCATTGGGTACATTTTTGTGCCCTTCTTTCTCAGAATTAGCTGGTGGAAAATTAAACAATGTAGGTGACTTTTGAAAATTTCAATTTTTTTTAGGGAGGTGGGGGATTATCCAAGGGACCATTGGGTACATTTCTACGCCCTTCTTTTTCAAAATACTGAATTTTTTTGGACTTGGAATTTTTTTATGAATCTTAAAATGACATGAAATATGCTTGCGGCTGTACCAATTGTACTCTATAATTGCCCTTAGACACGACGCGGCTTGCCCAGTGGAACTCTACGGCAGGTTATCGACACTACCTAGTTTATTGCATTTTTTTGTTCATTAACCTTTGTACAGTGGAAGGATAAACACATAAGTCATATCTTTAAAAAAGTGAAGATGAAGCATCTTAAGAAAGTGTGTTCACATCATAGTGTTATTGTAGCCTTGAATGCTGACATGGAGAAGAATTTGAACTATGAAACAAGTAAAAGTGGTAGTATTATTGGAAATGTATGCGTGCATTGTCATGACAGTAAGGAATTAAATTTCTTTGGAGTACCAAAAAAAAATTCAACTCTTATGATAGTGGATATGCAAGATTGAGATCTCCGGGGATGATCGCACTCAAAGAGAATGTCAACATAAAAATAATAGTTGATGAAGAGGGGCATCGTCTTGCTAGTGCATGTGGTAAAACGTGACCCAGTGTTACACCCCATCGTCAGCTTTCGGGTATTAGCATTCAACCGAAGGTCAAAACTTGACAGGCATACTCTTCTACTAATATCATAAACCATATCTTGTCTACGGGCAGGAACGGTTACCTGTTTAAAAATAGTTTGGTAATAGACAGTGAAATTGCTGGAAAAAAGGACATTGGTAGAAAATACCACTTAGGAATATAAAGATGAATCGATGAAAAACAAAATGCAAGCAAACGTTATTACTACTATTGATCATATAGTCAATGAACCTAATAATACCAAAGACGAAATGTATATTGAACATTTAGGTGACACCATAAAAATAGTGTATGACACTAAATGGAATAATGATTATTCTACTGATTTCAAACTAAGAGAAGACAATAGCTACAACATCAAGAGAGAACATGATGAAGTATTTTATGGAACTGATTCAAAATGTCCGAAGTTTTTCAATGACATTAAAAATGTATAATAATGTATGTAACATATTTTTATGTTAATATTCTACATGTCATTATTTCAATAAAAATATTTTATGCATTACTTTGATATATTTCCATTATTTTTAGGGTATGCTAGAACGTCAAACGCTTAGAACGTCTATTAAAAAGTTGGAGATGTAGGAAAAGGAATTTTCAGAAATATAGATATTACTACTAACACGCTCTCATAGTGGATGTATTAGAAAATGAGATAGTTTAAAAGAACTCTTACCAAAGTCTAAGAGAGATATGAGCTGAATTTTTTAACTCAAAATCTCCACAGGCAAGCAAATACCTCGTCCAGACGCACAGGCAGAGAGTTTTCAGTTTTCAGAAACAGGAACATCCACGTTTAAAATACATATGATTTTATTAATAATATTTAATGTTTAATAAAGTCATAACAAACTATTTCTTGCATTCACCTCTTGGATACACAATACAGACATTTCATTCAAGAAATTATGAAAAAATTGTACGTAAGTAACAAACTTTTTCTTGAATTCACCTCTTGGATACGCAATACGGAAATTTCATTCGAGAAATTATGTAAAAATTGTAAGTAACAAACTCTTTCGTGAATTCACCCCTTGGATACACAATATGGATATTTCGTTCAAGAAATAATGAACAATTGTAAGTAAGTAACAAACTCATTCTTGGATTCACCTCTTGTATACACAATACAGAAATTTCATTCAAGGAATTATGAAAAAAATGTAATTAAGTAACAAACGTTTTCTTGAATTCACCTCTTGGATTCATAATAAAGAAATTTCATTCAAGAAATTGTGACAAATTGTAAGTAAGAAACAAACTCTTTCTTGAAATCACCTCTTGCATACACAATACAGAAATTTCATTCAGGAAGTTATGAAAAATTGTGAGTAAGTAACAAACTCTTTCTTGAATTCACCTCTTGGATAAGCCATACAGAAATTTTTTTCAAGAAATTATGAAAAATTGTAAGTAAGTAACAAGCTGGTTTTTGAATTTACTTCTTTGATGCACGATGCAGAGATTTCGATCAAGAAATTATGAAAAATTGTAAGTATATAATAAACTCTTTCTTGAATTCACCTTCTGTATACACAATACATAAATTTCATTCAAGAAATTATGAAAAATTGTAAATAAGAAACACACTCTTTCTTGAATTCAGCTCTTGGATACATAATACATAAATTTCATTCAAGAAATTATGAAAAATTGTAAGTAAGTAACAAACTCTTTCTTGAATTCACCTCTTGGATAAACAATTCAGAAATTTGAAGTAAGTAAAAAGCCCTTTCTTGAATTCACCTCTTGTATCCACAATACAGAAATTTCATTCAAGAAATTGTGACAAATTGTAAGTAAGTAACAAACTCATTCTTGAATTCACCTATTGGATACACAATACAGAAATTTCATTCAAGAAATTATGAAAAATTGTAAGTAAGAAACACACTCTCTTCAATTCGCCTCTTTGATACATAATGCAGAAATTTCATCAAGAAATTATGAAAAATTGTAAGTAAGTAACAAACTTTTTCTTGAATTTACCTCTTGGACAAACAATTCAGAAATTTCATTCAAAAAATTATGAAAAATTGTAACTAAGTAACAAACTCTTTCTTGAATTCACCTCTTGATACACAATACAGAAATTTCATTCAAGAAATTATGAAAAATTGTAAGTAAGTAACAAATTCTTTTTTGATTCACCTCTTGGATACACATACAGAAATTTCTTTCAAGAAATTATGAAAAAAAACTGTAAATAACAAACTCTTTTTTGAATATACACAATACAGAAATTCAATTTAAGAAATTATGAAAAAATTGTAAGTAAGAAACAAACTCTTTCTTGAATTCACCTCTTGGATACACAATACAGAAATTTCATTCAAGAAATTATGAGAAATTGTAAGCAAGTAACAAACTCTTTCTTGTATTCACCTTTTCGATACACAATACAGAAATTTCATTCAAGAAATTATAAAAAATTGTAAATAAGTAACAAACTCTTTCTTGAATTCGCCTCTTGGATCCACAATACAGAAATGTCATTCAAGAAATTATGAAAAATTTTAAGTAAGTAACCTATAACGTGCGTGCACGTAACCTAGTGTAAATTAACCCTAAAAGGTCAAAGAATTTCCTTGAAAGCTACACTTTCAGATTCAGCATGTTAGAGAAGAAATTTCTGTACTGTGTATCCAAGAGGCGATTTCAAGAAAGAGTTTGTTACTTACTTACAATTTTTTCATAATTTCTTGAATGAAATTTCTGTATTATGTATTCAAGAGGTGAATTCAAGAAAGTCTTTGTTACTTAGTTACAATTTTTCATAATGTCTTGAATGAAATTTCAATATTGTGTATCCAGGAGGTGAATTCAAGAAAGAATTTGTTACTTACTTACAATTTTTCATTATTTCTTGAATGAAATATCTGCATTGTGCATCCAAGAGGTGAAATCAATAAAAATTTTTTTACTTACTTATAATTTTTTCATAATTTGTTAAATGAAATTTCCCTATTGTGTATTGAGGAGGTGAATTCGAGAAAGAGTTTGTTGCTTACTTACAATTTTTCATAATTTCTTGAATGAAATTTCCATATTGTGTATTCAAGAGGCGAATTCAAGAAAGAGTTTGTTACTTACTTACAATTTTTTTCATAATTTCTTTAATGAATTTTTTGTATTGTGTATCCAAGAGGTGAATTCAAGAATGATTTTTTTTTACTTACTTACAATTTTTCATAATTTCTTGAATGAAATATCCATATTGTGTATCCAAGAGTAGAATTCAAGAAAGAGTTTGTTACTTAAAATTTTTCCTAATTTCTCGAATGAAATTTCTGTATTGTGCATCCATGAGGCGAATTTAAGAAAGAGTTGTTACTTACTTACAATTTTTTCATAATTTCTTGAATGAAATGTATGGATTGTGTATCCAAGAGGTGAATTCAAGAAAGATTTTGTTATTACTTTATTAAAAATCAAATATTATTAATAAAATCAGATGTATTTTAAACTTGGATGTTCCTGTTTCTAAAAACTGAAAACTCTCTCTGCCTCTCCATCTGGACGGGCTGTTTGCTTGTCTGTGGAGATTTTTGAGTTAAAAAATTCAGCTCATCTCTCTCTAAGACTTTGGTAAAAGTTCTTTTAACCTATCTCATTTTATAATATATCCGCTATGAGCCTGTTAGTAGTAGTATCTATATTTCTGAAAATTCATTTTCTTACATCTCCAACATTTTAATAGATATTCTAAACGTTTTACGTTCTAGCATACCCTAAAAATAATGGAATTATGTCAAAGTACTGCATAAAATATTTTCACTGAAATAATGACATGTAGCATATTAACATAAAAAATATGTTACATACATTTTTATACATTATTAATGTCATTGAACAACGTTGTACATTTGGGATCTGTTCTATAGAATACTTTATTATGTTCTCTCTTTATAGTCTAGCTCTTGTCTTCTCTTTGTTAGATATCAGTAAAATAATCATTATTCCATTTCGACCCATACACTGTTTCTACTGGGGTGTCACCTAAAAGTTCAGTATACATTTCGTCTTTGGTATTATTAGGTTCATAGGCTATATGATCAATAGTAGTAATAACGTTGGCTGGCACTTTGTTTTTTATCGATTCATCTTTATATTCCTCAGTGATATTTTCTGCCAATGTCCTTCTTATTAATCCAGCAATCTCATTGTCTATTACCACATTATTTTTACACAGGTAGCAGTTCCTGCACGTAGACAAGATATGGTTTATGATATTAGTTGAAGAGTATGCCTGTCTTCTTTTGACCTTCCGTTGAATGCTAATACCCGAAAGCTGACGATGGGGTGTAAAACTGGGTAACATGTTACCACAAACACTAGCAAGAAGATGACCATCTTCATCGACTATTATTTTTATGTTGACATTCTCTTTGAGTGCGATCATTCCCGGAGATCTCAATCTCGCATATCCACTATCATAAGAGTTGAATTTTTTTGTGGCTCCAAAGAAATTTAATTCCTTACTGTCATGACAATGCACGCATACATTTCCAATAGTGCTACGACTTGTACTTGTATTATAGTTCAAATACTTCTCCTTGTCAGCATTCAATGCTACAATAACACTATCATGTGAACACTCTTTCATAAAATGCTTCATCTTCACTTTTTTAAAGATATGACTTATGTGTTTATCCTTGCACTGTACAATGATTAATGATCAAAAACATGCTCAAAATAAATGATCAAAATCTAGGTAGTGTCAATAACCTGCCATAGAGTACCACTGGGAAAGCCGCGTCGTGTCTAAGAGCAAGCGTAGAGTACGACTGGTACAGCCGCAAGTATATTTCCTGTCGTTTTAAGAAACATAAATAAATTCCCAAGTCCATAAAAATTCAGTAATTTGAAAAAGAAGGGCATTGGACTGTACCCAATGAGCCCTAGGATCATCCCCCGCCTCCCTGTAAAAAATATTAAAGATTTCATAAGTCGCCTACTTTTTTTTATATTTCCAACAGCTAATTTTGAAAAAAAAAGGACATAAGAATGTATCCAGTGAGCCCTTGGATCATCCCCCACCTCCCTAAAAAATATTAAAGTTTTCATATGTCGCCTACATTATTTAATATTTCCAACAGCTAATTTGAAAATGAGGGCATAGGAATCTACCCAATCAGCCTTTGGATCATCCCCCACCTCCCTAAAAAATATTAAAGTTTTCATAAGTCGCCTACATTGTTTAATATTTCCACCAGCTAATTTTGAAAAAGAAGGGAATAAGAATGTACAAAGTGAGCCCTTGGATCATCCCACACCCCCTAAAAAATATTAAATTTTTCATAAGTCGCTTACATTGTTTAATATTTCCACCAGCTAATTTTGAAAAAGAAGGGACCAAGAATGTACTCAGTGAGCCCTTGGATCATACCCCACCTCCCCCCAGAAATATCAAAGTTTTCATAAGTCGCCTATATTGTTTAATATTTCCACGAGCTAATTTTGAAAAATAATGGAACATGAATTTGCCCAATAAGCCCATGGATCATCCCCCACCTCCCTAAAAAATATTAAAGTTTTCATAAGTTGCCTATATTTTTTAATATTTCCACCAGCTAATTTTGAAAAAGAAGGGACCAAGAATGTACTCAGTGAGCCCTTGCATCATCCCCCACCACCCCCCAAAAATATTTAAGTTTTCATAAGTCGCCTACATTGTTTAATATTTCCACCAGTTAATTTTGATAAAGAAGGGCACAAGAATGTACCCAATAAGCTGTTGGATCATCCCCCACCTCCCTAAAAAATATTAAAGTTTTCATAAGTCGCCTACATTGTTTAATATTTCCACCAGCTAATTTTGAAAGGGACCAAGAATGTACTCAGTGAGCCCTTGGATCATCCCCCACCGCCCCCCAAAAATATTTAAGGTTTCATAAGTCGCCTACATTGTTTAATATTTACACCAGCTAATTTTGAAAAAGAATGGCATAAGAATTTACACAATGAGCCCTTGGATCATCCCTCACCTCTCTAAAAAAATATTAAAGTTTTCATAAGTCGCCTACATTGTTTAATATTTCCACCAGCTAAATTTGAGAAAGAAGGGCACAAGAATGTACCCAATGAGCTCTTGGATCATCCCCCACCTCCCTAAAAAAATATTAAAGTTTTCCTAAGTCGCCTACATTGTTTAATATTTCCACCAGCTAATTTTGAATAAGAAGGGACCAAGAATGTACTCAGTGAGCCCTTGGATCATCCCCCACCTCCCCCAAAAAACAAAAGGTTTCATAAGTCGCCTACATTGTTTAATATTTCCACCAGCTAATTTTGAAAAAGAAGGGCATATGAATGTACCCAATGAGCCCTTGGATCATCCCCCACCTCCCTAAAAAATATTAAAGTTTTCATAAGTCGCCTACATTGTTTAATATTTCCACCAGCTAATTTTGAGAAAGAAGGGCACAAGAATGTACCCAATGAGCTCTTGGATTATCCCCCCCCTCCCTAAAAAAATAATAAAGTTTTCATAAGTCGCTTACATTGTTTAATATTTACACCAGCTAATTTTTAAAAAGAATGGACCAAGAATGTACTCACTGAGCCCTTGGATCATACCCCACCACCCCCAAGAAATATAAAAGTTTTCATAAGTCGCCGACATTGTTTAATATTTCCACTAGCTAATTTTGAAAAATAAGGGTAAAAGAATTTACCAAAAAAGCTCTTTGATCATCCCCCACCTCCCTAAAAAATATTAAAGTTTTCATAAGTTGCCTATATTTTTTAATATTTCCACCAGCTAATTTTGAAAAAGAAGGGACCAAGAATGTACTCAGTGAGCCCTTGCATCATCCCCCACCTCCCCCCAAAAATATTTAATTTTTCATAAGTCGCCTACATTGTTTAATATTTCCACCAGTTAATTTTGAAAAAGAAGGGCACAAGAATGTACCCAATAAGCTCTTGGATTATCCCCCACCTCCCTAAAAAAATATTAAAGTTTTCATAACTCGCTTACATTGTTTAAAATTTACACCAGCTAATTTTTAAAAAGAAGGGACCAAGAATGTACTCAGTGAGCCCTTGGATCATCCCCCACCTCCCCCAAGAAATATCAAAGTTTTCGTAACTTGCCTACATTGTTTAATGTTTCCACCAGCTAATTTTGAAAAAGAATTGCATAAGAATGTGCCCAATGAGCCCTTGGATCATTTCCCCACCCCCTTAAAAAAATATTAAAGTTTTCATAAGTCGCCTACATTGTTTAATATTTTCACCAGCTAATTTTGAAAAAGAATGGCATAAGAATGTACCTAATGAGCTCTCGGATCATACCCCACCACCTTAAAAAAATATTAAAGTTTTCATAAGTCGCCTACACTGTTTAATATTTTCACCAGGTAATTTTGAAAAAGAAGGGCATAGGAATGTACCCAATGAACCCTCGGATCTTCCCTCACCCCCCTAAAAAATAATAAAGTTTTCATAAGTCGCCTGCATTGTTTAATATTTCCATCAGTTGATTTTGAAAAAGAAGGGTATAGGAATGTACCCAATGAGCCCTTGGATCATCCCTCGCCTCCCCAAAAAAAGATAGTAGTTATCATAAGTCGTCTACATTGTTTAATATTTCCACCAGCTAATTTTGAGAAAGAAGGGCATAGATCCATCTAAAATTTAATTTCTGTGTCTAGTTCCCGCATTAAAAACATGGAATAACTCAACGTTTCACGAACGTCTTCAATCCATATCGCATTTTCTACTCGTTTAAATTAGTCGGTAAAAAAATGTGTTTAGAAATAGAGGTTTCGACGAGCATAATTTTTTTTAAAATGGTGATAACTTTCTTTTTAATATTGATTTTATTGCTGGATGTTTGCAAGAACAGTTGAAGTGGAAGTGTCTATGGTTAGTAAATAAAGATGTCATAATCAGGAAACATTTAGACCATGGGGAACTTTAAAGAAGATATCATTCTAAATTATCATATTTGATAATGTTAAGCAAGAAAGTGTCAGAATTGAATGTTCAATTCGTTCGCTTGTCTAACTCTCAAAGATGAGGTCTGAAAACCGTTCTGATAACTTTTCTCTTACACATTTGTAACTCTTA
Source organism: Artemia sp. Qi Xiang Cuo (assembly GCF_049724085.1). NCBI lineage: Eukaryota > Metazoa > Arthropoda > Branchiopoda > Anostraca > Artemiidae > Artemia > Artemia sp. Qi Xiang Cuo. The sequence goes on along the minus strand of NC_142809.1, from coordinate 58,025,920 downwards.
ATGGAGCCTCTATATTGAAAAATGGAACTTGTGTATTATAGCGACCACAACCTAAAAATTCTAACTTTTCCTGTTGAAATAATCCCTAAAATGTCAATTAATCTCTGACGGTTCTTTTGTTTTGGCAACTGTGCTTCAAAAGAACTGCTATCTTAGGCTTGAAGCGCAAACAAATTATGCGGTTGGAATCATAACAAAAACAGATAATGCGTAGTTCGATTTCGACAAAGCATATTACGTAAATCCAGACTAATAATTCCTAAAGTCAAGTGATGTACCTGCCGTTAGTATGTTGAGGGCTCCCCTTTGTGGTTGCTAAGACCTTTTGGGGCTATTGCGCAAATCCAATGTTAATAATTCATGGAGGTCAAGTGATGTCACTCCCGTTGGTATTCTTGTGGTCTTGTCCCGGTAGTATTCTAGCCCTCTGATCGGCCTAGAAATGGTCTAGTGGCTGTGACGTCAACCCCCCTTAAATAGCACCCTTTCCCCTACTCTCTTCCAAGATGGCAAGAGTCTTCCCGTCATATTCTTTGCCTTAATAGCATGCCTTAGCATAACCGGTTAATTTTCCTATGAGGCGCTGGATGGCATCAGAAACTCTTGAAATAGAATTCACTCGAGTTCCGTGTCCAGTTATTGTCTATGCTCAACCAGAAGAGAGGCGTTTTGACCCTTGGTTCCCACTTAAAGAGTCTGTGACACTTTTAAAACTTGCTTCTTTCAGTAGCGTTTGATCTGGGTCCCATTTTTGTTCCCACTAGAGCTGGTGAAGTGAAATTTTCAGAGAAAAATCGTTTTAGATGTTGGGACTGCAGAGCCTGAATTGTATTTGAGTGCTTAGAATCTCCTAGTTAGAATAAGTTATTAAGTTTCATTATCTTTTTGTCATTTTGTTTTAAGTTTGTAATATTAATAAATTTGGGATCTACACTACAAATTCAAAGCTGCGTAACAAGAAAAGAAATAAAGCAATCACATTCAACAAAATTCAAACTAAACGAGTAGGGCAATTACTCATGGACAGGCAATTACTTTACGTAGCCTAGGGTTAGTGCCGGCAAACTCCATAGCCACGTTTTCAGACTGCTGATTCAAACACGGGTTAACATTCAGCTTCGGATCATGCGTTCCAGAACTCCCGGTTTAAGACGACTCTAAGGTTGTTCTTTTTCTCATCATTGTGCTAAGATCTTACATCTTTTTACAAATATACAAAGAACGCTTAAAAATGAAATCCTAGGACTAAGATCTTACTTCTTATGCCGTTCTTTTGCAAACGTCTGTCATACAAAAGAACAATGATGAGTATACAATCAAAGTTTTCTCATCATTGTTCAATGTGGTAGAAAACAGCATTCTTTGTACTTTTTTCTAACACCAGTGACCTGCAAAATCTTAGAACAATGATGGACTAAAGAACGGTAATCTGTGCAGAAGAATGTAAGATCTTAGTGCTAAATAACAGGGTTCTGCTATAAAGTTTTTTCAGTCTCCGTGTTCTCTTTCACGTTCACCCTGGTTTGGTGAATCCGGAAATGTGGACCATTACCCAGTCCTTTCATTCATTCGACATCAAACAAAAATTTTCAATTGTTGAATAATAGTTCATATCATGTATTATTAAAAATCCCCGCTCTATTTCCAGCCTTCCCTGCATAAAGCATATTCAGTTGGAAGTGTTTCAACCCCTTGTCTTAGCTTGAAACCCGCTTCGTGACAACTTATTGTACTACATGCGTCCAACCTTTGTTGGAACCTGCTGAGCCTGAAAATGAGGCTCATGGCATAGTTGCCAGGTGGTGCGCATTTGCGTTGATTGCTTTTTTGAGTTGATTGCGCATTTAATTTTTCAAATTGGCGCATTGCACCGATTTCGCTTATGTCACAAAATTGGGCGCAAAGTGGGCACATTTTGCCTTCACAATAACAATGACAAAACAAAAAATTTTAAAGGCTAGTGTTTACTGACAACTTCTACTGACAGATTCAGGAATCTGTCTATAGACAGGTGGCATTTTCAGAATCCCGTAGGGATTCTCATATCGCATTCCAGGCTCCATGACGACCTAAATTTTGAATTATCCGCGTGAAAAACCAAGTGGGAAAGTGGTCAAATTTTGATACAAAAAATACAGTAAAGAGTGGGAAAAGCTGACCTTTGTCCGGCATAGCTCAAGCAGCTCTTTCTGTCTTTATCTTACCAATCAGCAACCCCTTCGTCGAGAGTGTTTTCTGTTATGAATATTGTCAAGTACAAAATTCGAAACACGATGCACCATAAAATGCTTAACTCTATTGTGACCATCCGATTTAGGCTAAATTGCCAGGGAAAGTGCTGCAGGGACTTTGATCCTACACCTGCTATGCTGAATAGATTTACCATTGACATGTATGATATCAAAAAACCATCCAATGACAATGAAAATGAAACTCTTGAAGAAATTTTGGGCAATATAGAAGGAGGGTTTGTTATTTAACTTTGGAAATGATCTTGAATACTAGTCGAAGATAAATAAAATATATTATTAAAAAATGTACAAAACTAATTCAAAGTTCATTAAAAGGAAAACAAAATAAAATAACAATCAGAACTGTTGAAGGACCTTGCCAAGTACAATTTTTATTCATATGTATGTCTTTGGCTTTTGTTTCGTGACAAAATCTCAGAACAGTGTCGTTAACCTGCAATTTTATAGATAGTTGCACTAATAACGGCCGGTCTAATTTCTTATCTTTGACTTGGCCCTTCTTGTCGTTCTAATTTATATTTTGAAAGCTACGAAACATTTTGTTATCATAAATAAGTTTGAGAATTTATATCTTTTTGATGATTATAATTGCAATGTCAAAAAGATTGTATAAATAAATAAACTTTGATGTCACTTACCTAAATGACATTTTGGAGAGATGTGACCTTCAAGGATCATGCTTCTCTTTAGTTCTACATTAGAAAATCCTATCTATTAGTTATCTTTATCAAATGCGCCTTTAACTTCCACGTTTTTTTATTACTTAGCCTATCTATATTGCAAGACCAGTATACTGACTACCTATTTCTTTTTTTAGTTCTTTAATCATAATTTCTATTGTTGATAGGGAATAATTCAGCATATTAGCCAGAAAGTAATGTAAAATACCACCTTAGATATTGGCAAGTATTTTTTTTTTTTGTTAGATCTTCTTTAATTCCCTTTTTTTTTATTTAATTCTCTTACATACCCGAGAACCAAGGAAAATATCTTTCTTGTCAAGCCAGAGACTGAGAACAGAAAATTTCGACCACAAAAGCGCATGTAATCTGTCAAAAATGCTTCACTGTTTTAGATTTTGGAATATGGTGCTGAAATCTATCAATGAAGACTGAAAATACCAATTTTGAGTTCTAGCATTCTGAAAAGCGAAATTCACACTATCTGGTAACATTGTTTCTGATTTTTTTTTTTTTTTTTTTTTTTTTTTTGCACTCATCCTTGCAAGATCCAAGCGAAGATGCGCCGATGGCGCATTTTCGCTTCCCTTGGTGTGCTATATAAAGTCAGGCACCTGGCATCACTGGCTCATAGGTTTGCCCGAGAAGCGGAGTTAATAATTTTTTTTTTAGGCATTTGCGCATTGATTTTTTTCAAATCGGCGCATTTTTGGTTGGGGGGGGGGGGTCGTTGAATTGGCGCATTTTCACTAGAAAAACGGAGCTTTCGACACATTTTCATTTTTACGGTTTTAACCAAATTCTGGCAACACTGCCATGGAGGCAGATATAACAATGAAAGGAAAAAGTATGATCGGACTCATCAAATATCAGTAGAGATTATTACTCTCCTTATCAAAATTTTCTGCCGCATTTTGAAAACATTCAATTTGAGATTGTTGTTTCTGAACACCAACAATATTGCATGAATATGCAATAGAATCATTCACGTGGGACTTCTGTGAAAATTAAGGATGAGATTGGTTGGAAATCGCAAATAAACAATAACAAATTTTGCCGTATTTTTTTAATTCATTTTTTGCCTATAACCTTTAGTGGTAAATATGGTGAAAACTATGGTTAAATTTACAGTTTTTGGATGTTAGATTTTAAACGCGGTGATCTTGCAAAATCATTCCTCTTATAAACTAGCTACAACAACAACTGAATATACAAATAGAGAAACATCAATAATAACACGCGTGAATAAAAAAGAGGTATACTTGTTAATTAAACGAAACACACTCAATAAATGAAGTTAGGTTATTTAATCCTAATGAAATGTAACCTTCATATAACCTTTAGTTTATATATAATATAATATGAGCTATATATTTGCAAATTGGGGGTGGTGGTGGTAAAGTATTTGGACAGCACTCCTGACCTAACCTAACCCCACCCCCACCCCTAATGCGCAAATATATAGCCCAAATTATACAAGTCAAACGGTATCACCCGTCACTTGTCTTTGAAGCTATGAAACCGATTTTTCTGAGATGTAATGTAAGCAAAATTCTTGAGTGTGCTTCGTTTAATTAACAAGTACCAACGGAATGTGTAACAAAAGTGTGAACTTAAAAAAAACCGCAGAGCAGATAAAACGTAGAGCAGACTGGTATTTTTTATATCAAGTTCCTACCAAAAATCTTGACTTTCTAAAGTTTTATTAATTAACTTTATTGAGCGAAAACTAATTTATATCCAAATTAACTTGCCTTCTTTTTTTTTCAGATGCTGGAGTTGAAGTACAAACATTTCCTTTAGTGTTTTTTCATGCGATGTGTTTTTTAAATATTGATATGGCGAAGTGTTTGTTATATTTATACTTTTTTCGCACAAATATTATTTCACTGTGATTGTTCTGGAGTTACCGTCTTTATCATGTTATGTTAAGTGTTGTGCTAAGTGTGACAGAGCAAGAGAAAGTGCATGAACAATGTAGTTAATTGTGAATTGAAAATTTAATTTGGGCCGAATCTTGCCGGCTTCGTATTTTCATTATGCAGTTTGTGGCCCGTTTTTAAGAATTTTTTAAATGTTGACAGTTTTTATATATAGAAATCTTAATTACATTTAAAGTCTCAAAAGGCTTTTAAAAATGTATTTACTATGTATAAAGATAAGAGAAGTGAATTTTATTTGCGGAACCCTATTGCGTTGGTTGAATTGGATAGCCCATTTCCCAAATTTTTCTGTTGGGCAGAGGCAAAATAATTAACATTTCCTAAAAATCAATTTTGTCACTATCATTTAACTCATGGGGTTACACAGAAGGGCGTTTCGTTCCTCTTGCTCCAAGAGGACTTTCCTTTTGCGAAATGTGTTATAAATATTAAGAAATACTATATTTTATTAAATATTTTTTCTGACAGAAGAAATGTGTGAAAACGACAATTCGCTACTTGAAAATGCCTATCTTAACTATTATTTTGACCTTTCTTTCACTCGACAAATTCGTATAAATTCAAGTAATTCAAGCAAGCAAAATGGAGCAAAAACCACAATTTAATTGGGATCTTAACCCCTCCATCTTGAGACCAAGTTACTGGATACACTCTTGATTGCGCTAGGGGTATTATGAGATTCTTTGTTAATCGGAAAATAAATTTCTGAAATGAGTCCAGGTACTGTGCTAAAAATAATTTTAAAATTATCTAAAAACTAATTGTTTCTCAAATTGAAATGTGTAGTGGAGATTCATCGATTTTTAAATGCAATGGAGGATGTTTTTTTAAAATATAATTTTTTAATAGGAGGAAAGTTTCAGTCTCGGACAACAGTTCTAAAATATCACTTTATCTTGCTTTTTTCTACTCCTTCAGTAATAGATGAGTTTTTTTCGCTGTTGACGGTCTTTTTATCTAAAAATCTAAATTATACTTTAAAAATTTCGGTACTTTTTAATTACTCAGAACACACTCAAGAATTTTAGATATGAGAAAACCGCGTTTCATAGCCACAAAGATAAGAGACGGGTGACAGAATGCATTGGACTTGCATATAATTTTGGCTATATATTTGCACATTAGGGGGGGTGGGTGTAAAGTATAGTGGGTTTGCGTACAAAATATGTTAGCTACAATTTTTCTGCACGTTATTAAGTAAAATTTGTTTTCTGACTTCACACTGTCCAAATACTTTACCCCACCCCCTTCTAGTGTGCAAATATGGTAGCCGGCATTTACCCCCCGGCGATTACCCCCTCCCCCGGAAAATACCCCCCGGGAATTACCCCTACCCGGAAGATACCTCCCAGTAGAAAATGCCCCCCTCCCCGGAAAATACCCCCAGGTAAATATCCCCGTGTGGAAAATAATGCTTTCCAAATTTGAGAATTTTATTTGATTTTTATTTTTTAATTTCCCGTTGGAGTAGGGAATTTTGGTACTTGTGCATTATGCGCCACTCACTAAAGTTTACGCTGTGTAAAATTCGAGAACACACCTGTTTTTTTGTTAGTTTCTTCGTTATTTTAGAAATAAATTCGGGCTATATATTTGCACATTAGGGAGGGAGGGGGGTAAAGTATAGCGGGTCTGCATGAAAATTGTGTTTAGTACAATTATTCTGCATATTAGATAGATAGATAGATAAGTGTATTTTAATGCCAAATGTACGGCCATGAACACAGTAAAATAACATAAATGAAAGGCAAAAATAACCTAAACTTTGATCAGCGATCATCAAAAACACTGAAATGAAACACTACGTTAAACTAATAATAGTACTTAATACTTCGAAAAGCGGTCATTGAAAAAAAAAACATTTAACACTTGGAAAAAATACTTAAATGAAACATTACATTTACTTTATGCTGGGATTTTTTTTTTTAGTAAAAAAAATTTCCAGATACCTCGCTATTCTATTCTTCTGTAATTTTTAGTGGCCATACACCTTGAAAGAATTGTTTTCTGACTTCAAACTATCCAAATACTTTACCCCTCCCTCTCTTATGAGCAAATATATAGCCCAAATTATATATTTCCCATCTATTCTTTCCCGCTATACTTTACCCCCCCCCCCCTAATGTGCCAATCTATAGCCCAAATTTATTTCTAAAGTAACGAAGAAACTAACGAAAAAAACGACGTGTTCTCGAATTTTACACAGCGTAGACTTGGGTGAGTGGCGCATATTACACAAGTACCAAAATTTCTTCTCCTTACGGAAATTAAAAAAATAAAGCTCTAAAATTCTCAACTTTACCTAGGGGTAAACGCCTAGGACCTGCAAATAAGATAGCTCAAATTATATAAGTCCAACTTATTCTGTCACCCGTCACTTGTCTTTGTGGGTACGAAACCGGTTTTCTCAGATCTAAAATTCTGAAATGTGTTTTGAATAGGCAACAGTGACGGATCCGGGGGAGGGTGAGGGGGTGCCCCCTCTAAAGTCGTTGAAAGTAGTGTAATTTACTTAATTAACGCAAGTTTGAGTTAATTAAACTTGCTCCTAACACAAGTTTATCGGATCAACCCATTTTGCCCCCCCCCCTAAAAAAATCCTGGATCCACCCCTGATAGGCAACAAGTACCAAAATCTTATTTTAACCCTCCCATCGTCAGCCAAGTTTCATTATATAACGTATATATATATATAAATATATATATATATATATATATATATATATATATATATATATATATATATATATATATATATATATATATATATATATATATATATATATATATATATATATATATATATATATATATATATATATATATATATATATATATATATTATATTTATATTTATATATATATATATATATATATATATATATATATATATATATATATATATATATATATATATATATATATATATATATATATATATATATATATATATATATATATATATATATATATATATATATATTCACTTTCATTTTTAATTTGTTCTGCTCCTCGTTGTTATGTCTTGTAACCGTATTTTTTTTTGTTCTTCACTTTTGTTTTTGATTCGTTTTAATTCTCGCTGTCGCTTATCTTCTAACCGGATATTCTTTGCTCTTCACTTTTAACTTTGACTCGTTCAGCTTATCGTTGTCGCAAGTATTCTAACCGTATATTTCTTTGTTCTTCATGTTTGCTTATTATTACTTCAGACATATATATATATATATATATATATATATATATATATATATATATATATATATATATATATATATATATATATATATATATATATATATATATATATATATATATATATACCGAGCAGCAAAGCTAAAGGATATTGAAAAAATGTCTGAAGTAATGATAAACGAACATCAAGAACAATGAAATATACGGTTAGAATACTTGCGACAACGACAAGCAGAACGAATCAAAGTTAAAAGTGAAAAGCAAAGAATATCCGGTTAAAAGATAAGCGACAGCGAGAATTAATACGAATCAAAAACAAAAGTGAAGAACAAAAAGAAATACGGTTACAAGACATAACAACGAGGAGCAGAACAAATTAAAAATGAAAGTGAAGAAAAAAGAAATACTTGGTTAAAAAAAATGCCACAGCGAGAACAAAGAAATATGTGGTTGAAAGATAGTGGCAGCGAGAATTACAAGCGACAGCCAGAATCTGAACGTGTCAAAAATATTTGGGAAAATTTGTGTCTTGGGCCTGCAATTGTTGACCTGCAAAAACGATCTACATAGATCACGAGTTTGAGAAAATTCGTTTAGAGCTTTAATTTGGAAAAAAAAAGTTCATATTAGGGGCGTCATATTGATGAGCACATTTCAAGAGAATGAATTATATAATTTCTCTCTCAGGAGTAATAGTATCGTTTTTATATCTATGACGTATGCAACATTAGAGAAGGAACATAGCCAAGTGTATTATACCAAGTGTAATGAGTCTATTTACAAAAGGCGTTTTCTGCAATTTAGTAATACCTGGAGGACAAATGAATAACCTAGATCATCGAATACGATAAGACCAATCCTAGCAGCTAAGGTAAAGGGTATTGAAACGATGTCTGAAGTAATGATAAACGAAAATGAAGAACAAAATTAGAATACTTGCGTCAACGACAATTACAACGAGTGAAAAACAAAAGTGAAGGGCAAAGAAATACCAGCTTAGAAGATAAGGGGAAGCAAGAATTAAAAGGAGTCAAAAATAATAGTGAAGAACAAAGAAATGTGTGGTTACAAGACATTCGACAACGAATAGCGGAACGAATTAAAAATGAAAGTGAAGAACAAATAAATATGCAGTTAAAAAATATGCCACAGCGTGAACAATAGAAATATGCAGTTAGAAGACTGGCAGCGAGAATTACAAGCGACAGCGAAAATCAAAACGTGTCAAAAATGAAAATGACACGTCCTTGGCACCCTTCAACGGTATATTTATTCCCTTTGGGGCCCTTCGTTTTCCCGAGGAAAGAGTAAAAAATAAAGGTGGTTCATTTGGAAGTTGCTACTTACGACGAGAATCAATATATACAAGCCTGGCCCGGTCTCGAAATCGGCTACATAGTTTTTTTTTTCAAGAACATTATTTTATATACAAACAAACTTACAAAAATAAATGCCAAGGAACCTTTTGGTTTGTTAAGCCAACTCCAACTTCCAACACATATTTCAATATATATGAACAAAACAATATCCCCCGCCGACGGGCCAACAACACAACATCAATACTGATTTTTATATCGTATATGGCACTACTAAAACAAAAAACAAATAAATCAAACAACATCATGATTATTATTACAAGAATCTCTCAAATTTCCCGGGAAAAATACTTCGGTCATGCTTACGCGAGACCATTATTGGTCACAGCAGAAATATGTATAACGAAAATTCGTTTAGAGCTTTAATTTTGGGAAAAAAGTTCATATGAGTGACGTACATATTTATCAGTACATTTCAAGAGAATAAATTATACCCCCCCCCCCCCAAGAGTGGACCTATCGTTTTTATATCTATGACGCATACGACATTACAAAAGGAACATAGCTAAGTATATAATACCAAGTGTAATGAGTCAACTTGCAAAAGGCGTTTTAAGCAGTTTAGTAATGCCCAGAAGAAAATCAATAACCTAGACCATCAAATGTGACAAAAACGATCCGAGTCCGGGGGAAATTTTCCGCTGAGTTGGAATTCTATGGGGGATTTTTACGGGGGGGGGGGGGTTCCCATGCAAAATAATCCACGAAAGGGGAATTATAACCAGGAGAAACTTTCCATTGGGGAAGGGGGATTTCGGGGAAATATTTTTCACACGGGGGAGTCCCCAATGGCCTACAAAGAATCAGAAATTAATTAAACACGTGTCTTTCTTCAGATGAAAGTATACTAAGGAGTATTTTTCAGGCGGAATCGTAAGCAAGAATTTTCTTTGGGGGGGGGGGGGAATTCGCAGGGAGGATGGGATTGTCCGGGAGTAATTTCCTGACAGAAGAAATTTTTCGTGGGAGGAACTTTATGGTGATATTTTTCGCGGGGGGGGGGATATTTCACGAAGGGGGCGGATTTCCCGGGATTATTTGAAAACGATGAGAAATTAAAAAAAAACAAGTTTTCCACTGACAGTAAGGAGCAACATTAAAACCTTAAAACGAACAGAAATTATTCCATATACAAGGTGTGCTACCCCCTCCTTAATACCCCGCTCTTTGCGCTAAAGTTTGACCTTTTCTCAATTCCTTAAGAACTTTGAACTTTGACTTTATTCAATATAAACACACAAATAAAACACAACTCCAGGGACTGATCAATGATCCCTAGGGCCTAAATATAGTCCCTGGAGAACTCTAATATTAATACAAATAATATCAATAATTATTGAAAAAAAACAACAAATTGACAAATATACTTTGAAAAAAAAAAAAAAATTTGAAAAAAAAAGACTGATCAATTATCTCTAGGGCCTTAATATAATTCCTGGAGAACTCGAATATTCGTACAAATACTATCACTAGTTATTGACAAGCAACAAATTGACAAACAAACAAACTTTGAAAAAAAAAGAAAAAAAAGGGGGTATTTAGGAGGGGGTAGCCACCTTCCCGTATACGGAATAATTCCTTGTTCGTTTCAATGTTTAATGTTGCTCCTTACTTTCAGTAGAAAAAAGCTTTTCTACCAAAACGTTTTAATTTAATTAACTTAATTTTTTAAACTTTAATTAATCAAAGTTTTCTTATTTAATTATCGGAAGAAAGGACATGTTTGATCCCGGGTCTCCCAAAAGCCCTAGGGTATTAAAGTGAAGCTTCAAGGAAACATTGAGAGGGATGCTGAACACAACCAAAAAATACTTATGTGCTTGCTGGTTGTGAAAAGGAAATATCAGCTATATCTAAAGGACGGCTGAGAGGGTATTAAGTAAAACATTTCAGGAGATGTTGAAGAGCTGTCGGAGCGTAACCAGCCTTCCTTGCCTTTTTGAGATGCTCCCTCCTCTCATCACTCATCACAGTTTTGAAAAATCAAGTTTGCTCAAAACAGTCAAAAGTTCTAGTAACCATGCCTCTAGGGATGCATTGCTCCCACAGCTCCCCAGGTAAAGATTGTAAATTATGCAATTGGCCTTTATTTACATGCAGGAATTTCTTTATCATTACGGAAAAGGAGGAATTTTCGATACTAGGTATGTTTGAAAAGGCTTGACTCGGGGAATACTGAGGGGCAATGTTAAACTAAATCTAAAGATACTTTGATAAAATAAGATAACGTGTATTTCAAGGCAAAATATGGCCATGTGGACAAACAAAATACAAGATTAACGAATTAAAACAATCTTAAAAATAATAAAGAAAAAATTAACACTACTCTTCTTTTTGTAAAAAAAAAACTGATCAAGATATCTTCCCACTAGACAAATAAACTGTGAGAACGTACTCTCCGGGCATCAGGAAGCAGCAATCCATTATTCCCAAATAAATTTTCCCTTACCCCCAAAAGACCTCGACAACGACTCAGACAAAGTGCATCACGTTTATCCAAAAAGGTGTATCTGCAATATCACGAAAACAGTCGAGGCTATTACATTTAAACTTTCAGAGCATGTTGAAGGAGGTGTTAAAAAGCGGTTGGGTGGCAACCAGTCCCCCTTTCATTCTCTTTTTAGCTACCATCCATCATAATATATCTGATAAAAATTTTGGAATGACCATCTTGTTCAAACCAGTCGGTACAGTCAAATGACTGTACCTCCGGATATGACTTATCCCCCACAGACCCTGGGGCAAGTATCTTAAGATATATGAGTTGCCCATTGCTTATATACAAGGTTGACTATTGAGGAAAGGTGACATGTTTAATCCTGAGTCTCCAAAAAGTCTAAGAATATTAAAGTAAAACTTATAGAAAATGTGGAGAGAGATGTCAAATAAAATCAAAGCACACTATATGCAGGAGGGTTTTCAAAAGGACACAACAGCAGTATCTAAGAAACTGCTAAGGGTCTTAAGTTGGAACTTAAGAGGAATGCTGGGAGACGAGTTGAAGAAGGAAGGAAGGACAACACGCCCCTCCCCCTCCTACCCTTTTAGGTTCTCTCCTTAACACTGATAGAAATCTTAAAAAGCCATTTTATCCAAAATTGTCATAACATATAATAGCTAAGTCTATGGGTGTGCCATGCCCCCACAGCCACTGGGGCAAGGAATGTAAATTATGCATTTTTTCCACTTTTTACATGCCGAATTTTTCATTGGGAAAGGCAGTTTACGCAAAATAAACTGCAGTAAACAATGACTATATGTGCATAAAGATAGTCGAAAGGGCATATCTTAGGAATGAATTAGGGTATTAATTTTGAACTTTCAGGGAATGCTAAAAGGGGAATATCAATTGACCAAAAGGCAATATTTGCACGCTACTAGGCTACTACTACTATTACTATAACTAGCATTGCTACTACTGCTACTACTTTCACTACTACCACTACAAATACTGCCTCTGTAGCGAGTGCTACTAAGGGTGAGGATATTGAAGCGAAAAATTAAGGAAATGTCGAGGGGAAAGCTTAACAAAATCAAAGCATACTATGTGCACACAGTGCCTAAAGGGCGTATCAGCAATATTTTGGAACGGTTCACCGTATCAAGCTGACACTTCCAGGGCATCATGAGGAGGGTGTAGCCTTTTAGATGACCAAAAGGCAACATATGCACACTACTACTATTATTATTACTGCTGTTGCTACTGCTAATACAAGACTACTACTGCTCCTACTACTAATAATATGATACTAGTACTATTAAAACTAAGGGGGGGGGGGAATAGGAACAAATTCAAAACACACTATGTGTATGCACATTGTCGATAGGCGTATCTCATAAAGCGATTAGGGAATCAAGTTGGAACTTTCAGGGCTTGATAAGGGGGATGTCGAACTGCCCAAAAGGGAACGTCTTAATGCTACTGCTGCTACTAGTGCTAACGCTATTACTGTTATTACCAGTACTAGTCCTACAACTAGTACTGGTAGTACTCCTACCACTACTACTGTGACTGCTATTACAACTATAGCCGCAGCGTATGAACATGAAATGTTCAGGAAATAGTGAGGGGGGAGTAGCTGAAATGAATCACAACACGCCGTCTGCATGCAGGTTGTCCAAAGGATGTGTAATCAATATCTTAGGTGCGACCCGGCTCAATAGTAACCGAAACTCTAAAAACCGGAATTTTGATACCAATAGATACATCAATAGAATTAGATTTTTATGCTGATTTCAAATATATAAGTTTCATTAAGTTTAGTTTTACCCATCAAAAGTTACGCGCCTCAGAAAATTTGCCTTATTTTAGAAAAAAGTTACGGGGTAGGGTCCTTCCATCGAGGATGTTTCCTTGGGGGAAGGGGCATTCCTACGAAAGGGGTCACGGATTTCCCAGCATAATTTAAAAATCTGTCACACAACTTTATTTTTTAAAATAATAAAAAACTTTAGCGTAAAGAGCGAGGTATTGAGGAGGGGACAGCCCATTTCATATACGGAATAATTTCTGTTCGTTTTAAGTTTTAATGTCGATCCTTACTTTCAGTTAAAAAAACTTTTTTTTTTTTTATTTAATCAATATCTTAGGAGCGACCTGGTGTGTCATGTTGAAATTTACATGGCTTGTTATGGGGAATGTTGGACTAACCAAAAGGCAATATTTGCAATCTACTATATCTAATTCTACTACTGCTACTACTACTAAAGCTAAAGATGCGACTAATTCTACTGCTACTACTACTACTACTGCTACTACTACCACTTCTTCTACTAGTACTACTATTTATTTCATCATTATCTAAATCAGACAAATGTTTGCGGGCTCTCACTTACGAATTGTGAACCCCCATTTTTTCATCGCGTCATCTTAGACCCCCGCTGAGTCTATTGCGGACCCCCCGGTGTCCAAATGGATCACGTCAGGAAATAGTGGTCTAAGCATTAATGGTTAAAGAATCAAGGGTTAAAGAATCAAGCCCGGAGGCATAGTTATTTCACCTTTGAACTATTTGGAACAAAATAGCTGTCTCAAGATTGTGGTCAGATACATTTGGGAAAAAAGCGTGGGAGGGGGCTAGTTTCCCATAGATCACTTTTGACTCTTAAAAAGGGCACTAGAACTTTGGATTTCCAATCAAATTGGATTTCCCTTACGAATTTTGTACGACCACCCTTTCTATATGGAGTGCCTCTAAAAAAAAGAAAAAAGGTAATACATTGAAGCCTTATGGCCCTTTACTATAGGCATATAGAAAAGTGAAAACAGCGTATTTTGTTTTCAGTAAAGCGCAAATTGTGTTCTGGTCTTGAGAGTGTTGCCCATGGTCTTGCCCATTGGCTCTGGGGGATTGTGCCCACTCTAAAAACATTGTTATGTGATTCTTTGGACTATTGGTAAAAAAATGCCTATCTCACAATTTCAATTGAATGTGTTTTGGGAAAAGAAGATTCAGGGAGGGCGGGGGGCTAGTTGCTCTCCATTCATGTTTGACTTTTAAAAGGGAACTAGAACTATATATTTACAATCAAATGAGGCTCTTCTAAAGTTAACACGACCACCCCTGCCATAAGAACCTTATCTGCCCCTAGGGCATAATTTACAACCATTACCCCAAGACTCTGGGGGATTCTGTCCACCCCAAAGGCCTTACTATATGACCTTTTGACTATTTTTGAACAAATGGCTATCTCAAATTTTTTTATCAGATGCATTTGTAGAAAATAAAACGCAGAGGGGGACGGGGGTGGCTGCCCCCGAGCACTTTAACTCTTAAAAAGGGAACTTAAAAATCTGATTTCTAATTAAATGAGCCCCTCCAGAGCCTATAAAACCACCCTATTCATAAAACCTTATATTCCCTCAGGTTTTAGCTTATAACCCTTGCGCTGAGGGCTCTGGGGGGAGGGGTTATCATCATCAAAGGCATAATTTCCAGATCTTTCAACTACGCTGAACAAAATGGCTATCTTAAAATTTTGATTAGACGTGTTTTGGGAATTGATGAGCTTGGGGGGAGGGCTTTTTGCCCTCCAGTCACTTCTGACTGCTAAAAAAGGCCCTTTCACTTTCCAATCGAATGAGCCTTTTTTGAAGTTGCTACAACAACAAATGACCCTCTCATAATTTCTGTCAGTTGCATTTTGGGAAAATACGAGGTGTCGGGGGGGGGGGGTTATCCGCCCTCCTATCACTTTGAATCTTAAAAAGGTACTAGAACTTTTCATTACCAATCCGGTGAGCCTCTCCGAAGTTTATACGACCGCCCTTTCTATAAAAGGGTGGGGGAGGGGGAGGGGGGAGGGTTATCCACCCTTCGATCACTGAATGTTAAAAAGGGCACTAGAACTTCTGATTACTAATTCAATGAGCCCCCATCCGAAATTTATATTATCATCCTTTTTATTTTAACCTTATATGTCAGTAGATATCTATGTTCCATTTTGCGTGGAAACCTAGGAAACACCGAAGCGTATTAATCTGAACCAACTTATTGAACACTATTTTATAGGGAACTCTTGAGGTTGAACGACCTTCAGATGACTCATTCTCTATTGAGGTTCCATTTCTATGGAAGCACTAGGAACCACTGAAGCGTATCAAGTTGAATGAGCTTGATCAAGGCCATTCCCTAGGGCCCTTTTGAGGTTGAACGATCTTTATCTAGGTCAGCCTCTATTATACTTTGCAGAGACGTAGAGGAACCACTGAAGTTTATCAAGTTGAATGAACTTTATCAAGGCCATTCCCTAGGGCACATTTGAGGTTTAACGATCTTTATCTTAGTCAGCCTCTATTATACTTTGCAGAGACGTAGAGAAACCACTGAGACGCATCAAATTGAATGCATTTTACCAAGGCCATTCCCTAGGGCACTCTTGAGGTTGAATGATCTTAGTCTTAGTCAGCCTCTATTATACTTTGCAGAGACGTATAGGAACCACTGAAGCGTAGCAAGTTGAATAAACTTTATCAAGGCCATTCCCTAGGGTTTTCTTGAGGTTGAACGATCTTTATCTTGGTCAGCCTCTATTATACTTTGCAGAGACGCATAGGAACCACCGAAGCGTATCAAGTTGAATGAACAAAACCTGTCAAAGAGTTTGATAACCTCTAGCTTAAAGACATATCATCAAGTTTGGTTAAGAATGCATCATGGGAACTGTGAATGATGAAAAGTTGTAACATTTACCTAAAAAATAACTATACTTGCGAAAAAGGTATAGCATTTACGAATTGGACTGTAGGAATGATCTTATTTGTTGATTGAATAATAGGGATAAGAATGATCCTAATTAGGGATCGGATCGTATGAAAGTTGTAAAAAAGGAGTTAAAATGATTACCGGTTAAGGTAGCCCTGAAGGGGTTCTTAACTCATAGCTTATTTATTATAAATTTGGAATAGCATCAATCTAAGGGAATGGTTAACGATGATAAAATAGCCCTGTGAGTTGACCTAGCTTTACATCACCGATGTGTTCTGTATAATACACAAGTACCGTTTGAACAGTGTTGTCAATATAAAATATGGTCTAACGTTATAGTATACTAAAAAGTTGCTACTAATAGAGATGTAGATGTCAAGAAAAGAATTATAATAATGAAATTCAGAACAACCCTTAGAAATCCTTGCAAATCAAGTAGTGAGGTGTATATGAGTTTGAACCCTCAAGGATCATAAGTACCAATGACCCTAACCACCAGGGACCTCAACCTCCAAAGGTCCTTTATCACCAACCTCCAAGGGACCCCTCCCCCCAACATTTTGGCCCCCTCCCCCCCATTTTTTTGATTTTTTTTTAATATGGTATTTTTTCAACTTTTTTTTTAATGGCTAAGAGTGACATAAAACATACTTAAAACAAAGACCACATTTAATATTTTCGAAACTCAAAATGAAAATGCTATAGATATGTTAGTCATGACCTTTACTATTAGAAAAATAATGTTTGCAGTAGCTTTTTTTTTACTGAATTTTTTTGAACTATGAAATTATTCAACTTTTTTTTACGTATCTTAAAATGACATGAAATATACAGGCGACTCTACTAATCATACTCCATGCTTGCTCATAGACACGACACGGCTTTCTCACTGGTACTCTATGGTGGATTATCTACACTACCTAGTTTATTGCATGTATTAAATCAGTATTTTTACGCAGTGGAACGATAAACACATAAGTCATATCTTTAAAAAAGTTAAGACGGTGCATTTAAAGAAAGTGTGTTCACATGATAGTGTTATTGTAGTATTGCATGGTGATAATGAGAAGTATTTGAACTATGAAACAAGTACAAGTGGTAGCACTACTGGAGTACCAAAAAAATTTAACTCTTATGATGGTGGATATGCGAGATTGAGATCTCTGGAGATGATCGCACTCAAAGAAAATGCCAACACAAAAATAATAGTTGATGCAGAGGAGCATCTTCTTGCTAGTGCTTGTGGTAAAATGTTACCCAGTGTTACACCCCATCGTCAGCTTTCGGGTATTAGCATTCAACGGAAACTCAAAAGAAGACATGCATACTTTTCTACTCATATCATAAACCCTATCTTGTCTACGGACCGGAACTGTTACCTGTGTAAAAATAATGTGATAATAGACAGTGAAATTGCCAGAAAAATAAAAAGGGTATTGGCAGAAAATATCAGTAAGGAATATAAAGATGAATCAATGAAAAAAAAATGACAGGAAACGTCACTAGCATTGATCAAACAATTAATGAACCAAATAATAGCAAAGATGAAATGCATATTTAACATGTGGATGACCCCTCAGTAGAAATGTGTTCACATGTTTGTGTTATTGTAGCATTGAATTCTCACAAGGAGAAGTATTTTAACTATGAAACAAATACAAGTGGGTAGCACTATCGGAAACGTATGCGTGCATTGTCATGACAGTAAGGAATTAAATTTCTTTGGAGTACCAAAAAAATCAATTATACAAATGGTGAATGTGGACATTGGTCAAAGGACGTAACTTACATCCCATTCACCAGGGCTATGGAGGATCATGTCATCCCCAAAGGCATAGTTGGTGGACTTTTCAACCATAATGGATCACATAGCTATCTCAAAATTTTGATCAAATATCCCTGTAGAATAAATGAGCGTGTGAAAAGGGCTAGTTGCCCTCCAATCTTTTTTATAACTAAAAACGGCACAAGAACTTTTTATATCCATTTGAATGAGCCCTTTTCCGATCTTCTAGAATTATTGATCCGGCATGATCATCCCTGGGGAAAACAAACAAACAAACAACAAATGAACATGCATCTGTGATCTTTATTCTGTCAAAAAATACTAAGTTCCATATTTTTGTAGATAGGAGCTTGAAACCTGTATGGTGGCATTCTCTGATATGCTGAATCAGACGGTGTGATTTTTTAAAAGGTCGCTTGACATCTTGGGGATGTTTTCCCCTTTTTCAAAAGTCAAGCAAATTTTCTCTGGCTCTCAGCTTGTGATGGGTCAATTTTATATATTTGGAATCAAACAACTCAACACAACTGCTGAATCATACACCTAATCCTACAACTGCTAAATTACAGAGCAATTTGGGCGCAGTATATTATTTAGTTATTTATTTATATATTTTGTAAACCAGGGCACTTCGCATCGAAGGAGCTGTCTTAGAAATTACGTATTGGAAATTGCGAGTTCCAGAGCTCTTTTTAATATTCGACAGTGATTGGAGGGCAACCAGGCCCTCCCATGCCCATCATTTTCCCAAACACATCCACTCAAAATTTTGAGATAGCCATTTTGTTCAAAGTAGTTGGAAAGCCCAGTAATTATGTGTGTAAGGATGAAAACCACCCCCCTCCCATCAGCAAATTAGGGCAAGAGCTAAAAAATTATGCCTCGAGGGCATATAAGGTTTTTATAAAAAGGGTGGTAGTATAAACTAGTATAAATTTTGAAGGGGGTTCATTGGATCAGAAATCAGAAGTTCTAGTACCCTTTTTAACAGTCAAAGTGATGGGAGAGCCACTAGGCCCCCCTCACGTCCTATATTCCCAAAATGCATCTGATAGAAATTTGAGATAGCCATTTGTTGAAAACAAAAGTCGAAAGATCATACAACAAGGCCTTCAGGGTTAACACGGCACCCCAGAGTCTGGGAACAAGGGTTGTCCGTTATGCCCCGAGGTCACATGGGGTTTTTAGGGAAGGTATGGGAGTGGGAAATTTAGAAGAGGCTCATTTGGTTGGAAATATAAAGTTCTAGTACCCTTTTAAGAGTCAAAAGTGACGGAGGGCAACAACAGCCCTTTCCTGACACACTTTTTTCCTCAAATGCATCCGATCGAAATTGCAAGATTGCCATTCTATTCAAAATAGTCCAAAGAATATGTAACAATGCCTTCACGGTGGACACAACCCCCAGAGCCCAGGGGCACGGGTTGTGAGTTGTGCCCCAAGGCGTATAAGGTTTTTATGAAACCGGTGGTCGTTTAAACTTAGGATCAGATGGGGCTCAAATGAGTGAAAGATGGAAGCAATAGTGCTCTTTTTGAGAGTCAAAAGTGAATGAAGGGCAACCAGCCCCCTCCTCAAGCTTATCATTCCTCAAAAAACATCCGATCAAAATTTAAGAGAGCTATTTTGTTCAGCATTCTCGAAGGTCTAGTAACTATGTCTTTAGGAATGTCAACCTCTTCCCAGTCCTCAGGGCAAGGCCTGTAAGTTAAGCAACTCATTCATTGTTTATACATACTATATCTTATTGAGAAACGTTTGTATGTTTGAACTCTATTTTCCAAAACGAGGAAGGGCATTCAGGTGAGCCTTTCAGGGAATGTTGAGGGGAGTGTTGAACTAAATAAAAACACTTTATGTGTATTCCTCAATACTAACATAATTTGCACTTTACTGAGAACAAAATAGATTAAAAATTTTTTCACTTTTTTTTACTTTCATAAATAAAAAAATTATTAAAACTCTAAGGAATAAATATTAGTGTATGTATATTAAACTGACAATCCGTGGTCATTTGTTTGTTTTTTTCAGCAAAGTGCAAATTATTTCCAGGTATTGAGAACGCATGGGGGTTGTCAACCCTAATTATGTTAATTTTTGCTGGTTATTTATTGTAATTTCTGTTCGTTATGAGTTGCATTTATTTATTGATGGTGATTTGTGGTGGTTTTACGCTTGGAAGGCTAATTAACTTTATTTCTGCTTATTTTTGGCCTAATGGAGCTCTTTACTTTTCTTTGAAAAACTAATTTTATGGAAAACGTCTTTTTAATCTATATCATAAAAAGTCAAATGTTTAGTATATCTATTGTTATCAAAATTCAAAAATTCCGTATGGTTCGTTACCACGGACTGTTTGAATGAAGTAGAGTGCTAAGTTATACTTTGCGTACAGCACTAGGAATTACCATGCTATTTGCGTACAGCACGTTCCTTAGTACCTCGCCATGCTATTTGCGTACAGCACTAGGAATTACCATGCTATTTGCGTGAAGCTATAGGAAAACATTTCCAGAGCATGTACTTATGGAT
The DNA here is from genome assembly GCF_049724085.1 of Artemia sp. Qi Xiang Cuo. Taxonomy (NCBI): domain Eukaryota; kingdom Metazoa; phylum Arthropoda; class Branchiopoda; order Anostraca; family Artemiidae; genus Artemia; species Artemia sp. Qi Xiang Cuo. The sequence goes on along the minus strand of NC_142809.1, from coordinate 58,004,948 downwards.
TTGGGTGGATTATGTTCCTTCCTATGCTATTCTAAGGGCTTATATTCCCTCCCATGCTATTCTAAGGGCTTATGTTCCCTCCCATGCTATTATAAGGGCTTATGTTCCCTCCCATGCTATTCTAGGAGCTTATGTTCCTTCCTATGCTATTATAAGGGCTTATGTTCCCCCCATGCTATTCTAAGGGTTTATGTTCCCTCCCATGTTATTCTAAGGGTTTATATTCCCTCCCATGCTATTTTAAGGGCTTATGTTCCCTCCCATGCTATTATAAGGGCTTATGTTCACTCCCATGCTATTTTAGGAGCTTATGTTCCTTCCTATGCTATTATAAGGGTTTATGTTCCCCCCCCCCTTGCTATTCTAAGGGTTTATGTTCCCTCCGATGCTATTATAAGGGCTTATGTTCCCTCCCATGCTATTCTAGAATCTTAAGTTCCTTCCTATGCTATTATAAGGGCTTATGTTCCCACATGCTATTCTAAGGGTTTATGTTCCCTCCCATGCTATTATAAGGGCTTATGTTCCCTCCCATACTATTCTAGGAGCTTATGTTCCTTTCTATGCTATTATAAGGGCTTATGTTCCCTCCCATGCTATTATAAGGGTTTATGTTCCCTTCCATGCTGTTTTAAGGGCCTATGTTCCCTCCCATCTTATTCTAAGGGTTTATATTCTCTCCCATGCTATTTTAAGGGCTTATGTTCCCCCCCCATGCTATTATAAGGGTTTATGTTCCCTCCCGTGCTATTCTACGACTTTATGTTCCTTCCTGTGCTATTTGCCTAGGTTACGTTCCTTGACACCTTTCCAGAGCATGTACTTGACGATGGAGAAAAAGGGTTAAAGTGATTAGCAATTACGAGCGGGGATTCCCCGCTGGTTCCTGACTTGCCTTACGTTCCTTGGTACCTTTCCAGAGTATGTACTTGACGATGGAGAAAAAGAGTTAAAGTGATTAGCAATTACGAGCGGGGATTCCCCGCTGGTTCCTGAATTGACTTACGTTCCTTGGTACCTTTCCAGAGCCTGTACTTGACGATGGAGAAAAAGGGTTAAAGTGATTAGCAGTTACGAGCGGGGATTCCCCACTGGTTCCTGAATTGCCTTATGTTCCTGGGTACCTTTCCAGAGCATGTACTTGACGATAGAGAAAAAGGGTTAAAGTGATTAGCAGTTAAGGTAACCTCAATGGCGTTTGAACAGTGTTATCAATTTAAAATAGAGTTTAACATTATAGTATACTAAAAACTTGATACTATGAGAGATGTAGATGGCAAGAAAAGAATTTTAATAATGGATAGCTTTACTTCTTCGACGTGTTCTGTATAATATACAAGTGGCGTTGAATAGTGTTGTCAGTTTTAAATAAGGTCTAACGTTATGATATACTAAAAAGTTGATACTAAGAGAGATGTAGATGGCAAGAAAAGAATTTTAATAAAGAAATTCAGAACAAGCCATAGAAATCCTTACAGATCAAGTAGTGAGGTATACATGAGTATGAACCATCATGGATCATAAGCACCAACGACCCTAACCATCAGGGACTTAAACCCTCCATAGGTCCCCTATCCCCAAACTCGAAGGGCGCCCCCCTCCCTCCAACGTTTTGGCCCCCCCTCCCCGTCCCATTTTTTTTTATTTTTTTAACATGATATATTTTTTCAACTTTTTTTTTTAAATGTATTCGAATGAGATGAAACATACTTAAATTCAGTAGTATTTTGTCGTGGTTTACCTTGTCACAGTTACATTCGCTTGATTTTTCAAAGTTCATTTTGGATTTCTTTCATTGAAATGCAAGAGTTGGAATATTTCTGTAGTGTTTTGTTGTGTTTACCTTGTCACAGTTACATTCTCTTGATTTTTCAAAGTTCATTTTGGATTTCTTTCCTTGAAATGCAAGAGTTGGAATATTTCAGTAGTGTTTTGTCGTGGTGTACCTTGTCACAGTTACATTCTCTTGATTTTTCAAAGTTCATTTTGTATTTTTACATTATCTTGAGTTTTCAAAGTTCATTTTGAATTTCTTTCTTTGAAATGCAAGAGTTGGATTATTTCAATAGTTTTTTGTCGTGGTTTACCTTTTCACAGTTACATTCTCTTAATTTTTCAAAGTTCATTGAATTTCTTTCGTTGAAATGCAAGAGTTGGAATATTACAGTAGTGTTTTGTTGTGCTTTACCTTGTCACAGTTACATTCTCTTGATTTTTCGAAGTTCATTTTGAATTTCTTTCATGAAATGCAAGAGTTGGAATATTTCAGTCGTGTTTTGTCGTGGTTTACTTTGTCACAGGTACATTCTCTTTATTTTTAAAAGTTCATTTTTGATTTCTTTCGTTGAAATGCAAGAGTTGAAATATTTCAGTAATGTTTTGATGTTTTTTACCTTGTCACAGTTACATTCTCTTGATTTTTCAAAGTTCATTTCGGATTTCTTTCCTTGAAATGCAAGAGTTAGAATATTTCAATAGTGTTTTGTCGTGGTTTACCTTGTCACAGTTACATTCTCTTGATTTTTCAAAAGTTCTTTTTTGGATTTCTTTCGTTGAAATGCAAGAGTTAGAATATTTCAGTAGTGTTTTGTTATGGTTTACCTTGTCACAGTTACATTCTCTTGATTTTTCAAAGTTCATTTTGGATTTCTTTCCTTGAAATGCAAGAGTCGGAATATTTCAGTAGTGTTTTGTCGTGGTTTACCTTGTCAAAGTTACATTCTCTTGATTTTTCGAAGTTCATTTTGGATTTTTACATTCTCTTGATTTTTCAAAGTTCATTTTGAATTTCTTTCATTGAAATGCAAGAGTTGGAATATTTCAGTAGTGTCTTGTCATGCTTTACCTTGTCACAGTTACATTCTCTTTAACTTTTCAAAGTTCATTTTGAATTTTTTTTTTCGTTGAAATGCAAGAGTTGGAATATTTCAGTTGTGTCTTGTTGTGCTTTACCTTGTCACAGTTACATTCTCTTGATTTTTTTCAAAGTTAATTTTGGATTTCTTTCATTGAAATGCAAGAGTTGGAATATTTCAGTAGTGTTTTGTTGTGCTTTACCTTGTCAAAGTTAAATTCTCTTGATTTTTCAAAGTTCATTTTGAATTTCTTTCGTGAAATGCAAGAGTTGGAATATTTCAGTAGTGTTTTGTCGTGGTTTACCATATCACAGTTACATTCTCTTGATTTTTCAAAAATCTTTTTGAATTTCTTTCATGAAATGCAAGAGTTGGAATATTTCAGTAGTGTTTTATCGTGTTACATAAATAACATGTCACAGTTACATTCTCTTGATTTTTCGAAGTTCATTTTGGATTTTTACATTCTCTTGATTTTTCAAAGTTCATTTTGAATTTCTTTCATTGAAATGCAAGAGTTGGATTATTTCAGTAGTGTTTTGTCATGGTTTACCTTGTCACAGTTACATTCTCTTAATTTTTCAAAGTTCATTTTGATTTTTTTTTTTCGTTGAAATGCAAGAGTTGGAATATTTCAGTAGTGTCTTTTTGTGCTTTAACTTGTCACAGTTACATTCTCTTGATTTTTTTAAAATTTAATTTTGGATTTCTTTAATTTAAATGCAAGAGTTGTAATATTTCAGAAGTGTTTTGTTGTGATTTACCTTGTCAAAGTTACATTCTCTTGATTTTTCAAAGTTCATTTTGAATTTCTTTCGTGAAATGCAAGAGTTGGAATGTTTCAGTAGTGTTTTATCGTGGTTTACCTTGTCACAGTTACATTCTCTTGATTTTTCAAAGTTCATTTTGGATATCTTTCCTTGAAATGCAAGAGTTGGTATATTTCAATAGTGTTTTGTCGTGGTTTACCTTGTCACAGTTACATTCTCTTGATTTTTCAAAGTTCATTTTTGATTTATTTCATTTAAATGCAAGATTTATAATATTTAAGTAGTTTTTTTTCGTGGTTTACCTTATCACATTTAAATTCTCTTGATTTTTCAAAAGTTCATTTTTGGATTTATTTCGTTGAAATGCAAGAGTTGGAATATTTCATTAGTGTTTTGTTATGATTTACCTTGTCACAGTTACATTCTCTTGATTTTCCAAAGTTCATTTTGGATTTTTTTTTTCCTTGAAATGCAATAGTTGGAATATTTCAGTAGTGTTTTGTCATGGTTTACCTTGTCACAGTTAAATTCTCTTGATTTTTCAAAGTTCATTTTGGAATTTTACATTCTCTTGATTTTTCAAAGTTCATTTTGGATTTCTTTCCTTGAAATGCAAGAGTTGGAATATATTCAGTAGTGTTTTGTCTTCGTTTACCTTGTCAAAGTTACATTCTCTTGATTTGTAAAAGTTCATTTTGGATTTTTACATTCTCTTGATTTTGCAAATTTCATTTTTGTTTTTTTTAATTGAAATGTAAGAGTTCTAATATTTCATAAGTGGTTTGTTATGCTTTACCTTGACACTTTTGCATTATCTTAATTTTTCAATGTTCATTTTGGATTTCTTTCGTTGAAATGCAAGAGTTGGAATATTTCAGTAGTGTTTTGTCAAGCTTTACCTTGTCACAGTTACATGCTCTTGATTTTTCAAAGTTCATTTTGAATTTCTTTCGTGAAATGCAAAAGTTGAAATATTTCAGTAGTGTTTTATCGTAGTTTACCCTTTCACAGTTACATTCTCTTGATCTTTCAAAGTTCTTTTTGGATTTCTTTCCTTGAAATGCAAGAGTTGGAATATTTCAGTAGTGTTTTGTCGTGATTTACCTTATCACAGTTACATTCTCTTGATTTTTCAAAGTTCATTTTGGAATTTCTTTCCTTGAAAATGCAAGAGTTGGAATATTTTAGTATTGTTTTGTCGTGGTTTACCTTGCCACAGTTACATTCTCTTGAATTTTCAAATTCATTTTTGGATTTCTATCGTTGAAATGCAAGAGTTGGAATATTTCAGTAGTGTTTTGTCGTGGTTTACCATATCACAGTTATATTCTCTTGATTTTTCAAAGTATATTTTGAATTTCTTTCGTTGAAATGCAAGAGTTGGAATATTTAAGTAGTGTTTTGTTTCAATATTTCAGTAGTGTTTTTGTTATGGTTTACCTTGTCACAGTTACATTCTCTTTATTTTTCAACTGAATTTCTTTCGTTGATCTTGATTTTTCAAAGTTCATTTTGAATTTCTTTCATTGAAATGCAAGAGTTGGATTATTTCAGTAGTGTTTTGTCGTGGTTTACCTTGTCACAGTTACATTCTCTTAATTTTTCAAAGTTCATTTTGAATTTCTTTCGTTGAAATGCAAGAGTTGGAATATTTCAGTAGTGTTTTGTTTTGGTTTACCTTGTCACAGTTACATTCTCATGATTTTTCAAAGTTCATTATGAATTTCTTTCATTGAAATGCAAGAGTTGGAATATTTCAGTAGTGTTTTGTCGTGGTTTACCATGTCACTGTTACATTCTCTTGATGTTTCAAAGTTCATTTTGGATTTATTTCGTTGAAATGTAAGAGTTGGAATATTTCAGTAGTGTTTTGTCGTGGTTTACCATATCACAGTTATATTATCTTGATTTTTCAAAGTTTATTTTGAATTTCTTTCATTGAAATGCAAGAGTCCGAATATTTCAGTAGTGTTTTGTCGTGGTTTACCTTGTCACAGTTACATTCTCTTGATTTTTCGAAGTTCATTTTGGATTTTTACATTCTCTTGATTTTTCAAGGTTCATTTTGAATTTCTTTCATTGAAATGCAAGAGTTGGATTATTTCAGTAGTGTTTTGTCATGGTTTACCTTGTCACAGTTACATTCTCTTGATTTTTCAAAGTTCATTTTGGATTTCTTTCATTGAAATGCAAGAGTCGGAATATTTCAGTAGTGTTTTGTCGTGGTTTACCTTGTCACAGTTACATTCTTTTGATTTTTCGAAGTTCATTTTGAATTTTTAAATTCTCTTGATTTTTCAAAGTTCATTTTGAATTTCTTTCATTGAAATGCAAGAGTTGGAATATTTCAGTAGTGTTTTGTCATGGCTTACCTTGTCACAGTTACATTCTCATGATTTTTCAAAGTTCATTTTGAATTTCTTTCATTGAAATGCAAGAGTTGGATTATTTCAGTAGTGTTTTGTCATGGTTTCCCAAGTCACAGTTACATTCTCTTCATTTTTCAAAGTTCATTTTGAATTTCTTTCATTGAAATGCAAGAGTTGGAATATTTCAGTAGTGTTATGTCGTGGTTTACCATATCACAGTTACATTCTCTTAATTTTTCAAAGTTCATTTTGGATTTCTTTCCTTGAAATGCAAGAGTTGGTATATTTCAATAGTGTTTTGTCGTGGTTTACCTTGTCACAGTTACATTCTCTTGATTTTTCAAAGTTCATTTTGGATTTCTTTGCTTGAAATTCAAGAGTTAGAATATTTCAGTAGTGTTTTGTCGTGGTTTACCTTGTCACAGTTACATTCTCTTGATTTTTCAAAAGTTTATTTTTGGATTTCTTTCGTTGAAATGCAAGAGTTGTAATATTTCAGTAGTGTCTTGTCATGGTTTACCTTGTCACAGTTACATCCTCTTGATTTTTCGAATTTCATTTTGGATTTTTACATTCTCTTGATGTTTCAAAGTTCATATTAATTTGTTTTTCATTGAAATGCAAGAGTTGGATTAATTCAGTAGTGTTTTGTCATGGTTTACCTTGTCACAGTTAAATTCTCTTGATTTTTCAAAGTTCATTTTGGATTTCTTTCATTGAAATGCAAGAGTCGGAATATTTCAGTAGTGTTTTGTCGTGGTTTACCTTGTCACAGTTACATTCTTTTGATTTTTCGAAGTTCATTTTGAATTTTTACATTCTCTTGATTTTTCAAAGTTCATTTTGAATTTCTTTCATTGAAATGCAAGAGTTGGAATATTTCAGTAGTGTTTTGTCATGGCTTACCTTGTCACAGTTACATTCTCATGATTTTTCAAAGTTCATTTTGAATTTCTTTCATTGAAATGCAAGAGTTGGATTATTTCAGTAGTGTTTTGTCATGGTTTCCCAAGTCACAGTTACATTCTCTTCATTTTTCAAAGTTCATTTTGAATTTCTTTCATTGAAATGCAAGAGTTGGAATATTTCAGTAGTGTTATGTCGTGGTTTACCATATCACAGTTACATTCTCTTAATTTTTCAAAGTTCATTTTGGATTTCTTTCCTTGAAATGCAAGAGTTGGTATATTTCAATAGTGTTTTGTCGTGGTTTACCTTGTCACAGTTACATTCTCTTGATTTTTCAAAGTTCATTTTGGATTTCTTTGCTTGAAATTCAAGAGTTAGAATATTTCAGTAGTGTTTTGTCGTGGTTTACCTTGTCACAGTTACATTCTCTTGATTTTCAAAAGTTTATTTTTGGATTTCTTTCTTTGAAATGCAAGAGTTAGAATATTTCAGTAGGGTTTTGTCATGGTTTACCTTGTCACAGTTTCATTCTCTTGATTTTTCGAAGTTCATTTTGGATTTTTACATTCTCTTGATTTATCAAGGTTCATTTTGAATTTCTTTCATTGAAATGCAAGAGTTGGATTAATTCAGTAGTGTTTTGTCATGGTTTACCATGTCACAGTTACATTCTCTTGATTTTTCAAAGTTCATTTTGGATTTCTTTCCTTGAAATGCAAGAGTTGGAATATTTCAGTAGTGTTTTGTCGTGGTTTACCTTGTCACAGTTACATTCTCTTGATTTTTCAAAGTTCATTTTGAATTTTTACATTCTCTTGATTTTTCAAAGTTCATTTTGAATTTCTTTCATTGAAATGCAAGAGTTGGAATATTTCAGTAGTGTTTTGTCATGGCTTACCTTGTCACAGTTACATTCTCATGATTTTTCAAAGTTCATTTTGAATTTCTTTCATTGAAATGCAAGAGTTGGATTATTTCAGTAGTGTTTTGTCATGGTTTCCCAAGTCACAGTTACATTCTCTTCATTTTTCAAAGTTCATTTTGAATTTCTTTCATTGAAATGCAAGAGTTGGAATATTTCAGTAGTGTTATGTCGTGGTTTACCATATCACAGTTACATTCTCTTAATTTTTCAAAGTTCATTTTGGATTTCTTTCCTTGAAATGCAAGAGTTGGTATATTTCAATAGTGTTTTGTCGTGGTTTACCTTGTCACAGTTACATTCTCTTGATTTTTCAAAAGTTTATTTTTGGATTTCTTTCGTTGAAATGCAAGAGTTGGAATATTTCAGTAGTGTTTTGTTATGATTTACCTTGTCACTGTTACATTCTCTTGATTTTCCAAAGTTCATTTTGGATTTTTTTTCCTTGAAATGCAATAGTTGGAATATTTCAGTAGTGTTTTGTCGTGGTTTACCTTGTCACAGTTAAATTCTCTTGATTTTTCAAAGTTCATTTTGGATTTTTACATTCTCTTGATTTTTCAAAGTTCGTTATGGATTTCATTCCTTGAAATGCAAGAGTTGGAATATTTCAGTAGTGTTTTGTCGTGGTTTACCTTGTCAATGTTACATTCTCTTGATTTTTCAAAGTTCATTTTGGATTTTTACATTCTCATGGTTTTTAGAATTTAAATTTTGTTTTCTTTACATGAAGTTCTAAAACCGGAACATATCTTTAGTGGCTTGTTATGGTTTACCTTGTCACTGTTGCATTCCCTTGATTTTTCAAAGCTTATTTTAGATTTCGTTAGTTAAATTGTAAGACTTCGAATATTTCAGTAGTGTTTTGTTAAGCTTTACCTTGTCACAGTTACATTTTCTTGATTTTTCAAAGTTCAGTTTGGATTTTTACATTCTCTTGATTTTTCAAAGTTCATTTTGAATTTCTTTCGTTGAAATGCAAGAGTTGGAATATTGCAGTAGTGTCTTGTTGTGATTTACCTTGTCACTGTTGCATTCTCTTGATTTTTCAAAGTTCATTTTGAATTTCTTTCGTGAAATGCAAGACTTGGAATATTTCAGTAGTGTTTTATCGTGGTCTACCATGTCACAGTTACATTCTCTTGATCTTTCAAAGTTCTGTTTGGATTTCTTTCCTTTAAATGCAAGAGTTGGAATATTTCAGTAGTGTTTTGTCGTGATTTACCTTATCACAGTTACATTCTCTTGATTTTTCAAAGTTCATTTTGGATTTCTTTCCTTGAAATGCAAGAGTTGGAATATTTCAGTAGTTTTTTGTCGTGGTTCACCTTGTCCCAGTTACATTCTATTGATTTTTCATAGTTCATTTTGGATTTCTTTCGTTGAAATGCAAGAGTTGGTATATTTCAATAGTGTTTTGTCGTGGTTTACCTTGTCACAGTTACATTCTCTTGATTTTTCAAAGTTCATTTTGGATTTCTTTGCTTGAAATTCAAGAGTTAGAATATTTCAGTAGTGTTTTGTCGTGGTTTACCTTGTCACAGTTAAATTCTCTTGATTTTTCAAAATTTTATTTTTGGATTTCTTTCGTTGAAATGCAAGAGTTGGAATATTTCAGTAGTGTTTTGTTATGATTTACCTTGTCACTGTTACATTCTCTTGATTTTCCAAAGTTCATTTTGGATTTTTTTTCCTTGAAATGTAATAGTTGGAATATTTCAGTAGTGTTTTGTCATGGTTTACCTTGTCACAGTTACATTCTCTTGATTTTTCAAAGTTCATTTTGGATTTTTACATTCTCTTGATTTTTCAAAGTTCATTTTGGATTTCTTTCATTGAAATGCAAGAGTTGGAATATTTCAGTAGTGTTTTGTCATGGTTTACCTTGTCACAGTTACATGCTCTTGATTTTTCAAAGTTCATTTTGGATTTTTACATTCTCATGATTTTTCAAAGTTCTTTTTGAATTTCTTTCGTTGAAATGCAAGAGTTGGAATATTTCAGTAGTGTCTTGTTGTGCTTTACCTTGTCACTGTTACATTCTCTTGATTTTTCAAAGTTCATTTTGAATTTCGTTCATTGAAATACAAGAGTTGGAATATTTCAGTAGTGTTTTATCGTGGTTTACCTTGTCACAGTTACATTCTCATGATTTTTCAAAGTTCATTTTGAATTTCTTTCATTGAAATGCAAGAGTTGGATTATTTCAGTAGTGTTTTGTCATGGTTTCCCAAGTCACAGTTACATTCTCTTCATTTTTCAAAGTTCATTTTGAATTTCTTTCATTGAAATGCAAGAGTTGGAATATTTCAGTAGTGTTATGTCGTGGTTTACCATATCACAGTTACATTCTCTTAATTTTTCAAAGTTCATTTTGGATTTCTTTCCTTGAAATGCAAGAGTTGGTATATTTCAATAGTGTTTTGTCGTGGTTTACCTTGTCACAGTTACATTCTCTTGATTTTTCAAAAGTTTATTTTTGGATTTCTTTCGTTGAAATGCAAGAGTTGGAATATTTCAGTAGTGTTTTGTTATGATTTACCTTGTCACTGTTACAATCTCTTGATTTTACAAAGTTCATTTTTGATTTTTTTTTCCTTGAAATGCAAGAGTTGGAATATTTCAGTAGTGTTTTGTCGTGGTTTACCTTGTCATAGTTAAATTCTCTTGATTTTTCAAAGTTCATTTTGGATTTTTACATTCTCTTGATTTTTCAAAGTTCGTTATGGATTTCATTCCTTGAAATGCAAGAGTTGGAATATATTCAGTAGTGTTTTGTCTTGGTTTAACTTGTCACAGTTACATTCTCTTGATTTTTCAAAGTTCATTTTGGATTTTTACATTCTCATGATTTTTCAAAGTTCATTTTGAATTTCTTTCGTTGAAATGCAAGAGTTGGAATATTTCAGTAGTGTTTTGTTGTGGTTTACCTTGTCACAGTTACATTCTCTTGATTTTTCAAAGTTCATTTTGTATTTCTTTCGTTGAAATGCAAGAGTTGGAATATTTCAGTAGTGTTTTGTTCAGCTTTACCTTGTCACAGTTACATTCTTTTAATTTTTCAAAGTTAATTTTGGATTTTTACAATCTCATGATGTTTCAAAGTACATTTTGAATTTATTTCGTTGAAATGCAAGAGTTGGAATATTTCAGTAGTTTCTTGTTGTGCTTTACCTTGTCACTTCTGCATTCTCTTGATTTTTCAAAGTTCATTTTGAATTTCTTTCGTAAAATGCAAGAGTTGGAATATTTCAGTAGTGTTTTATCGTGGTTTACCTTTTCACAATTACATTCTCTTGATCTTTCAAAGTTCTTTTTGGATACCTTTCCTTGAAATGCAAGATTTGGAATATTTCAGTAGTGTTTTGTCGTCATTTACCTTATCACAGTAACATTCTCTTGATTTTTAAAAGTTTATTTTGGATTTTTTTCCTTGAAATGCAAGAGTTGGAATATTTCAGTAGTGTTTTATCGTGGTTTACCTTGTCCCAGTTACATTATATTGATTTTTCAAAGTTCATTTTTGATTTCTTTCGTTGAAATGCAAGAGTTGGAATATTTCACTAGTGTTTTGTCGTGGTTTACCTTGTCACAGTTACATTCTCGTGATTTTTCAAAGTTCATTTTGGATTTCTTTACTTGAAATGCAAGAGTTAGAATATTTCAGTAGTGTTTTGTCGTGGTTTACCTTGTCACAATTACATTCTCTTGATTTTTCAAAAGTTTATTTTTGGATTTCTGTATTTGAAATGCAAGAGTTGGAATATTTCAGTAGTGTTTTGTTATGGTTTACCTTGTCACAGTTACATTCTCTTGATTTTCCAAAGTTCATTTTGGATTTTTTTTTCCTTGAAATTCAAGAGTTGGAATATTTCAGTAGTGTTTTGTCATGGTTTACCTTGTCACAGTTAAATTATCTTGATTTTTCAAATTTCATTTTGGATTTTTACATTCTCTTGATTTTTCAAAGTTCGTTTTGGATTTCTTTCGTTGTAATGCAAGAGTTTGAATATTTCAGTAGTGTTTTGTCGTGGTTTACCTTGTCAAATTTACATTCTCATGTTTTTTTAAAGTTAATTTTGGATTGTTACATTCTCATGGTTTTTTAAATTTCCATTTGGCCTTCTTGCCTTGAAGTTAAAGAGCCTTACTCTTTCATCTATTGCTTGTTGTGGTTTAAATTGTCACTGTTGAGTTCTCTTAATGTTTCCAAGTTCATTTTTGATTTATTTCGTTGACATTCAATAGTTCGAATGTTTAAGTAGTGTTTTTGTTAAGCTTTACCTTGTCACAGTTACATTTTCTTGATTTTTCAAAGTTCATTATGGATTTTTACATTCTCTTGATTTTTCAAAGTTGATTTTGAGTTTCGTTCGGTGAAATGCAAGAGTTTGAATATTTCAGTAGTGTCTTGTTGTGCTTTACCCTTGTCACAGTTACATTCTCTTAATTTTTCAAAGTTCATTTTGAATTTCTTTCATGAAATGCACGAGTTGGACTATTTCAGTAGTATTTTGTTGTGGTTTACCTTTTCACAATTACATTCTCTTGATCTTTCAAAGTTCTGTTTGGATTTCTTTCCTTTAAATGCAAGAGTTGGAATATTTCAGTAGTGTTTTTTCGTGGTTTACCTTCTCACAGTTAAATTGTCTTGATTTTTCAAAGTTTATTTTGGATTTCTTTCCTTTAAATGCAAGAGTTGGAATATTTCACCAGTGTTTTGTCGTGGTTTACAATGCCACAGTGACATTCTCTTGAATTTTCAAATTTATTTTTGGATTTCTATCGTTGAAATGCAAGAGTTGGAATATTTCAGTAGTGTTTTATCGTGGTTTACCTAATCACAGTTATATTCTCTTGATTTTTCAAAGTTTATTTTGAATTTCTTTCGTTGAAATGCAAGAGTTGGAATATTTTAGTAGTGTTTTGTTTCAATATTTCAGTAGTGTTTTTGTTATGGTTTACCTTGTCACAGTTAAATTCTCTTGATTTTTAAACTGAATTTCTTTCGTTGATCTTGATTTTTCAAAGTTCATTTTGAATTTCTTTCATTGAAATGCAAGAGTTGGATTAATTCAGTAGTGTTTTGTCGTGGTTTACCTTGTCACAGTTACCTTCTCTTAATTTTTCAAAGTTCATTTTTAATTTCTTTCGTTGAAATGCAAGAGTTTGAATATTTCAGTAGTGTTTTGTCGTGGTTTACCTTGTCACTGTTACGTTCTCATGATTTTTCAAAGTTCATTTTGAATTTCTTTCATTGAAATGCAAGAGTTGGATTATTTCAGTAGTGTTTTGTCGTGGTTTACCATGTCACAGTTACACTCTCTGGATTTTTCAAAGTTCATTTTGGATTTATTTCGTTGAAATGCAAGAGTTGGAATATTTCAGTAGTGTTTTGTCGTGATTTACCATGTCACAGTTATATTATCTTGATTTTTAAAAGTTCATTTTGAATTTCTTTCATTGAAATGCAAGAGTCCGAATATTTCAGTAGTGTTTTGTCGTGGTTTACCTTGTCACAGTTACATTCTCTTGATTTTTCGAAGTTCATTTTGGAGTTTTACATTCTCTTGATTTTTCAAGGTTCATTTTGAATTTCTTTCATTGAAATGCAAGAGTTGGATTACTTCAGTAGTGTTTTGTCATGGTTTACCTTGTCACAGTTAAATTCTCTTGATTTTTCAAAGTTCATTTTGGATTCCTTTCATTGAAATGCAAGAGTCGGAATATTTCAGTAGTGTTTTGTCGTGGTTTAACTTGTCACAGTTACATTCTTTTGATTTTTCGAAGTTCATTTTGGATTTTTACATTCTCTTGATTTTTCAAAGTTCATTTTGAATTTCTTTCATTGAAATGCAAGAGTTGGAATATTTCAGTAATGTTTTGTCATGGTTTACCTTGCCACAGTTACATTCTCATGATTTTTCAAAGTTCATTTTGAATTTCTTTTATTGAAATGCAAGAGTTGGATTATTTCAGTAGTGCTTTGTCATGGTTTCCCATGTCACAGTTGAATTCTCTTGATTTTTCAAAGTTCATTTTGGATTTCTTTCGTTGAAATGCAAGAGTTGGAATATTTCAGTAGTGTTTTGTCGTGGTTTACCATATCACAGTTATATTCTCTTGATTTTTCAAAGTTCATTTTGAATTTCTTTCATTGAAATGCAAGAGTTGGAATATTTCAGTAGTGTTTTGTCGTGGTTTACCATGTCACAGTTACATTCTCTTGATTTTTCAAAGTTCATTTTGTATTTCTTTCGTTGAAATGCAAGAGTTGGAATATTTCAGTAGTGTTTTATCGTGGTTTACCTTGTCACAGTTACATTCTCTTGATTTTTTCGAAGTTCATTTTGGATTTCTTTCCTTGAAATGCAAGAGTTGGAATATTTCAATAGTGTTTTGTCGTGGTTTACCTTGTCACAGTTACATTCTCTTGATTTTTCAAAGTTCATTGTTGATTTCTTTCCTTGAAATGAAAGAGTTGGAATATTTCAGTAGTGTTTTGTCTTGATTTACATTGTCACAGTTACATTCTCTTGATTTTTAAAAAGTTCATTTTTGGATTTATTTCGTTGAAATGCAAGAGTTGGAATATTTCAGTAGTGTTTTGTTATGATTTACCTTGTCACAGTTACAATCTCTTGATTTTCCAAAGTTCATTTTGGATTTTTTTTTCCTTGAAATGCAATATTTGGAATATTTCAGTAGTGTTTTGTCATGGTTTAACTTGTCATAGTTAAATTATCTTGATTTTTCAAAGTTCATTTTGGATTTTTACATTCTCTTGATTTTTCAAAGTTCGTTTTGGATTTCTTTCCTTGAAATGCAAGAGTTGGAATATTTAAGTAGTGTTTTGTCTTTCTTTAACTTGTCAAAGTTATAGTCTCTTGATTGTTCAAAGTTCATTTTGTATTTTTACGTTCTCATGATTTTTAAAAGTTCATTTTGAATTTATTTACTTGAAATTAAAGATTTGTAATATTTAAGTAGTGTCTTGTTATGCTTTACCTTGTCACAGTTACATTCTCTTGATTTTTCAAAGTTCATTTTGGATTTCTTTCGTTGAAATGAAAGAGTTGCAATATTTCAGTAGTGTTTTGTTAAGCTTTACCATGTCACAGTTACATTCTCTTGATTTTTCAAAGTTCATTTTGAATTTCTTTCGTGAAATGCAAGAGTTGGAATATTTCAGTAGTGTTTTATCGTGGTTTACCATTTCACAGTTACATTCTCTTGATCTTTCAAAGTTCTTTTTGGATTTATTTCCTTGAAATGCAAGAGTTGAAATATTTCAGTAGTGTTTTGTCGTGATTTACCTTATCACAGTTACATTCTCTTGATTTTTCAAAGTTTATTTTGGATTCCTTTCCTTGAAAATGCAAGATTTGGAATATTTTAGTATTGTTTTTTCTTGGTTTACCTTTACACAGTTACATTCTCTTGAATTTTCAAGTTTATTTTTGGATTTCTATCGTTGAAATGCAAGAGTTGGAATATTTCAGTAGTGTTTTGTCGTGGTTTACCAAATCACAGTTATATTCTCTTGATTTTTCAAAGTTTATTTTGAATTTCTTTCGTTGAAATACAAGAGTTGGAATATTTCAGTAGTGTTTTGTTTCAATATTTCAGTAGTGTTTTTGTTATGGTTTACCTTGTCACAGTTACATTCTCTTGATTTTTCAACTGAATTTCTTTCGTTGATCTTGATTTTTCAAAGTTCATTTTGAATTTCTTTCATTGAAATGCTCGAGTTGGATTATTTCAGTACCGTTTTGTCATGGTTTACCTTGTCACAGTTACTTTCTCTTGATTTTTCAAAGTTCATTTTGAATTTCTGTCGTTGAAATGCAAGAGCTGGAATATTTCAGTAGTGTTTTGTCGTGGTTTACCTTGTCACAGTTACATTCTCATGATTCTTCAAAGTTCATTTTGAATTTCTTTCATTGAAATGCAAGGGTTGGATTATTTCAGTAGTGTTTTGTCTTGGTTTACCATGTCACAGTAACATTTTCTTGATGTTTCAAAGTTCATTTTGTATTTCTTTCGTTGAAATGCAAGAGTTGGAATATTTCAGTAGTGTTTCGTCGTGGTTTACCATGTCACAGTTACATTATCTTGATTTTTCAAAGTTCATTTTGAATTTCTTTCATTGAAATGCAAGAGTCGGAATATTTAAGTAGTGTTTTGTCGTGGTTTACCTTTTCACAGTTACATTCTCTTGATTTTTCGAAGTTCATTTTGGATTTTTACATTCTCTTGATTTTTCAAGGTTTATTTTGAATTTCTTTCATTGAAATGCAAGAGTTGGATTACTTCAGTAGTGCTTTGTCATGGTTTACCTTGTCACAGTTACATTCTCTTGATTTTTCAAAGTTCATTTTGGATTTCTTTCATTGAAATGCAAGAGTCGGAATATTTCAGTAGTGTTTTGTCGTGGTTTACCTTGTCACAGTTACATTCTTTTTATTTTTCGAAGTTCATTTTGGATTTTTACATTCTCATAATTTTTCAAAGTTCATTTTGAATTTCTATCACTGAAATGCAAGAGTTGGAATATTTCAGGAATGTTTTGTCATGGTTGACCTTGTCAAAGTTACGTTTTCTTGATTATTCAAAGTCAATTTCTAACATTATTTTTTGAAGTATAAAATTTGGAATATTTCAGAAGTGTTTTGTCGCGATTTCCCTCGTCCAATTTAATCTTTCTGGATTTTTCAATGTTCAGCTTGGTCTTCTTGCGTTTATATGCGCTAGTTTCAATCTTTCATTAGTGTTTTGTCGTGGTTTAGCATGTCACAGTTATATTCTCTTGATTCTTCAAAGTTCATTTTGAATTTCTTTTATTGAAATGCAAGAGTTGGAATATTTCAGTAGTGTTTTGTCATGGTTTACCATGTTACAGTTACATTCTCTTGATTTTTCGAAGTTCATTTTGGATTTTTACATTCTCTTGATTTTCAAGGTTCATTTTGAATTTCTTTCATTGAAATGCAAGAGTTGGATTACTTCAGTAGTGTTTTGTCATGGTTTACCTTGTCACAGTTAAATTCTCTTGATTTTTCAAAGTTCATTTTGTATTTCTTTCATTGAAATGCAAGAGTCGGAATATTTCAGTAGTGTTTTGTCGTGGTTTACCTTGTCACAGTTACATTCTTTTGATTTTTCGAAGTTCATTTTGGATTTTTACATTCTCTTGATTTTTCAAAGTTCATTTTGAATTTCTTTCATTGAAATGCAAGAGTTGGAATATTTCAGTAATGTTTTGTCATGGTTTACCTTGCCACAGTTACATTCTCTTAATTTTTCAAAGTTCATTTTGAATTTCTTTTATTGAAATGCAAGAGTTGGAATATTTCAGTAGTGTTTTGTCATGGTTTCCCATGTCACAGTTACATTCTCTTGATTTTTCAAAGTTCATTTTGGATTTCGTTCGTTGAAATACAAGAGTTGGAATATTTCAGTAGTGTTTTGTCGTGGTTTACCATATCACAGTTATATTCTCTTGATTTTTCAAAGTTCATTTTGAATTTCTTTCATTGAAATGCAAGAGTTGGAATATTTTAGTAGTGTTATGTCGTGGTTTACCATATCACAGATACATTCTCTTAATTTTTCAAAGTTCATTTTGAATTTCTTTCGTTGAAATGCAAGAGTTGGAATATTTCAGTAGTGTTTTATCGTGGTTAACCTTGTCGCAGTTACATTCTATTAATTTTTCAAAGTACATTTTGGATTTCTTTCATTGAAATGCAAGAGTTGGTATATTTCAGTAGTGTTTTGTCGTGGTTTACCTTGTCACAGTTACATTCTCTTGATTTTTCAAAGTTCATTTTGGATTTCTTTGCTTGAAATGCAAGAGTTAGAATATTTCAGTAGTGTTTTGTCGTGGTTTACCTTGTCACAGTTACATTCTCTTGATTTTTCAAAAGTTCATTTTTGGATTTCTTTCGTTGAAATGCAAGAGTTGGAATATTTCAGTAGTATTTTGTTATGATTTACCTTGTCACTGTTACATTCTCTTGATTTTCCAAAGTTCATTTTGGATTTTTTTTCCTTGAAATGTAAGAGTTGGAATATTTCAGTAGTGTTTTGTCATGGTTTACCTTGTCACAGTTAAATTCTCTTGATTTTTCAAAGTTCATTTTGGAATTTTACATTCTCTTGATTTTTCAAAGTTAATTATGAATTTCTTTCCTTGAAATGCAACAGTTTGAATATTTTCATTAGTGTTTTGTAGTGTTTTACCTTGTCAAAGTTACATTCTCTTGATTTTTTAAAGTTAATTTTGTATTTTCACATTCTATTGGTTCTTAATAGTTAAAGTTTGATTTCGTGACTTGTAATTAAAGAGCCTTAACATTCCATTAGATGTTTGTTATGGTTTACCACGTCACTGTTACATTACCATGATTTTTCCAAGTTTATTTTGAATTTATGTCTTTATCATTCTAGTCTTCGAATATTTCAGTAGGGTTTTTTCAAGCTTTACCTTGTCACAGTTACATTTTCTTGATTTTTCAAAGTTCATTTTGAATTTCTTTCTTTAAATGCAAGAGTTGGAATATTTCAGTAGTGTTTTATCGTGGTTTAACTTTTCACAATTACATTCTCTTGATCTTTCAAAGTTCTTTTTGGATTCCTTTAGTTGAAATCCAAGGGTTAGAATATTTTAGTAGTGTTTATTCGTGGTTTACCTTATCACAGTTAATTTGTCTTAATTTTTCAGTTAATTTTGGATTTCTTTCATTGAAATCAAATAGTTGGACTATTTCAGTAGTGTGTTGTCGTGGTTTACCTTGACACAGTTACATTCTCTTGAATTTTCAATTTTATTTTTGGATTTCTATCGTTGAAATGCAAGAGTTGGAATATTTCAGTAGTGTTTTGTCGTGGTTTACCATATCACAGTTATATTCTCTTGATTTTTCAAAGTTTATTTTGAATTTCTTTCCTTGAAATGCAAGAGTTGGAATATTTCAGTAGTGTTTTGTTTCAATATTTCAGTAGTGTTTTTGTTATGGTTTACCTTGTCACAGTTACATTCTCTTGATTTTTCAACTGAATTTCTTTCGCTGATCTTGATTTTTCAAAGTTCATTTTGAATTTCTTTCATTGAAATGCAAGAGTTGGATTATTTCAGTAGTGTTATGTCGTGGTTTACCTTGTCACAGTTACATTCTCTTAATTTTTCAAAGTTCATTTTTAATTTCTTTCGTTGAAATGCAAGAGTTGGAATTTTTCAGTAGTTTTTTGTCGTGCTTTACCTTGTCACATTCTCTTGATTTTTCAAAGTTCATTTTGAATTTCTTTCATTGAAATGCAAGAGTTGGATTATTTCAGTAGTGTTTTGTCGCGGTTTACCTTGTCACATTTAAATTCTCTTGATGTTTCAAAGTTCATTTAGAATTTCTTCCGTTGAAATTCAAGAGTTGGAATATTTCAGTAGTGTTTTGTTATGCTTTACCATATCACAGTTATATTATCTTGATTTTTCAAAGTTTATTTTGAATTTCTTTCATTGAAATGCAAGAGTCCGAATATTTCAGTAGTGTTTTGTCGTGGTTTACCTTGTCACAGTTACATTCTCTTGATTTTTCGAAGTTCATTTTGGATTTTTACATTCTCTTGATTTTTCAAGGTTCATTTTGAATTTCTTTCATTGAAATGCAAGAGTTGGATTACTTCAGTAGTGTTTTGTCATGGTTTACCTTGTCACATTTAAATTCTCTTGATTTTTCAAAGTTCATTTTGTATTTCTTTCATTGAAATGCAAGATTCGGAATATTTCAGTAGTGTTTTGTCGTGGTTTACCTTGTCACAGTTACATTCTTTTGATTTTTCGAAGTTCATTTTGGATTTTTACATTCTCTTGATTTTTCAAAGTTCATTTTGAATTTCTTTCATTGAAATGCAAGAGTTGGAATATTTCAGTAGTGTTTTGTCATGGTTTACCTTGTCACAGTTACATTCTCATGATTTTTCAAAGTTCATTTTGAATTTCTTTCATTGAAATGCAAGAGTTGGATTATTTCAGTAGTGCTTTGTCATGGTTTCCCATGTCACAGTTACATTCTCTTGATGTTTCAAAGTTCATTTTGGATTTCTTTCGTTGAAATGCAAGAGTTGGAATATTTCAGTAGTGTTTTGTCGTGGTTTACCATTTCACAGTTACATTCTCTTGATTTTTCAAAGTTCATTTTGAATTTCTTTCTTTGAAATGCAAGAGTTGGAATATTTCAGTAGTGTTTTGTCGTGGTTTACCATATCACAGATACATTCTCTTAATTTTTCAAAGTTCATTTTGAATTTATTTCGTTGAAATGCAAGAGTTGGAATATTTCAGTAGTTTTTTATCGTGGTTTACCTTGTCGCAGTTACATTCTATTGATTTTTCAAAGTTCATTTTGGATCTCTTTCCTTTAAATGCAAGAGTTGGTATATTTCAATAGTGTTTTGTCGTGGTTTACCTTGTCACAGTTACATTCTCATGATTATTCAAAGTTCATTTTGGAGTTCGTTCCTTGAAATGCAAGAGTTAGAATATTTCAATAGTGTTTTGTCGTGGTTTACCTTGTCACAGTTACATTCTCTTGATTTTTCAAAAGTTCATTTTTGGATTTCCTTCGTTGAAATGCAAGAGTTGGAATATTTCATTAGTATTTTGTTATGATTTAACTTGTCACAGTTACAATCTCTTGATTTTCCAAAGTTCATTTTGGATTTTTTTTTCCTTGAAATGCAAGAGTTGGAATATGTCAGTAGTTTTTTGTCGTGGTTTACCTTGTCATAGTTAAATTCTCTTGATTTTTCAAAGTTCATTTTGGATTTTTACATTCTTTTGATTTTTCAAAGTTCGTTATGGATTTCATTCCTTGAAATGCAAGAGTTGGAATATATTCAGTAGTGTTTTTTCGTGGTTTATCTTGTCACAGTTACATTCTCTTGATTTTTCAAAGTTCATTTTGGATTTTTACATTCTCTTGATTTTTCAAAATTCATTTTGAATATATTTCGTTGAAATTAAAAAGTTTGAATATTTCAGTAGTGTCTTATTGTGCTGTACCTTGTCACAGTTACTTTCTCCTGATTTTTCACAGGTAATTTTGTATTTCTGTCGTAGACTTTAAAGAGATGTAATATTTCAGTAGTGTTTTGTTAAGCTTTACCTTGTCACAGTTACATTCTCTTGATTTTTCAAAGTTCATTTTGAATTTCTTTCGTGAAATGCAAGAGTTGGAATATTTCAGTAGTGTTTTATCGTGGTTTACCTTTTCACAGTTACATTCTCTTGATCTTTCAAAGTTTTTTTTGGATTTTTTTCCTTGAAATGCAAGAGTTGAAATATTTCAGTAGTGTTTTGTCGTGATTTACCTTATCACAGTTACATTCTCTTGATTTTTCAAAGTTTATTTTGTATTTCTTTCCTTTAAATGCAAGAGTTGGAATATTTCAGTAGTGTTTTGTCGTGGTTTACCTTGCCACAGTGACATTCTCTTGAATTTTCAAGTTCATTTTTGGATTTCTATCGTTGAAATGCAAGAGTTGGAATATTTCAGTAGTGTTTTATCGTGGTTTACCTTGTCACAGTTACATTCTCTTGATTTTTCAAAGTTCATTTTTGATTTATTTACTTGAAATGCAAGAGTTGGAATATTTCAGTAGTGTTTTGTCGTGGTTTACCTTGTCACAGATAAATTCTCTTGATTTTTCAAAGTTCATTTTGGATTTCTTTCCTTGAAATGCAAGAGTTAGAATATTTCAATAGTGTTTTGTCGTGGTTTACCTTGTCACAGTTACATTCTCTTGATTTTTCAAAAGTTATGTTTTGGATTTCTTTCGTTGAAATGCAAGAGTTGGAATATTTCAGTAGTGTTTTTTTTTTCTTTACATTGTCAGAGTTACATTCTCTTGATATTTCAAAGTTTATTTTAAATTTCTTTCGTTGAAATCCAAGAGTCGGAATATT